>NC_083897.1:52860638-53186857 GCF_032452875.1 Bos javanicus
GAAAAGACCTTGACACTGGGAAAGATTGAAGGCAGGAGGAGAAGGGGATGACAGAGGATGAGATGGCTGGAAGGCATCGCTGACTCAATGGACATGAGTTTGAATAAACTCCAGGAGTTGGTGATGGACAAGGAGGCCTGGTATGCTGTAGTCCATGGAGTCGCAAAGAGTCGGACACGACTGAGTGACTGAACTGAACTGAACTGTGAGTGTCTGGGTTTGCTTGCATTGGACCCCTCACAATATTTGGTATAAGATTTAAGCACAGTATCCTTGGGGCAAACAAGGAGGCTCAAACAGAAATAGACAGCAGTTTGTAAGGCATGGAATCTGTGTAAATAGGCCGTTGACTAACTGTTTTGGTTCATCGTTTATGTTTGTCCCTGTGTATTTGTAGCTGGTTCGTGAGACTGTCTTAGAGTAAAGGAGTCAGATCCTAACATTCTCCTTAATAAGGTAGACCTTGGAGAGTAAGAAAGTGCATATACAGAAAGAAGTAAGAACACAAAATACTATTACTGAGGAACAAGGGGATTGGACTAAATATTTTATGAATTCTCTACTGGATAAAGGTATTTCCAGCTCTGCCAAAGACCACCTGCAAAGAAGAAGCAGAGAAGTGCTTGGTCTGAGTTCCCCACAGGCCAGGATAGGGAGTTGAACACTTTCATAGCCCAGGGCTGAGCAGCAGGCTTTGTGAGCTGAGTTGGCAAAGCCAGACAGAACAAAAGGATTTCCTTTTTGAAGTGGCTTCTTCACACTTCAGGCTGTAGGCAGGGTACTAAAGGACTAAAGTATGGAAGAAAAATAAGGGAGAGCCTGGAAGCTGAATTTTGCCATTTTGTCTGTTAGAATTAAAATAAATTTTTTTCCCTTTTAAAGTTTTTCCAAAAATTTTATATCATCAGTGCCATATTTGCTCATTATAAGAAAGTTGAAAATTAAAATTTAAAAAATATAGTTCAGTTCAGTCACACAGTCGAGTCCTACTCTTTATGATCCTGTGGACTGCAGCCTTCCAGGCCTCCCTGGCCATCACCAGGTCCCGGAGTTTACTCAAATTCATGTCCATTGAGTCAGTGATACCATCCAACCATCTCATCCTCTGTTGTCCCCTTCTGCTCCTGCATTCAGTCTTTCCCAGCATCAGGGTCTTTTCCAAGGAGTCAGTTCTTCACATCAGGTGGCCAAAGTATTGGAGTTTCAGCTTCAGCATCACTCCTTCCATTGAATGTTCATGATTGGTTTCCTTTAGGATGGACTAGTTGGATCTCCTTGCAGTCCAAGGGACTCTCAAGAGTCTTCTCCAACACCACAGTTCAAACACATCAATTCTTCAGGGCTCAGCTTTTTTTATGGTCCAACTCTCCCATCCATACATGACCACTGGAAAAACCCTAGCTTTGACTAGACAGACCTTTGTTGGCAAAGTGACGGCTCTCCTTTTTAATATGCTGTCTAGGTTGCCCATAACTTTTCTTCCAAGGAGCAAGTATCTTTTAATTTCATGGCTGCAGTCAACATCTGCAATGATTTTGGAGCCCCCAAAAATAAAGTCTGTCACAGTTTGTACTGTTTCCCCATCTATTTGCCATCAAGTGATGGGACCAGATGCCATGATCTTAGTTTTCTGAATGTTGAGTTTTAAGCCAACTTTTTCACTCTCCTCTTTCATGTTCATCAAGAGACTCTTTAGTTCTTCTTCCTTTCTGCCATGATGTGCTCTGCATATAAGTTAAATAAGTATGGTGACTATATATAGCCTTGACGTACTCCTTTCCCAATTTGGAACCAGTCTGTTATTCCATGTCCAATTCTAACTGTTGCTTCTTGACCTGAATACAGATTTCTCAGGAGGCAGGTCAGGTGGTCTGGTATTCCCATCTCTTTTAAGAATTTTCCGCAGTTTGTTGTGATCCACACAGTCAAAGGCTTTGGCATAGTCAATAAAGCAGAAGTAGATGTTTTTCTGGAACTCTCTTGCTATTTTGATGATCCAGAAGATGTTGGTAATTTGATCTCTGGCCTTTTCTAAAACCAGCTTGAACATCTGGAAATTAATGGTGCATATACTGTTGAAGCCTAGCTTGGAGAATTTTGAACATTACTTTGCTAGTGTGTGAGATGAGTACAATTATGTGGTAGTTTGAGCATTCTTTGGTATTGACTTTCTTTGGGATTGGAATGAAAACTGACTTTTTCCACTCCTTTGGCCACTGCTGAGTTTTCCCAATTTGCTGGCATATTGAGTGCAGCACTTTCACAGCCTCATCTTTTAGGATTTGAATTAGCTCAACTGAAATTCCATCACCTCCACTAGCTTTGTTGGTAGTGCTTCTTCCTAAGGCCCACTTGACTTCACATTCCAGGATGTCTGGCTCTAGGTGAATGGTCACACCATCATGATTAGTTGGGTCATAAATATCTTTTTTGTATAGTCCTTCTGTGTATTCTTGCCACCTCTTCTTAATATCTTCTGCTTCTGTTAGGTCCATACCATTTCTGTCCTTTATTGTACCCACCCATCTTTGCATGAAAAGTTCCCTTGGTATCTCTAATTTTCTTGAAGAGATCTCTGGTCTTTCCCATTCTATTGTTTGCCTCTATTTCTTTGCATTGATCACTGAGAAAGGCTTTCTTTTCTTTCCTTGCTATTCTTTGGAACTCTGCATTCAAATGGGTATATCTTTCCTTTTCTCCTTTGCCTTTCACATATCTATTTGTAAGGCCTCCTCAGACAACCATTGTGCCTTTTTGCATTTCTTTTTGGGGGGATGGTCTTGATACCTGTTTACTGTACAGTGTCATGAATCTACGTCCATAGTTCTTCAGGCACTCTATCAGATTTAATCCCTTGAATCTATTTGTCACTTCCACTGTATAATCATAAAGGGATTTTATTTAGGTCTCACTTGAATGGTCTAGTGGTTTTCCCTACTTTCTTCAGTTTAAGTCTAAATTTGGCAATTAAGAGTTCATGATCTGAGCCACAGTCAGTTCCGGTCTTGTTTTTGCTGACTGTATAGAGCTTCTCCATCTTTGGCTGCAAAGAATATAATCAATCTGATTTTGGAATTGACCATCTGGTGATGTCCATGTGTAGAGTTTTCTCTTGTGTTGCTGGAAGAGGGTGTTTGCTATGACCAGTGTGTTCTCTTGGAAAAACTCTATTAGCCTTTGCTCTGCTTCATTTTGTACTCCAAGGCCAAATTTGCCTCTTACTCCAGGTATTTCTTGACTTCCTACTTTTGTGTTCTAGTCCCCTATAATTAAAAGGACATCTTTTTGGGGTGTTAGTTCTAGAAGGTCTTGTAGGTCTTCATCGAACTGTTCAATTTAAGCTTCTTCAGCATTACTGGTAGGGGCATAGACTTGGATTACTGTGATATTGAGTGGTTTGCCTTGGAAACTAACAGAGATCATCCTGTCATTTTTGAGATTACATCCAAGTACTGCATTTCGGACTCATTTGTTGACTGTGATGGCTACTCCATTTTTTCTAAGGGATTCTTGCCCACAGTAGTAGATATAATGGCCATCTGAGTTAAATTCACCCGTTTTGGTCCATTTTAGTTTGTTGATTGCTAAAATGTGGATGTTCACTCTTGCCATCTTCTATTTGACCACTTCAAATTTGCTTCATTCATGGGCCTAACATTCCAGGTTCCTATGCAATATTGCTTTTTGTAGCATTGGACTTTACTTGCATCACCAGTTACATCCACAACTGGGTTTTGTTTTTGCTTTGGCTCTGTCTCTTCATTCTTTCTGGAGTTATTTCTTCACTGATCTCTAGTAGCATATTGGGCAACTACAGACCTGGGGAATTCATCTTTCAGTGTCCTATCTTTTTGCCTTTTTATACTGTTGATGGGGTTCTCAAGGCAAGAATACGGAAGTGGTTTGCCATTCCCTTCTCCAGTGCACCACGTTTTGTCAGAACTCTCCACCATGACCCGTCCATCTTGGGTGGCCCTACATGGCATGGCTCATAGTTTCATTGAGTTAGACAAGGCTGTGGATTAAAGATTTTTAATCTTATTGGATTAAAGATTTACTGAGCATGGCCCCGCCCATCAGAACAAGACCCAGTTTCCCCCTCAGTCATTTCCTCCCATCAGGAAGCTTCCATAAGCCTCTTATTCTTCTCCATCAGAGGGCAGACAGACTGAAAACCACAGTCACAGAAAAAATATAGTGTAAAAGAATATTTTAAAAAGAATGTGTATATATATATATATATATATGTATAATTGAATCACTTTGCTGTATAACAGGAATTAACAACAATGTAAATCAACTATACGTCAATAGAAATAAGAAAAAAAAAGTTGAAAATACAAAAAAAGGAGGAAAGCAAAAACTTCATTTTGTTATACCACCTAGAGACAGCCACTGTTACTATTTTCCGCATTTCTTTTTAGCCTTTTCCACTCATTTCCACTAATTCTTGTGATCATATCTTATATTAAAGTTGTATTATACTTTCAGGGCTTCCTTAGTGGCTCAGACGGTAAAGAATCTGCTTGCAATGCAGGAGACCTGGGTTCGATTCCTGGGCTGGGAAGATCCCCGGAGGAGGGCATGGCAACCCACTCCAGTATTCTTACCTGGAGAATCCCACAGACAGAGGAGCCTAGCAGGCTACAGTCCATAGGGTTGCAAAGAGTCGGACATCACTGAGCAAGTAAGTACAGCACATACTTTCAATTAATCCTAGAGTATAAACATTTTCCTGTCATTAGGAATTATGTGTAAATATCATTTTTATTGTTTATATAATATTCTGTGACTATACTATAAGTTACTTAACCTTTGAACCATAAGAATTTTTTTCAACATAATTAAGTTTTAAACAATTTTCACATAACATTAGAAAACAAATTCTATTCGAGTTCTCACAGACTATATAAACCAGGAGACACTGGAATATATCCAGGGACATAGAACAAGATGCAAAGATTCATGGTCTAAAGGTATTGAAATCATAGAGGGTCTGTTCTCTTATCACTGTGAATCATAAGGATTTTTTCTAGTATTTTATTATTCTAAGTAATACTGGGATTTACATCATTCTACAAAAATTTTGTGTACGTTTCTGTTTCCTTAGGAAACATTCATTCATTCATTATATGCAAATATTAGTGAGGACTTACTGTTTGCCAGGTACTATGCTTGGTGCAAAGTTTCTGCCTAGGGTGACATGTTGTCAGCTACTGAGATAAGGAGGAGGAGCAAATTTAAGGGAAAAGATGGTGGGTTCAGCTTCAGATGTGTTGAGTTTGAGACATCCAAGTGGAAATGTCAAGAAAGCAGAGCTTAGTGAAGAAGTCTGGATAGAGGTATAAAATTACAGATGTGGTCATATAGATGGTAATTCATGCCAAATGAGTGAAAGATCATACAGGGAAAGAGTATAGGTAGTCTAGTCCTGAGAATGTCCAGCTTTCAGAGGCTAGATAGCAGAAGTGGAATCTGCAAAAGAGACCGAGGAGAGGGCAAAGGGTTTGGAGGCAAAGCAAGAGTGCGGCATCATAGATGCCACAGGAAGACTTTCAAGGAGGAGGAAATGGTTAACAGTGTTAAATGTAGGGGGGAGGTCAAGCAAGATAAGCAGGGAAAACACTGCATTTATTTATTTAATATAGCTTTTCTGACACAGAGTTCATTGGTTGAGTATCTTGTTGAGCAGTTTCAGTGGAGTGTTGAGGGGAAGGAAGCCAAATTGCTGAGTAAGAAGGGGATAGAAATTGCCCATAAAGAGGAGCTAGAGAGGTACCTAGTGTGTAGGGAGGATTTTTTTCAAGGTGACAGAGACTTGAGCATGTTTAATTGCTGATGACAGATGGAAGGGACTTGAGCCTGGTTAATAGCTGATGAGAAGAATGAGGGGGTGTAGGGAGACTGGGGAGAGGAATCTATAATTATTGGGTAAATATAAACATTTTAATGTCTATTGATATATACTGCTCACATGCTTTCTAAAAGGGTTTTAAGCCAAAACACACTCCTCCTAGCAATTATGAAAGAGCTTGTTGTGTGGCCACTTTGTCTTCATTAAGTGTTATACAAACAAACAAACAAAAACTGTTGCTGAAGAGTTTCATTATGGTTCTAATTTACTCCATTTAGATTACTAGTGAGCTGAATATTTTAACCAGTTGTGTCTGTGTGTGAATTTAGTCTATGTCCTTTCCCCAAAACGTTTCTGTTTCGGACAGACACTTTTATTTGCCATAAAAAAACAAAGTCAAAGGATCAGAATAGCATCGTATTTTTTCTTCCCAAATTATATGGTCGAGAGTCTTCGCTTCTTAGAAGTACACAACAATTTGTGGCTCAGCTGAAGGGAAGAGAGACATGATGTATCATCTGAGAGAGGGACCACCTATGAAACCCAGGTCTAGTCAGACTCCTATGTCAGTCGTCAAGCTCCCTTTGCTAACCTGGGACCGCATCCCTCCAGTGCCTTAAGGATTTGGTCCTCAGAGCTCCCCTTCGGGTGGCGGGTGGCGTGGCCCCCTTTCATGGAGCCCGGAGTGCTGTGCGGCCCCTTTAAGAGTCCAGCTCCTCCCCGCTCCAGGGAAAGTTGCAGCTTTTTCCGCCTCCTGGGAGGGTGAGAAGGGCTGGCTGCCTGGAGCGGGGCTGCGGTTTTCCCGGAGCGGTAGACTCTTCCCTGAATCCGGCACTGGGACGTCTCACCCTCTCGTGGCACCTGTTGCAGGTGACAGGTAGGTCCATGGCCCACAGCCGTCCCTCTGCACTCGGTCTGGGACGCCTCCTGGGCCCCCAGCCGCTTTTCACTGCCTAAGCGCCCCCACCCCCATCTAGGGGACCTGCTCTCTTCCCTCCCCCCTCCCGGTCTCCCAGTCTCGCTTTGTCCGGAGCTTACCCTCTGTCCCTTGGCCCCGTCGGCCTGGGCGGACCGCACCCCCACGCTTTGACTCCCGTCAGCTTGGGCGGTCCCTCCCCACCACTTTGTTTTACCTTTTTTTTTTTTAATTAATTTTATTTTATTTTTAAACTTTACATAATTGTATTAGTTTTGCCAATATCAAAATGAATCCACCACAGGTATACATGTGTTCCCCATCCTGAACCCTCCTCCCTCCTCCCTCCCCATACCATCCCTCTGGGTCGTCCCAGTGCCTTAGTCTCCAAGCCCTTTCCCCGGCCCTTCCGTCGACTCCGAGGGCTGTTCCCGTCGGGCTCTGCTTCCTCCAGTGTGGACGGCTTTTCCCGCCCTCGGGAACCGGGGCCCCTCCCGGGAGCTGGCCCTAGTTGGCAGGGGAGGGGCTGATCTCCTAGCGGGAACTACGCCCTCCCAGGCGTCGAGTCACCTTTTCTGCGGTGTCTGGGCTCCGCATTGCTTCCGGACCTCGGCCCTCACGGCGTCCACTTCCCTGGTCTCCGCGGATCCACCGCAGGTAAAGGCTGGAGGCTGGTTGGCCCCTAGTCCTGCTTCAGTGGGCACCCTCTGCGCTTGGGGCTGAGGACCTGGCTGTGTGCTCTGGAGCTGAACCTCTTTATCTTGCCACCCTTAGGCTTCCCTGGTGGCTCAGCAGTAAAGAATCTGCCTGCCAATGCAGGATCCCTGGGTCGGGAAGATCCCCCGGAGAAGGGAATGGCAACCCACTCCAGTATTCTTGTCTGAGAAATCCCGTGGACAGAGGAGCCTGATGGGCTACAATCCATGGGGTCGCACAAGAGTCTGACACGACTTAGCCACTAAAGGACAACTTACAGCGGTCAGCGAGGTACGCTTCTGAAGGAGGGTCCTCAGAGCCTTCAGAAGGGACATAGAACATTTCCATCTGTGATGGTTTGTAAAGGGGTAGAAAAGATGTCCCTCCAACCCTTAACGTTGAATAAGATGGTTGGAATTTTGGGTGCTAAAATCATTGGGTTAGAATTTTGGTGACTGGAACAGGTCATGTTTCTAATTAACCAAACTTTTCTTCCTGAAGTATCCTGCCTGCTTCTCCAAGACCAGAGGACCTAGCGTTCCAGAATACTGCTTTGGGCAGGGTTGATCCTAGACCTTGTACATTTGTTGCAGAAATTAGTCTTCAGTACATATTGTACCTCTTGGCTTCTTTTCTGCTTTCAGCTCCCCACCCCTCATAAGTCCATTAATTTTAAGGTGTTAATGGTCTTATGTGTTTACCCGATGGTCTGTGGAGAGAACAATGGTTAATGCAAAGAGCTGAGGCCCTAATGAAGTTTTTGGCTGTAGTTGTTGGGTGTTTTTTTTTTTTTTTTTCATCTGTTGGGAATTCTAATATTAAAAGACCACCAACTTGGCTTGTGAGACTTTTCCTGGCAGGGGATGAACATTTCTGATAGCACAATTTCAGGTGCCTCTCACTAAGTCAGAGCAGTGAAATGGAGTTTGGAGCCCTGTTCAGGGACTGTGAGTGTATGTGACATTTCTGATTGATGCTTTCTGAGCTTTTCCCCTTAAAGCTGCTACTAATCAGGGTTGTTAGAATCCATTGAGCCAGGCACTGTGAGAAGTTCTTTATATAATTACCTCACATAATCGTAATGTTAACTATATGTGTGAGGTACCACAATTATAAGCCTGAAAGCTCAGGCTTCTCTGGTGGCTCAGCAGTAAAGAATCTGCCTGCCATTGCAGGAGACATGGGTTCGATCCCTGGGTCGGGAAGATTCCAGGGAGAAGGAAATGGCAACCCACTCCACTATTCTTGCCTGGGAAATCCCACTGACAGAGGAGCCTGGCAGCCTAATATTCCGTGGAATGGCAAAAGAGTCAGATATGACTTAGTGACTCAACAACAACATAATGAAAGGGGGACTCTGAGAGTTTAAGTACCTTGTCTCAGATCACCCAACTGATTAGGGCCAGAGCTGGGTCATCTGACTGCAGCTGAGCTGTATTCTTCTCCCCTATCATACCAACTCTGCTGTCTTAGATTTTTCAGTTCAGTTCAGTTCAGTCACTCAGTCGTGTCCGACTCTTTGCGACCGCATGAATTGCAGCACGCCAGGCCTCCCTGTCCATCACCAACTCCCGGAGTTCACTCAGACTCACGTCCATCGGGTCAGTGATGCATGCAGCCATCTCATCCTCCATCGTCCCCTTCTGCTCCTGCCCCCAATCCCTCCCAGCATCAGAGTCTTTTCCAATGAGTCAGCTCTTCGCATGAGGTTAGGAACACTAAATAGCTCACAGATGAGGGCTAAGTGATGAAAAATTTCCCTTCCAAGTTGAAGCCTAAGTTTTGGTCCTTGATTCCACCTCAGAGGGACTGCAGAGACTTTGGAGCACTTACCTCACTGATGGCTCACCCACTTCACTTCCACTGTGGGAATGCTTGCCACATTGCCACTATAAGCACATCCCCCCAACCCAGCCCCATGTACCCAGGTGAGTGAACCTCCAGGGCTATCTGCTCAGAGGGAATTGTCCTAAAGTTAGAGAAGGTGACCCTTGATTCTAGGGATGTGTGCCTGGCTCAATTTTTTCCTTTTCCACTAGGTAGGGTGTGGAAAGTGGTAAGGATTTCCCAACAGCCAGGCCAGAATGTCTGAGGCTTAGTGTGGGCTTGTTTTATCATGGAATGGATGGATTACCTTAGGGAAGAACAGTCCATGAGAAAATTTCTCTCCTGATCCCATCTCTGGGTCTTTGCTTAAAGTACTCTTTTTTTTTTCTCTCTCTCTTTTCTCTCTCTTTTTTTTCCCTGAAGCGATAACTTTGTCACCTGTACCCACTTCCCTGCCATTAATTCCTATTCATCAAGATTTAGCTCTAAAGTCACCTCCTTTGGGACAACCTTACTGAACACACAGTTCCTTCCCCTAAGCAGAATTTCCAGTTATTCTCTGTTCTAAAACTCTTTGTTTACACCTCAGGAAAATCTCTTAAAACTTCTCTCAGTTGATTTTCCTGGAAAAGGAAATAACAACCCACGACAGTTTTCTTGCCTGGAAAATCCCATGGACAGAGGAGCCTGGCAGGCTACAGTCCATAGGGTCAAAACATGACTAAGTGACTGAGTACGTGCTGACCACAGTTGGTTTTCCATCTCGAAGGTTGTAATCTAAGACAAGGTCTAGATCTTGGAGCTCCCTTTGTCTTGAGCACAAGAGATTAACAAATATTTGCACAAGGACCTGGGGATACCATCCCTTCAAGGGTCCTTCAAGGGCCTTAGGTCAGGTGATGATGGGACTGAAGTACAGAAGACGCTTTTTTGAGGCACTTGAATCTACAGCTAGGACTTTGTACTTAAATGTCACCTTAGTGAGGTCATCCCTAAACACCCTAATTAAACTTATTTAAATAAGTTTTAAAGTTTTAAGTCCTTCCTTGAACATTCTGTTGATATATGCCCCTTCCCTACCTTATTACTCTAATGTAATATTTTGTGTATTTTATTCATTTTTCTTTCTTGTTATTCTTTTTCTTTTCTTGTTTTCTTTCTTATTCATTTTTCTTTTCTTCTCCCTCCATAGTGTAAGTTCTATGTGGGCAGAGATTGCTGTCTGTTTCATTCACCAGTGGACCCCAGCATCTGTAACAGAGCCTGGCACATTGTAGGTGCTTGCTAATATTTGTTAAATAAATTAATATATGACATCACCATTGTAGGAATTGGCACTCTTTTATGTTCTCCGGGGCCAGAAACTTAAGTGTCCTCAGTCTGCCCCAGGCCCAGTTCTCATACAATTCTGCTTTGTGATTGCACGCCTGATGACAACTTTGACCTCCTTGGAAGTACTTCCTCTCTCTCTCTCTTTTTTTTTTTTTTATGGCATGAGTCTCTGGATGGAAACTTCTAAAATTTAAGGTGGAAATGTTAAGATGCTGTGCTTCTTGTGGTCCGCACTAGGAAGAGGGGTATGGCTTGTCAGATGTCTTAAGGCCTTTATCCAGTGAGCTCAGTAAGAAGCTGGAGAAAGTTGCTGTGTGATAGGGAAGTGAACAGCTCACAAGAATAAAAGATGGCCTAACAAATTAAGGTTCTGGCTTCAAGTCACTCTTAGCCTTTTAGGCATGATGTGTTTATTGGATTATTAACTTTATGAAAAACCCATTGCTGATTACTGCTTGTGTGGTACTTGACAGGTTTTATACTAGGAGAATTATACCATGTGAGGGAACCACTATGTAACAGGAAAGGAAAAAAGTACTGTTCTATTTAAATGTTTCAAAACATTCAGAAAAAAAAAAAATAAGGCTAGAATCTTTCCAAAGACAGGCTGGAAGGAGTTGGACTCTTGATACGCTGGTAAATATGTGATTCTCCACCATTTAATGAATGATAACTTCTCTGAAACTGGTTTGTACAAAAAACTTCTGCCCAACCTCTTCTGCTCAATTTTTCTCCTCAACTTCTCGATATAGTGTAGTGACCCAGGGCTCAGTCCATGGACTTTTCTCTATCCAGAATCTTTCTAGAAACATTCATCCAGCCCAATGGTTTTAAATACCCTCTGTCACTCCAAAATTTATGTCTCTGTCCCAAGCCTTTCTTCTAAGCTGCAGCCTCATAGATCTAATGAGCTATTAAGCATTCCTACTTGGCTATCAAATAGGCATCTCAAACTTAACATGGCCAAAACAATACTCCTTAAAAAAATTTTTTTTATTGACATATAGCTGTTTTACAACGTTGTGTTAATTTCTGCTGTACAACAAAGTGATTCGGGTATACATATATATAGTTATGTATACATACATATATATATATTTATACAGTTATATATATAGGCGCACACACACACATTATTTTTGGCCCTGCCACACAGCTTATGGGATCTTAGTTCACAGACCACAGATTGAACCCATGCCCTTGACATTGAAAGTGTGCAGTCCTAACCACTGGACCACCAGGGAATTCCCTATGCATTATTTTTTTAAACATTCTTTCCGCTATGGTTTATCATAGGATAATTGAATATAGTTCTCTGCTACATAGTAGGTCCTTGTTGTTTATCTATCCTCTATATACTGGTTTCGGAGAAGGCAATGGCAGCCCACTCCAGTACTCTTGCCTGGAAAATCCCATGGACGGAGGGGCCTGGTGGGCTGCAGTCCATGGGGTCACTAGGAGTCGGACACGACTGAGCGACTTGACTTTATTTTTTCACTTTCATGCATTGGAGAAGGAAATGGCAACCCACTCCAGTGTTCTTGCCTGGAGAATCCCAGGGACAGGGGAGCCTGGTGGGCTGCCATCTATGGGGTTGCACAGGGTCAGACACGACTGAAGCGACTTAGCAGCAGCAGCAGCATATACTAGTTTGCATCACTACTTCCAAACTCCCAATTCATCCCTTCCCCAACCTCCTCCTGCTTGGCAGCCACCAGTCTGTTCTCTATGTCTCTGAGTCTGTTTCCGAAACAGGACTCGAGTCTTCTCAAATCCCGAGTTCCTTCCCTCAACCCTCCCCTGTCTCAGTAAAATGACACCATCATCCATTCAAACCAAAAACCTACAGTCACCCTTGATTCTTCTCATTCTCTCTCCCCGCCCCATACCCAATTCATCAGCAAATCCTGTCCATCATGTTATTATGTTCTGCCACGTCTCCATCTCCTCTGCCTATCCCCCTAGTCCAAGCCACCACATGCTGCAATAAGCATCTTTGCACAGTGCTCAATGATGTATGTAGAGCTAGGTAAACACACAGGTATTTCTGCTGGACAGCTTTCTAGTAAGATAGTTGTTGGGTCAAAGGACATGCACATTTAAAAAATGTGAATAGGCATCAGAAAAGTGGCGTCCAAGAAATTTACACTCTCCATTGAGAGTGCTTTTCCTCATTTCCTTGCTGAGGATGGACAGTCTTTTTAATTTTTGCCAATCTGACAATGAGAAATAGTATCTAACTGATTTAACTTTCATTTATCTGGTCACTAGTAAGGCTGAGTATCTTCATGTGTGTTAGCTACTTGTATTTTTCCTGAGACTTCCTCTCAATAGCCTTCCCACATTTCTCTTTTGGATTATATATTTCATTTATTTATAAGAACACTATTTTTTAGGGATATTTACCCATTGTCTATTACACAATGCAAGTTTTTTTTCTCTTTAGTCTGCCATAGTTGTAACTTTGTTCGTGATGTGTACCCCTCTTGTAATTAGATAAAGCATACTATAAAACATTTAAAAAACATGTTCATTAGATTTGGCAATTAGGATGTCAGTGATGATATCAATGCAGCAGGAGGAGAGAGGCAGATTGTAGAGGGTTGGGAGTAGCATTTAGAGGGACTGATAGGGAATATGATATACGTTTTGAAGAGGCTTGGCTCTGATGGGAAGGAGAGTGTTTCCCATAGTCAGTGGAGCACAGGGGAGAAGAAAATGTTAATTTTGTTTCTTTTTAAATATAGGAGAGAGATGAATCCGTTTCAGAGCTTGATTGATGCCAGGTTGATTGATTTGGAGGATGAAGGAGGGTGGGGGCTTCGGCATGAAAGAGGTGAAAAGATGGGTCTTCGAGAAAGAGAGCTTCCATTGAGGCAGGAGGGAATGAGAGCAGAATTGTTGGAGCTGTGAAGAAGGAAGGAGCTGTGGAAGGACAGGATTTTGGAGGTGATCCCAACTGATGAGAGTGGTGATGGGTTGGAACAGCATTTGAGAAGGATGAATAGAGGAGCCCCTTACCAGCAAATCATCCAGATTGCCACATCATAGTGAGCCCAGAGAGGCTTGGATAACTTGAAGTCACAGAACTCTGTATCCATTCTCTCCAGAAGCCCTCATCAGCCCAGGTATAGGAACAAAGTGGAGACTAGTTTGGGGGACATTTCTGGGTGGCTGTTTCAGAAATATAAGAGAGAAGGAAATTGGACAGTGCTGCCAGAATAGTTGAAGTGACGGACCACTGTGGCTTTCATATCTGTGTCTATCTAAACTTAACTTGATGTTTAACAATTCATAAGAGATGGAAAATTTCCTTGACTTCTGCATTGTTTCTTGTTTGTATCTCTGTCAACTCAGGCATAAGAATAGCTTTAGTGGGACTTCCCTGGTGGTCCAGTGGCTAAGACTCCTCATTCCCAATGCAAGGGGGTCCAAGTTCGATCCCTGATCAAGAAACTGGATCCCACATGCCACAACTAAGACCCAGAACAGCCAAATAAATAAATATTTTTTCTAATAACTTTAGTATCAGTGTCTTTAAACTATTGCTTGTCACTTTTCAGAAAATATAGGTTTATTTGGGCTTCCTTGGTGGTTCAGTGGTAAAGAATCTGCCTGCAGTGCAGGAGATGCAGGATACTCGGGTTTGAACCCTGGGTCAGAAAGACCCTCTGGAGGAGGGCACAGCAACCCACTACAGTATTCTTGCCTGGAGAATCCCATGGACAGAGGAGCCTGGTGGGCTATAGTCCATAGGGTCGCAAAGAGTCAGACACGACTGCAGCAACTGAGCATGCATGCATGCGTGGGTTTATTTACTGAGAGTCAACAGGGTGCCAGTTTCTAGACTAGGTGCTTGAGATGGAGTGTATAAAAAGGTAGATGATGCCCTTTTTTGGGAGTAGAACTCATTTCAACCAGGGAGTATATGTTTTAAAAAGGAACATATTTTATAATCAATGATTTAATTGCAATTGTGATAAGTTGTATGAAGTTTGGTTTTTTATAAATCAAATTTAAATTTATTTATTTTAATTTTTATTGGAGTAGAGTTAAATTACTGTGTTAGTTTCTATTGTACAGCAAAGTGACTCAGTTATACACATATCTACTTCTTTTAAGGTTCTTTTCCCATTGAGGTCATTACAGAGTATTGAGTAGAGTTCCCTATGCTATACTATACAGTAGGTCCTTATTAGATCAAAACTGTTTTGCATTTGCTAACGAAGTGTGAGAGTACTTCTTACATCTTCCCTTTTAAAATTGAATATTGTCTTTAAAATTTTGCTTAATTGATAGGCAAACATAAAAAAATCTTTATTAGCAGTAAGTAAGAGTGAAACTTTTTTCTCTTTTACATCTATTGGTCATTCGACCTTCTTCAAGAATTCATGCTCTTTATTTATTGTACACCTCCCTCTTCTTAGTTTTAGTAGCTCTTTCTTTCCATGTTTAAAACCTTTAGCTACCTTTCTCTCTCTCCTACCTTATCTCTGGTACACTAAAATATACTTTACCCAGTTTCTCTGGCCATTCCCTTTTGATCTGCTTTAAACTTCTTTCTTACCTGCTTTGGAAATGTTGGTGTGCTTAGGGATCTGACTACATTTTTATTACTTGACCCAATAAAAGATAACATATAAGTAATCCATTCTCCTCTCCATATCCTATTTCCCACAGGTAACAATATTAAATTTGTATCCCCTTTCAGACATTTTCCCTGCCCATATGAAATATTTCCCTCCTTCCTTCCATTCATCTATTCATCCATCCTGTCTGTAGTTACATGTTACAAAATACAAATGGAATTATCATACATATGTTCTGGAATGTATTTTTTACTTAACATTTGTGGCATGCTTTCAGTGTTAGTGTATGTAAAACTATCTCTCTCTCTTTTCTTGGCTGCACTGTGTGTCATGTGGGTTCTTAGTTCCTTGATCAGGGATGGAACCCTTGTCCTCTGCAGTAGAAGCATGGAATCTTAACCACTGGGCCATCAGGGAAGTCCCTTACCTCTTTCTTTTTAACAGTGACATTGCATTCCATAATATGTATGTGCCATAGTTTATTTAATCAGTTTTGTATTGATGTTTAAATTGTATAATTTTTTTGCTGGTTTAAACACTGAACATTCTTAGGATTATATATTTGTGCATCTACTTGAATATCAGGAGGATAAGTTTTTCAAGATGGAATGGCTTCATTAAAAAATAGTCAATGTTGCTAAAGATTCAGAGATGTCTACGATAATAAAAACTGACTACTATCCATTGGATTTAGGAGGTTGTTGGTGACCTTAGAGCAATTTCAGGGGAGTGGGGTGTGGAATGCTAGACTTTGATGGGTTGGGAAATATTTGGGGATATGAGGAAGTGGAGGCAGTGGATATGAACAATTCTTTAGACAAATTTGCCTCTGAAGAGCAAAGAAAGGGTGGTAGTAGGGGAAAAATTGAAATCCAGAGAAGTTTTTTCTTTTCTTTTTTTTAAATTTAGGAGGACTTAGATGTCTTTAAAGGCTGATGGAAAGAGATAATTGATAAGCAAAGTCCTTACCAAATAAAGTCCTTATGCCAGATGGGAGAGGATCCCAGAAAGGAGTGGAGAGATTACCCTTAAACAAGAGGAAGGACATTACAGTTTTGAAGGAAAAAAAAAAGTGAATAGATATAGATAACAAT
The DNA here is from genome assembly GCF_032452875.1 of Bos javanicus. Taxonomy (NCBI): domain Eukaryota; kingdom Metazoa; phylum Chordata; class Mammalia; order Artiodactyla; family Bovidae; genus Bos; species Bos javanicus. The sequence continues at coordinate 52,876,947 of NC_083897.1, forward strand.
AAGTTTGTAGATTTGGTGGCAGGAGCTTGTCTGAGGGTGTTTATATTTCTCTATGATGGAAGAGGAAAGGTAATCCTCTTAGAGCAAGGGGTTGAAGTGGAGCAGAGTTTGGGATGGAGTATTGAGGTGCTTGTGGAAAGTTTGAAATACTGTGATGAACAGGAGAGCAAGCTAGGACCACAGAAGCATAGCTGGAGTGTCAGGCAGTGTTGAAGTGAGCTTGGCAACCAAGAATTCATATTGATCATAATCCACCATATTGTGATTTTTTTTTTTTCTCCAGCAGATCTCAGTAGTCCTAGTGCAGCATAAAGCACAACAGTTGGCTCCTCCAGGGTTACGTTTTTATTAGATACTTGCAATGAAATGGGTTATTGAGGATGATGACAAGAGTGCAGTTGAAACAATAGAATCCAAACTGTCTAGGAAAAGAAGTGAAGACAGGAAGGAGCTGACAGAGCGGAAGTGAAAGGTCTGTGAGGACTACCTCCCCGCCATGAGGTCTGAGAACTGGTGTAGGGCTGGGAGAGGTCATTAAATGAACAGGCCAGAAGGACAGGCGACTGTAGCTACAGTGGGGTAGTTGACTTAATGATGTCAAATGTAGAGAAGTCCTGGGTGATAAACTTTTGGGTGTGGCTAAATGTGATCTATGGTATTTTTAATGCCAGCTCAGTCATTCAACAAGCATTTATTGTGTGCATATTATGTACCAGACAGCACTCTTGGCACTGAGTGGCGCAGAGATGAACAAAACAAAGCCCCCTCTCTCATATAGTTAATTATCTAGTGAGGGAGATTATTCATTTGTATAAAGTGAAAGGGCACCTCATTGATATGCTGATTACTGATTGTGTAGTTCTGTTTAGAAATAATAGTAATACCAAGGTCAAATGTTTATGTATTTGGAGCTAGGAAAGTCCATCTAGACATAGTGCCTTGCTTTATTGTAAATTACATTAACTGAATAATGAAAATTAATTTATCTTCCCCCCTTGGAACTTTTAAAGGTACTTTATATGCTGTGTCACAATTGAAGATAAAACAAATATATGCACATGAAATTTGAATATTTAGCAGTTTTAATTTTTTATACTTTTTTTAGTAGTTTTTGTAGTATTTTTTACTATAACCATATGCTTTAGAAAATATATGAGCAAATTGCAGTTTTGACATCTTACTATGAAATTTGAGAAATCAAATCAGCATTCTTGCCCAGATAGAAAGTCACCATACGTCTCTGCAGGGAAGTAGCTGATAAGCATAAATATTAAGCAAATGTTAGTAATTAGAAGTGATCAGTTTAAAAGATATTTATACACTGTCCCAGACTGCATTTAAAGTGACTCATAAAGATACATAGTGAACTATACATAAAAACTATTTTTAGTAGTTTTTATAGTATTTTTTAAATACTAGGATATTGCTTCTAGCTATTGACCAGATGTTGATAATACATGTACTAATCTTGTTCTAGGGATTTGATGTAATGTGTAATTATGATTAAGCAGTTTAGGAGGCAAAGAGAGCCTGTACGTTAATATTGTATGTTTATTTTATATTCTCCAATTTATACCTACTCTTCCACTTACATATACTCATATATACATTTATTAAAGTTATATTTGAAGGAAATTAGCATTTATTTTATGTCTTGTAGGCCTTAAATAACACCTTAAAATTATCTGCCACATATATAGTTCAATTCAAGTTCAACTACAGGTTATTTCATTGTGTTTAAAGTTTCTGTGGCCATAGCTAGATCACAGCATCCCTAAAATTAAAAAAAGAAACCAAATGCAGGAAATCACAGCTACGTGTGAACATGGGTTGGATTAGTCATGAACCATCATGATTCCTCATTTAAGGGGACTGTGTGGGTGATTTTTAGGTGATGTGTCCTGCAAGAAAGAATTAGATGCTAGCTAGAGTTCAGTTTAGAAATCCCCACCATCTGTGACCCAGGCATGAGAAGAAGGACTTCCCTGAGGGGCATGCTGGTTTATCAAAGCTGGTTGACTAAGGAGAGATAATGGAGTTTCACACGGTGATGGTGATAAGGCTTATTGAAAAAATGACACATCGACTCTCACTAGACTTAAAAGTGTTTTATGCATATAAATGACCTGGGTTTTAAAGCATTCTATTCTTTTTCGTGTGTGCTCAGTCATGTCTGACTCTTTGTGACCCTTTGGACTATAGCCCGCCAGACTCCTCTGTCCATGGAATTTTTCAGGCAAGATTACTGTAGATTTGTGTAGATTTGCTCCATTTGTGGGCTTGTGGGGGTCTGGAGACCCTAGCTGACCACTGGGAAGCCTCAGTTGCCCTTTTGTTTTGAAGCCTTGATTTTTACTCTGTTTTGTCTCCGCTCTTGCTTTTCTTCTTTTTGATACTGGTTTTTAAATTTCTGCTATCTTGTTCTATATATCTTTATATTCTCTGGTGGCTCAGATGGTAAAGCATCTGCCTGCAATGCGGGAGACCCAGGTTCATTCTCTGGGTCGGGAAGATCTTCTGGAGAAGGAAATGGCAACCCACTCCAGAACTCTTGCCTGGAAAATTCCATGGATGAAGGAGCCTGGTATGCTACAGTCCATGGCGTCTCAAAGAGTCGGACACGACTAATCGACTTCACTCACTTCACTATGTATCTTTATGAGTCATTTTAAATGCAGTCTGGGACAGTGTATAAATATCTTTTAAACTGATCACTTCTAATTACTAACATTTGCTTAATATTTATGCTTGTCAGCTACTTCCCTGCAGAGACGTATGGTGACTTTCTATCTGGGCAAGAATGCTGATTTGATTTCTCAAATTTCATAGTAAGATGTCAAAACTGCAATTTGCTCATATATTTTCTAAAGCATATGATTAATAATAATAAAATTAAACAGCTACCACAATTGAATGCTTATTCTACACCAGGCACTATGTTGTGCTCTTTACTCGTGAATATACTTGAATCCTCACAGCTTTAAGTGGCTCTTATTATTAATCACTTTTTGCGGATGGGGAAACAGATTCAGGGAGGTTGAAGAACTGGCCCAAGGTCACACAGCTAAAAAGTAGTGAACTTATGATTTGAACGCTCTAGATCCAGTCCTTGTAGGCACTTTTCTGTGCCATACTGCTCTTAATTAGAAACCTAGCAAATCAGAACTCCAAGTCCTAGTAGAAGAGGCTATTCTGTGTTATAGAACATTCACAGGTCTGGCAGATTTTATCTCAGTGTTAAATCTTCAGTATGGCCCCTTTCCATCTCTTCTATCACTGCCCTCTACTTTGGGCTCTCATCATCTTCCCCTGGATTTATACTAGATCCTCCTCAAATCTATATTCTGCAAAACTGTCAGAGTGATCCAAAGAGTCCTTGCCTTCCTGAAAAGTCTTCAGTCATTTCCATTGTCCAAGGCTAATTATCCATGTCTCTGAGCATAGCATATCAAGCTCCTCCTTTGATCCCCATTTGCCTCTTCCACATCCTTCCTTACAATTTGCTATACGATATCAGTGCACTTCTTGCCTGTACCACATTGCTTTGTGCCTCTATGCTTATGCTTTTGCTTTTGTAAATGCTGTGCCCTCTACCTGGTTAACCATCTAGTAGATATTTACAACCATTTCATGTGCTACTGCTGTTTCATTCTAGTTCCCTTTCTGCAAGCTGGAATAGATGCCCCAACTTGGCATTCTCATAATACCCTGTGTGTATATTTCTTTGATTACCATGTTCTTTTATGACTGTCTCTCTTAAGTATTTCCTTCGATAGACTGTGTGTTCTTTGTGGGCAGATACTCTGCATTGTTTTGTGAGCACGGCACTTAGCACATAGTTGGCCTTCCTAAATAGTCAGCAGTTCTGTAAACAGTGCAGAATACAGAGCTCCACGTCAGGGAAAGAAGTAGAATTTCAAAGGCCTGAAGCTACACAGACATTCAGAGATAACTACCAGTACAGGAGAGGGAGATCTCACAGAATAATCTTTGGGGCCAGATACATTTACATCATTTAATCTAGGAGCCAGAAGGGACTTCAGGGGATGAGAGTGGGAGTCTGTATCCAATAAAAATTGGAAAGATCTGAGAAACCAGACTTAGCACCTTTGCAGTTTGAATCTACCTTAAATTTGTCTGAGCAACCTTGACTAGATATAGAAGACAGAGACATTTTAATAAACATTTAGATTTCTTTTCTTGGACAGACATCACCTTAAAATTGAAAGGGACGATTGATAAAATAACCAACACAGTATCCTAATGTAAAACTTTTGTTGACTATAAGCAATGTTGCATGTCACTCAGCTGTTACCAACCAAGAGGATGTTCTCAGTTGGTGCTTTTGTGTATAGATGGCTGGATCCAAACAAGGGGATTTAGGGAAGCCCTGCATCCCTGGAAACTTTCTTTTCTACATGGAGACATTTTTGGGGGGCAAGGGTGAGTTTGGCAGACTCACCACATAACATGTTTTGGTTTCATTTCTCCATGCTCTAAAATCCTCTCTCTTTTGCCTTTAGATTTTAAAATAATTAGTTCTTTTCCTCCAAAGTGGGCTGGATTTTGCTAGGTATGCTTCACTCATGTTTTGGAAACCCGCACACATAATAGGTATTAATCCTGACTGTGATAGATTGGTCTGCTTCAGATACGGTAACTGCCTTCATCACAATTAGCTAATAGAGTCCACTGTGGAATGTACCTTGTGGCAGCAGCATCTTCATTCATTAAGCTGCCCTTCTTGCATCTGGGCAACTGCATTACAGTCATCAGAATGATTTATTCTTTCCTAATTAACATATAACTATATGTAAGCAGAATCATGATAATACATGGCAATTAGTAAGAATTGTTTCTCTTCACCCTCCTCTAAGCAAATTGTTTCCCAACTTTTTGATCACTCTCCCTTACCAGCAAAATTTTTGATCACCTCTAATATACTCAAGGGCTTCCCCAGTGTCTCAGTGGTAAAGAATCTGCCTGCCAAGGAGGAGACCCAAGTTCAATCCCTGGGTGGAGAAGATTCCCTGGAAAAAGAAATGGCAACCCACTCCAGTATTCCTGCCTGGGAAATCCAAAGGACAGAGGAGCCTGGTGGGCTACAGTCCATGGGGTCACAAGAGTTGGACATGACTTAGCAACTACACCACAACAAAAAATACACATAAATTTATTTACAAACTATATATTTCTCACTGTCCCAATATTTTATAAGGCATTTACAAAAATAAAGAAGGGTATGAGATGAAATAAACCCTCTTTAAGATTAATTTTAATATTTATTAATAGTGTAACAACCATTGCTCTCTCACTTTGAGAGCAGTGACACTGTGGTGCTTCATTTGAACAAAATTTTGGTTTATGGTATATGGCTACCTGAGGGTCTGATTCTAAGTTGTTTATCTTAATACTTGATTTTTTTTAAAAAAATTATTTTTCATTGTGCTGGGTGTTTGTTGCCACACAGGCTTTTTCTCTGGTTGCATCAAATGGGGCTACTGTTTGTTGCAATCCATGGCTTCTCATTGAGGTAGCTTCTCTTGTTGCAGAGCATAGGCTCTAGGTCGCCCAATCTTCAGTAGCTGCAGCATGTGGGCTTAGTTGCTGCACAGCATGAGATCAGGTGTCAAACCTGTGTCTCCTGCATTGGCAAGCAGATTCTTTACCACTGAGCCACCAGGGAAGCCCTTATACTTGAGTTTAATGACTGTTGTAGCTGAGAAAGGATACCTCACAAAACGAGAGGGAGAGGGTGAGATGATTTGGGAGAATGGCATTGAAACATGAATAATATATATGAAACGAGTCGCCAGTCCAGGTTCGATGAAGGATACTGGTTGCTTGGGGCTGGTGCACTGGGATGACTCAGAGGGATGGTATGGGGAGGGGGAGGGAGGAGGGTTCAGGATGGGGAACACGTGTATATCTGTGGCGGATTCATGTTGATATATGGCAAAACCAATACAATATTGTAAAGTTAAAAAATAAAATAAAAAAAATACAAAATAAAGTGCATTGGTGGATGCACTTACTAAATAACAGTATAAATATTAATTTCAGGAAGCAGTTATACAGACGTTTTGTTGTTGTTCCATCTTCTTAGCTCTCAGCATGCTGTCTTTTCGTCTTTTTAACATACAGTTCAATACTCATGGAATATCTTCATTTGGAAGGGTTAGAAAATGAAATACATCTCTTAGGTAATAATTAAATAATAATAGAAAAAATTTCAAATCTACTCTGTATTCTTTATAAAAGCCCCTTTGATAAAAAAATATTTTACTGTGTGAATGTATTTAAAGTCTCCTACTGCCTTAGAGGTATTTTGAGAGTATAAAGCTGCTGGTTACAAAATGTTTAGTTACATTTAACCTTAAAACTTTACAAAGTACGTTTTTAAGTCATCATTTACATACAATAAGCTGTGCATATTTAAAGTATACAGTTTAACAGAATTTGACATCTCTGTATATCCATGAAACAATTACCAAAATCAAGAAAGTAATCATATCTATTACCTTCAGAAGTTTTGCTTTTGCTATTTTGTAATCCTTCCTTGGAGGAACCTGGTGGGCTACAGTTCATGGGGTCATAAGAGTTGGATACCGCTTAGTGACTAAACAAACCACACCAATCCTTCCTTCCTGTTCATCTCTGTATTATATCCCTGTTTTCTCACAACCACTGATCTGTTTTCTGTCACTATACATTATTTTTCATTTTCTACCAGTTTTATGTAAATGAAATAATGTACTACTGTGTGTTCTTTTTTGTCTGATTTTTTTCAGTCAACATAATTAGTTCGATATTCGTCCATATTGCTGTCAGTAGTTCAGTCTGTTCTGTTGTTGAGCAATGTTCCATTATATGGATATACCTCAAGTAAGAAAAATCCATTCACCTTTTCATGGGCATTTGGGTTGTTTCCAGTTTTTGGCTATTATGAATAATGCTGTTATTATCATTCACATGCAAGTCTTTGCATGGACATATGCTCTTGCTTTTCTTGGGTTAATACCTAGATGTGGAAAGTCTGGGCCATATGGGAGATACATGTTTAACTTTTTGAGAAACTACTAAAATGTTTTCCAGCATGGTTGTATCATTTTATTAGTACATTCCCACTGCAGTGTGTGAGAGTTCCAGTTGCTTCAAATCTTGGCCAACATTTGTTAAGTTTTTAGTTTTAGTCATTCTAATAAGTGAGTAGTGGCATTTCATTGTGATTTTAGTTTGCATCTCACTAAGAATTAATGATGTTGAACATCTTTTCAGATGCTTATTTGCTATTTATATGTCTTTGGTGATACATTTGCCTAAATTTTTGGTTCGTTTAAAAAGTTTAGAGTTTTTTTGTCTCAAAAATCTTTATTTAAGTAAAGATAAACATCAACACACATAAAGCATTGATTTTTCTTGGCTCTTGTGTCCCAATCCTGTGTTTCTTTTTTTTGGTGGGGGTGATTAGCAAGAAGTACTTTTTTTTTTAATTGGAGCATAATTGCTTTACAATGTTGTGTTAGTTTCTGCTGTACAACAGCATGAATCAGCTATAAGTATACATATATAGCCTCCCACTGGAGCCTCCCATCCCTCTAGGTCCTTACAGAGCACTGAGCTAAGCTCCCTGTGCTATACAGAAGCCTCACACTAGCTATCTATTTTACACAGGGTAGGCAATGGCACCCCACTCCAGTACTCTTGCATGGAAAATCCCATGGACAGAGGAGCCTGGTAGGCTGCAGTCCATGGGGTTGCTAAGAGTCGACTGAGCGACTTCACTTTCACTTTTCACTTTCATGCACTGGAGAAGGAAATGGCAACCCACTCCAGTGTTCTTGCCTGGAGAATCCCAGGGATGAGGGAGTCTGGTGGGCTGCCATCTATGGGGTCACACAGAGTTGGACACGACTGAAGTGACTTCGCAGCAGCAGCAGCAGTATATATATATGTCAGTGCTACTCTCTCAATTTGTCCCACCCTCTCCTTACCCCACACCATGTCTGTTCTCTACATCTGCATCTCTATTCCTGCCCTGCAAATAGGTTCATCAGTACTATTTTCTAGATTCCATATATATGTATTAATATATGATATTTGCTTTACCCTTTCTGACTAACTTTACTCTATATGGCAGATGATAAGTTCATCCATATCACTACAAATGACAAATTTCATTCCTTTTCATAGCTGAGTAATATTCTATTGTATATACATACCACTTCTCTTTATCCATTCATCTGTTGTTGGACATCTAGGCTGCTTTCATGTCCTGGCTATTGTAAATAGTGCTTCCATGAACACTGGGGCACATGTTTCTTTTTGAATTATGGTTTTCTCAGGATGTATTCCCAGTAGTGGGATTGCTGGGTCATATGGTGATGTTAATTTTCATTTTTTAAGGAACCTCCATACTGTTCTCCGTAGTGGTTATATCACAACAGTGCAAGAGGGTACCTTTTTCTCCACAGCCTCTCCAGCATTTATTGTTTGTAGGTTTTTTAATGATTATGGCTGTTCTGACTGGTATGAGGTGATACCACATTGTAGAGTGTAGAGTTTTGAGAGTACCTTACGTGTTCTGGATACAAGTCATTATCAGATATACTGTTTAGAAATATTTTCTTCCTGTATATATAGTTTTTAAAAAATTTTCTTATTAGCATTTTTCAAAGAGCAGAGTTTTTAGTTTATGTTTTAGCAAGTTCTGGATCATGTTTTTGCTATTATATCTAAGAAATCTCTGCATTTTTTGCATATGTCTACCCAGTTTTCTCAGCACCATTTGTTGGAAAGACTGTCACTTCTCCACTGAATTCCCATGCATCTTTTAAAAAAAATAATTTTTGACTATGCTGGGTCTTCATCATTGCATGCAGGCTTTCTCTAGTTGCGGTGAGTGAGGCTACTCTTCGTTGCTGTGTGCAGGCTTCTCATTGTGGTAGCTGCTCTTGTTGTGGTGCGCAAGCTCTCGGCGGGTGGGCTTTAGTAGTTGTGGTGCTTTGGCTCAGTAGTTGTAGCACATGGGCCTAGTTGCTCCACGGCATGTGGGATCTTCCTGGACTAGGGATTGAACCCATGTCCCCTGCATTGGTAGGCAAATTCTTAACCACTGGATTACCAAGGAAACTCCTCCCTTACATCTTTATCAGAAATTAAGGGACTATAAACATAAGGATTTATTTCTAGGCTCTGTTCTCTTCCAGTGTCTACCTGTATTCTACTAAAACACTCCCTTGATTACTGTAGATTTATAAGTCTTGAAAACAGATTGTGTAACTCTTTTAATTTGGTTCTGTATATGTCTTGAACTTCACAATATGTTTTATAAATTGTTTTGCTTTAAGGAGTCAATTTTTAAAGGAAACTTAAATAAGAAAATAATATTTTTTACCTGCATATTTTGGAGTAGGAAATGGCAACCCACTCCAGTATTCTCGCCTGGAAAATTCCATGGGCAGAGAAGCCTGGTGGGCTATAGTCCATGGGATCGCAAAGAGTCAGACATGACTGAGTGACTAAGACACACACATACCCACATATTTACTATAGCATGTGTTCTTCATTACTTTTTATAGATCCATATTTCTATTATTTCTATCTGGTGTTATTTTTATTCTGCCTGAAGGACTTTCTTTAACATTTTTTATAGTTGCAGATCTGATTGTGATTAATTCTTTCAATTTTTACATTTAAAAAAAGTCTTTATTTCACCTGTTTCTGAATGACATTTCACTGGGTTTAGAATTCTAGGTTGGCAGATATTTTCCTTTCAGTATTTTAGAGATGTTCCACTGTCTTCTCGTTTGCATTGTTTCCAGTGGTAAATTTACTTTCATCATTATCTTTATTCTTCTGAGTATGGTATGTTGTTTCTCTCCTGCCTCCCACCTGCTGGCTGCTTTTAAGAATTTCTCATTATCTCTAGTTTTAAAAAATTTGACTATGCTGTCCCATATGGTGCAGTTTTCTTTCTGCTGCTTGTGAAATTCATTGAGCTTCTTGGATCTGTGAATTTATACTGTTCATCAAATTTAGAAAAAACTTGGACCAGTATTTTCTCAAATATTTTTTCAGTGCCCCCATTTCCTTTGGTGACTCCAATGACATGCATATTAGGCAGCTGAAAGTTGTTCCACTGCTCAATGCTCTGTTTTTTTCTGTGTTTTTTCTGTTTCATTTGAATAGTTGCTATTGCTGTCAACTTCAATAATCTTTTCTATTACAATGTGTAATCTGCTATTAATCCAATTCTGTGTATTTTTCATCTCAGACATTGTTTTTTTTAAATTAATTTATTTTAATTGGAGGCTAATTACTTTACAATATTGAGGTGGGTTTTGCCATACATCAACATGAAGACATTGTTTTTTATCTCTAGGTTTGATTTGAGTCTTTTTAAAAACACCTTTCATGTCTTTATTTAGCTTTTTAAAATATGGAATACAGTTACAATAACTCTCTTAATGACTTTGCTAATTCTAACATTTGTGTCCATTCTTGGTCAGCTTTTGATTAATTTTTCCTCTCATCATGAACTGTATTTTCTTGCTTTTTTGCATGCCTATTTATTTTTTATTGGATACTAGATATAAATTTTACCTTGTTGGGTGCTGATATTTTTATATTAGTACAAATATGCTTGAGCTCTGTTCTTGGATGCACTTGAGTTACTTGAAATAGATTAATCCTTTCAGGCTCTTCTGTTTGGATTTGTTAGGCAGTGCACAATCTAGGACTAATTATTTCCCATTATATAGGCAAGATCCTTCTGAGTACTCTGCCCAGTACCCTGTGAATCATGTGGTTTTCCAGTTTGGTGGAACAGGCACTATTTCTGGTCATGTTTGAGTGACAGGCACTGTTCTTTTGAATCCTTTCAGCTAGGGTTCTTTCTCTGGCCTAGTGTAATTTCCTCACAGGCATGCCACATTGTTTACCCGTCCTTTGCTGAATATGTGAGGGAGACCCTCTGTAAACCCTCTGCACTTCTCTCTCTGTGACTCTCTCAGGTACTCTGTCCTATGAACTCCAGCCAGACTCTCTGTCACCACAACTCAGGGAGTTCACCGGGCCCTGCCTGTATTTGTCCTCCCTGCACTATGGCCTGGAAACTCTCTCAAGACAATGAGCCTGGAAAGTCAGAGGGCTCACCCTGTTTGCTTCCTGTCTCCCAGGGATAACAGTCCTCCATTTCCTGATACTCAGTGTCTTCAAAATTACCATTGTTTTATATATTTTATTCATTTGGGGGAGGTGGAGGGGGTCCAGGCAGGGTAAAAATCCATTCTTGGCCAGAAATAGAAGGCCACTGACATTTTATAATCCCCAATTTTCATGAGCAATTGTAATTTGTAGCTCCATTTCAGTTCTAATTTTTCAAAAAATGCATACATCATCATGTTTCTTGACATAGCTAGATCAGTTTTAAATATCTGTTCAAAAGTATACAGAATGACATGCAGCAATGCAAGTCTCTCCATATCACTCAGCAGTTTCTGTCTAAAACATACTATCATTTGCTTAATGATAGCAGTTTCATTAAGGGTTTCTTGGTTAAACTAATGTCCTTTGAAAGACACTGGTTCACTTTTTCATTTTCAGTGAGCTATAAACTTTACCAAAATTGTCCATTGCCCTTGGCCCAAACAGCAAAATGCTTTTGTCCTATCACTTAAGTGGAACATGACTGATGATGGAATAGGATTTATATGCAAAACCATCACATAATTACTACCCATAGGTTTAGAGGAATAATTTAATACTGGTTCAGTCTTTTTACCGTTAAGCGTGGGTCAGTTTTTCTGGAATTCTCTGTCATCTCTAAAGTTGTCAGCATAGTTTCTCACTGAATAAAAGGCCTGAAACTTTAAACTTAAATGCAGTTTAACTCACAATTCATCTGTATTCTTTAATAGAAAATCAATGTCACTTTGTAAGACCCAGTTACATCTTAAAGAACAAATACACATATAAAAACTGACAAAAATAAAAATAGCTAAACCTTAGAGTTTAGCACTCTCTCTGTTCACATTACTTTGCTGCTGCTGCTGCTAAGTTGCTTCAGTCGTGTCCGACTCTGTGCAACCCCATAGACGGCAGCCCACCAGGCTCCCCTGTCCCTGGGATTCTCCAGGCAAGAACACTGCTGCATATTTTAAAAACTCATGAATCTTTATAGTAAACCCAAGACAGTAGGTACCGTTTTCTTCCTTTTACCAGTGAAGAATTTGGGAGTTTACCATGTGGTGCTAGTGGTAAAGAACGCCCCTGCCAGTGCAGGAGACATAAGAGACATGAATTCGATCCCTGGGTTGGGAAGACCCCCTGGAGGAGGGCATGGCAACCCACTCCAGTATTCTTGCCTAGAGAATCCCATGGACAGAGGAGTCTGGAGGGCTACAGTCCATAGATTCACACAGAGTCAGAAATGACTGAAGCAACTTAGCACACATGCACAGTTTTCTTCCTTTGACCAATGAAGAAATTGAAGCACTGAGAGGTTTGGTAGCTTGCCCAAGGTCACACAGATAGTCATTAATGAAGTTGGGATTCATACTCAGGCAGTTGGGGTCCAAAGGCCATGTTTTTGGCCTGATACCAGACTGCCTCAGGAATATAAAAACACTTTGCTCTCAGCTCTAGTGCCACTCTTCAGTTTCTGTGAGTTTAAATTTAAACATATAAATACAAATAGATTTCTGGGTGAAGACATTCAGCAAAGTTTATTGATCTCATATTGTGTATCAGACACTGTGCCAAGTAAGCTCTTGGGGGTACTAAGTCCAGATACAGTACCTACCTTTAAGAAGGCCACATCTGGTAGAAGTTTCTAGTTTGAGCATAAGTATTACCATCTTCCCATTTACATGTGCCATGTGCATTGCATGTTTGAGAGAGGGAGGGGTACCGATGTGCCCAACAAATTAAACACAAAAATATCTGTTTTATTTGCTGGCCACTACACGGACATTATTTGATATTTTTCTAATTCACATTAGTTTCTGTTTTGGGAATACCACAAAGATTTTAAATCAAGCACTGTTCTTACAAGGAATTCTATGTCTTTGATGGTCTTTTTTTTTTTAATATTTTGGTCATTGCCCAAGATCATATAACTGATAAAAATCTTTGCTCTATTTAGCTGGTCTTCAGAATTTAAGTGGAGAAGGCAATGGCACCTCACTCCAGTACTCTTGCCTGGAAAATCCCATGGATAGAGGAGCCTGGTAGGCTGCAGTCCATGGGATCATGAAAAGTCAGACACGACTGTGCGACTTCACTTTCACTTTTGCTTTCATGCATTGGAGAAGGAAATGGCAACCCACTCCAGTGTTCTTGCCTGGAGAATCCCAGGGACAGGGGAGGCTGGTGGGCTGCCATCTATGGGGTCACACAGAGTCAGACACCACTGAAGTGACTTAGCAGCATCAGCAGCAGCAGCAGAATTTAAGACAATTAAGAGAGCTCCCCCACCCCTTCTTGAAAACTAGCTCTGTTAGTGTTGGTGTTAATGTTCTCTTAATCTACAGGAATAGGGTATAAAATAGATATATCTCTTTAGATAAATAATTCTACATATGTTCATTATACCAAGATTATTGTGTTGTTTAAGTTGTTTACACACACTTAAGTTTTTATCTGCTGTGCTATCAGTAATTGAGAGATGTATATTAACCTCTGATTTTAAAAAACTTATTTATTTTAATTGGAGGCTAATTACTTTACAATATTGTAGTTAACTTCCCATTTTGATGGTAGATTTTTCAATTCCCTCTTGCTTCCTGGTAGCTCAGTGGTAAAGAATCTGCCTGCCAGTGAAGGAGACATGGGTTCAATCCCTGAATTTGGAAGATCCCCCAGAGAAAGAAATGGCAATCCACTCCAGTATTCTTGCCTGGAAAATCCCATGGACCGAGGAGCCTGGCAGGCTACAGTCCATGGGGTTGCAAAAAAGTCAGACATGAGTTAATGACTAAACAATAGCAGCAACTTGATTTGTAGGTATTTGCATTACAATATTTTCCTGAATTTTGAGTGATAAGTATTTGTAACTTTATAACTCAATGCACCATCTTTCCTAAAATATCTTCTTGTGGGCAGGAAACCCATAAGATATTTCATCTGAGTCTTGACACCCCACAACTAACGTGGAACAAACTGTCCATCAGAGCTTGGGTTTGGACACTCATGTTATCTGAGCTGGGGTTCTTTTCAGTGGATAATCCTTACACTTTTGACTGGATAGTGATAGTTGCTCAGTTGTGTTTGACTCTTTTTGGCTCTGTGGACTGTAGCCGCCAGTATACCTGTAATTGAATTTCAGTGAAGGACTAAAGTTTTCTTGGGCTTTGGTCTCTCCATTAAATCCTAGTACTGTGTTTGTCAATTGGGAGAAAATGAAAGGTCACAGGTTTTCTGTGATGCAAATCTGTCTGGCTTTCTTATTTGTGCCTCAGTATTTTTTTGAATTCTATTTTTCAAAATGTAATATGCTATTTGCCATAAAAATATATCACTTAAGTCTTTGCAAATACCTTGTTTTCGTTTATGAATTTCTAGGAAACATGCCCTATGGTATGGGCATGGTGGTGGTGGTGAGGCAGGGAGCAGGTTTCTTCTTTAAGATGTTAATGATAGGTTTAGTACAGTTATGAAATTATGATTTCTTCTTTGGCATATGAATTATTAAGAAGTATCTTTAAATTTCCAAAAAGTATCAGGATTAAAGATTATTTTTTGTTGTTGACTTCATATTTAATTTTCTTGAGGTCAGAGACCATGGTCTGTATGAGAATGGGTTTCTTTGAAATCTACTGAGACTTGCATTATAACTTAGTACATGATCATTTGGTGGGGCGGGCAGTAAATGTTCCAACTGGATATAGAATTCTACATATGTTCATTAAATTAGACCTATTTTGTTCAACTTGTCTTATATTTAGTAATTTTTTATCTGCTTATACTATTAATAATTGAAAGAAGTATGTTATTTCCCCTCTTTTTTTAAAAAAAATTCTATTTTATATCTTGACTACACCTATCAGTATAGTGCTAATTTACATAGATTGCATCATATTTTCTTTTTAAATTGAAGTATAGTTAATGTTAAAGGAAATGAACCCTAAATATTCATTGGAAGGACTGATGCTGAAGCTGAAGCTTCAGTACTTTGGCTACCTGACGCAAAGAGCCAACTCATTGGAAAAGATCCTGATGCTGGGAAAGACTGAAGACAAAAGGAGAAGGGGACGACAGAGGGTTAGATGGTTAGATAGCATCATCGACTCAATGGACATGAATTTGAACAAACTCCGGGAGATAGTGGAGGAGAGAGAAGCCTGGCATGCTGCAGTCCAGGGGGTTGCACAGAGTTGGACACATCTCAGTGACTAAACAACAATAATAATAGTTAATATACTTTATTATATGTTACTGCTAAGTCTCTTCAGTCGTGTCCGACTCTGTGTAACCCCAGAGACGGCAGCCCACCAGGCTTCCCCGTCCCTGGGATTCTCCAGGCAAGAACACTGGAGTGGGTTGCCATTTCCTCTCCAATGCATGAAAGTGAAAAGTGAAAGTGAAGTTGCTCAGTCGTGTCCGACTCTAGTGACCCCATGGACTGCAGGCCACCAGGCTCCTCCATCCACGGGATTTTCCAGGCAGAAGTACTGGAGTAGGGTGCCATTGCCTTCTCTGTTATTATATGTTACATATAGTTATATGTAAGGTATACAATATAGTGATTACAGTTATTAAAGGTTAGACTCCATTTAGAAGTGACAGTGATAGAGTTAGTCACTTAGTCATGTCCGACTCTTTGCAGTCCCACAGACTGTAGCCCGCCAGGCTTCCCTGTCCATGGAATTCTCTAGGGAAGAATACTGGAGTGGGTAGCCATTCCCTTCTCAAGGGGATCTTCCTGACCAAAGGATTGAACTCAAGTCTCCTGTATTGCAGGCAGAATCTTTATCATCTGAGCCACCAGGGAAGCCCAGACTTCTTTTATAGTTATTATAAAATATTGGCTATATTCCCTGTGTTGTATCTTTTTGGCTTATTTTATATGATCTCTCATTTGATGGTAATTTTTCAGTTTCTTTCTCTAGTTGTACATAATCTTCTGTTATATATTTGGAGGGATTTTCTGAGTGCATGTTAATAAAACATACTTGATTTTTTAAACTCTATGTAGTAGTCTTATCTTTTATAATGATTTTATTATTTTTAAATCTTATTTTTTAGCTATTAATATAACTGTCTCAGCTTTATTTTGGTTTTCATTTACCTGGTATATCTTTTTTCCATCTTTTTACTTTCAGTCTTTTGTGATCTTTATGTTTTAGATGTGTCCCTTGTGAAATGGCACATACCTGGATTTTTAAATTTTATGTAGTCTGTTGCTGCTGCTGCTGCTGCTAAGTCACTTCAGTTGTGTCCGACTCTGTGCGACCCCATAGACAGCAGCCCATCAGGCTCCCTGTCCCTGGGATTCTCCAGGCAAGAACACTGGAGTGGGTTGCCATTTCCTTCTCCAATGCATGAAAGTGAAAAGTGAAAGGGAAGTCGTTCAGTCATGTCCGGCTCTTAGCGACCCCATGGACTGCAACCCACCAGGCTCCTCATCCATGGGATTTTCCAGGCAAGAGTACTGGAGTGGGGTGCCATTGCCTTCTCTGATGTAGTCTGTTAACCTCTGTATCTTAAAGTATGAATTTTACTTATACATTTAAAAATGTTAGTTGATATATTGGAGCTTTTTTTTTTTTTAACCATCTTATGTTTAGTTTTCTATTTATTTCATTTTTCTATGGTTTTTCTCCTTGCCTTTAACTTTTTTTTTCCTTATTCTATTTCCCCATTACTGACTCTACAAGATCACATCTCAAGTGAGCTGGCTAGTAACAGGGTTAACATTGAAAATAGCAACCTATCATCTAAGGTGAGGTTGAGGATGGAATGTAGCTTTACTGAAAGTAGTCAGATTGGCAAGTGATAGGGCAGAGGAGGCAAGAAGCTGATGGAGGTCATGGCTTATATATTCTCCTTGGGGATGAGAATTAAGAGTATTTCCTCAAGACTACCTAAGAAAGGGCCTGTGAAAGAGGCTTAGCATCTTATAATTCAGTAAAGACCAAGTAAAGACCAAGAAATAGTGAAGCTTTTACTACTAGTTGGTCTCATTATTGTGCCAGTGTGCTTGTCTCATCACAGAACTCTGCTGCCTCTCCATAAATATCAGTTTTCTAATAAATTTGGTTTTGCTTTCATTTCCAGTGTGTCTGTGCCATCCTTGGTCTTTAATTGCCAGTCAATTGGTGATACCTAGTTTATCCAGGAGCCGCTGATTTTTTGGGCCAGTTCTTCAACCATAATCACACATATGGGAATTCATTTCCACAGTGCTTTTGATTGCTGTGTTCAATATTTTATAATTGTTTTGGCCATGGGCCTGCCTGGATAGAGCCAGTGGAGCACTAGCTCTTGAATGCAATTGCCTGGGCTTGAATCCTAGCAACCTTGAATTACCCTCTGTTTATTCTTGGGCCAGCTAACCTAACCTCTCCTGAGTCCTCATCTATAAAATGTGGATAATAATAGTACCTCATTCTTGGGGTTGTTGTAAGCATTAAATTAATGTATGTCAAGTACTTGTTGCCTGGTGTGTAATAAATTCTCAATGAATGGAACTATTGGCGTTGATGATGACAGTGATGCTGATCAACAGTGGTGGTGGCATAAACAGCACTTTGTGCCAAATACAGTGTTAGGTGCTGGGCCAGATACATAGAATGATGTTGAAAAAGTCCGTCTTCTCATGGAGAGTATATATTCTCCTTGAGGGTGAAAATTAAGAATATTTCCTCAAGACTTCCTAAGAAAGGGCCTATAAAAGAGGCTTAGCATTTTATAGTTCAATAAAGACCAAGAAATAATGAAATCAAGAAAGTGTTGATATTTCCAGAACCTGTGTAGCTTTGGTATGTTGTTTGTGCTCTGTGTGCTCAGTCGTGTCTGACTCTTTGCGACCCCATGGAGTGTAGCCCACCAGGCTCCTCTGTCTGTGGGATTCTCCAGGAAAGAATCCTGGAGTGGGTTGCCATTACTTTGTTTGTACTCTCTATTATTGTCTTGTTGGTAATTAGTTTTAAAAAGTGAAAGCACTTATGTAATTTCAAGGGAGAACAGAGAAGGTAAGTATGATCCTCATTTTTGACTCTCAGTATGACTACAACAAAACTTCTTGCCTTACTTCTATACCTGTTTCTTCTCTTACAGCCCCTGTCACTGTTACAACTCTTACTAGCCAGGTGTTTAACTTTGACATGCCCACTAGGCATCTTTGCCTTCACCTTCATTCTTTCCATTCAGTCAGTCACTCCATTTTGTCAATTCTACCTCTCAAACCTATTTGTGTTCTCTTGTCTTCCTGTTCTGGTTTAGGTCTACCCTGCAGCAGATTCAGTGAGTACATGTATTCCAAATGTGTGTTCAAAACACTGATGGGATTTTTAGCGCACATTATTCAATTTTCTTGACACCTTTGAGAAGTTGTTCATTTTGTAGTTGAAAAACCAGAGGATGACAGAGATACAGTGACTTTGCCCAGTTGGTTAAAAGCATAGTTAATAAACTTAGGTTGTCTTTTTGTCCAGTAATCTGTCTTCTTTGAATGTTTTCTTTCTTGAAATTTAAAAGTAAAACTTATGTGTAAAAAAAATCAGAGCTGTATAAAATAAAAAGTAAAAGTTGCCCCCCTCAGTTCTGCTTCTCAGGAGGAACCAATGATAATGGGTTTTGTTCTAGACTTTTTTCTTTGCATATACAAATGTATAGATAGATACTTTAGCAAACAGATCATTCAAGTATAGTCCTAAAATGACTCTTATTTTTCACTCAAGATCTATTTTCATACAGATCTACCACATTTTAAAAATGGATGCGTAGTATGCCATCATATGGAAATATTATTTTGTTTAATGATTTCTTTGTTAAAGAACTTGTTTTTGCTCTTACAAATAATACTACAATAACCTTCTTGTACATACACCTTGCATACACATTTATGTGAATATTTCTATTAGCTAGATTCTTAGATGTGGTATTGCTTGCTTTTGGAGTATGCACATTTTATAATGTGTTATTGAATCTGAAGCTTGAATAATTTGGCCACCTGATGCAAAGAACTGACTCATTGTAAAAGACCCTGATGCTGGGAAAGATTGAAGGCAGGAGAAGGGGATGACAGAGGAAGAGATGTTTGGATGGAATCACTGACTCGATGGACATGAGTTAGAGCAAACTCCTGAAGTTGGTGAAGGATAGGGAAGTCTGGCATGCTGCAGTCCATGGGGTCGCAAAGAGTCAGACTTGATTGAGCAACTGAACAACGATGTGTTATAGTACTTCAATTTGTCTTTTGAACCAGCCTTTCATACTATAGCTAGAGTGATCTTTGTAAAACAAATTTGAGTATGTGACTTCCCAATATCAAAAACAAAGCAGCAACAAAGGTGTTTGATGGATTTTTATTCGCTGTGTCATCAATTTACAAATTCTTAGTTTTTAAGAGTATTTGAGAATTACATAATCAGGTTTCCAGCTATATTTCCTACCATTCTCCGCAACGAACAAACATATACTCTGTTCTATAAGGCAAAATCCACCTGTTCTATAAAACCTTCCACATGTATGTAGTTCTGTCTCTTCCCTCTCTAGGCAAGATAGAACAAATTACTCCCTTCTCTAAGTTCCCACAACAATTTATTATCCCTCTAAGAGTCAGACACGACTGAGCGACTTCACTTTGACTTTTCACTTTCATGCTGGAGAAAGAAATGGCAACCCACTCCAGTGTTCTTACCTGGAGGATCCCAGGGATGGGGAGCCTGGTGGGCTGCCATCTATGGGGTCGCACAGAGTCGGACATGACTGAAGCGACTTAGCAAGAGTGCTTAGTACACTGTACTGTGTTTGTGTGTACCTTTCTCCTTTGTGATCTTCTTCAGCACAGGAACTGTGCCTCACTCATCTTTGTATCTGTAGCACTTTGCACAACGCCTGTCAGAGTGGGTTCTCAACAAATGTGGGTGAAATAGGTGAAGATATTCTTGAGGTAGTGTTAGCAATAAGAACTTTGGGAGATAGAGTAGGTGATGGGCATTTTGAAGTGTAGCAGAAAGCTGACTGAATCCAGGACTCTGGTCAGGAAAGGTTTGGAAGGAAATAGGCTTCAACTGGCAGAGGTCCCTGTGTGCTTTTCTCCACTACAGAGATCAGCTATCTGATTATTTGACTTAATAGATTTGTGACTTGAGAACATTAAAAGTATTGAAAATTAGATAATTGAGGATCCACTTGGTAGAAGGAGAATTTGACTCAGCTGTTGTGTCCTCTTTCCAGACTAAGATGCTTATGTTGAAAGACCCAACTGTTTGCCAGAGTCATGAATAAATTTTTCTTCTTGAAAACTTAGTCTCTTCATTTTCAGGGTAGGAGTTGCCTGGAAGTGGGAATGGCGCGTTGGTCACATGGGCTGTGTTGTCTGTTGAGCCTGCTCAAGGGGGAAATAGTTATCTGTGCAAAATTAGTTTTTATCTTATTTCAGGCAAATCTGGTGGCCTGGTAGATTTGAAGAAAGAAGAGTAGAAGGAAAAACTAGGACAAGTCATGTCGGAGATACTTGATCTCTCTTTTCTGTCTGAGGTGGAAAGGGATTTGATCCTCAGTGTTCTACAAAGAGATGAGGAACTCCGAAAAGCAGATGAGAAAAGGATTAGGTAAGAGTCCCAGAAAAATCATGTTCCCAGGCCTTTAACCAATGATAACTGGACTTTTCCTTATACTTCTTATCTAACTTTCAGAGGAACTTGTGTATGAGGTTTACAACTCCTCACTGGGTCAGGTTGGGCTCTGTTGCTTTCACAGAACTAAATAGTCACTGTCTCCACCTCTCAACCCATCTCTATCCAGCCCATGCAGCCTCCAAATCACTTGTGCTTCTCTTTTGGGTATTGGCAGGCGACTGAAGAATGATTTACTGGAGATAAAAAGGAAAGGGGCCAAAAGGGGCAGCCAGCGCTATAGCAATCGGACCTGCGCCCGGTGCCAGGAGACCCTGGGCCGTTTGACTCCCAAGACCAACACTTGTTGGAGTTGTAATCATCTGGTGTGTCGGGACTGCCGCGTTCAGGAAAGCAATGGTACCTGGAGGTGCAAGGTGTGCGCCAAGGAAATGTGAGTGTTACTTAGAGTTGAGAGAAGAAAGAGGGCCCCAGTTGTGGTTAGCATTTCTCCCTTTGTCCTTTATTAGTTGAATGTCAAGGGCCATTTTTAAAAAATCCATTTCTTGTTTTCTTTTATTTCTTCCCAGAGAGCTGAAGAAAGCAACTGGAGACTGGTTTTATGACCAGAAAGTGAATCGCTTTGCTTACCACACCGGCAGTGAGATAATCAGGATGTCCCTGCGCCGCAAACCTGCAGGTACCAGACCTGTTGGGATATGGTTCCTTGAGGTGCTTGACTTCAGTCATAGACCCTCTGGTGTGGAATCTAAGTGTATTCTTACAGGTGGTGTGTCTTCCTTCATTCCGTGGGCTCAACCCATTTGTGGGCAACATAAAGACTATGTTGCCATCCTTTCTGTAAGCATGCTGTGTTCCCCTTCCCCCACATCCCCCCCATCATCACCCATATGCCATGCTTTTGTTTGTCTTGAAGTGAATAAAAGAGAGACAGTGGAACAGTCTCTCCTTCATCAGTCACAATTGGGTGATATCTGGCCAGGAAGAAAGATCATTCAGGAGCAACAGAAGGAGCCCAGGTAAGAACCAAGCAATCATTTAAAGAAAAGACTATACATGCCTCTAATTGTTTTATTTTTTAACTTCTATTTATAAAATAATAGATATTCATTGTTGGAAAATTTGGAAAGTACAGAAAAGAGTAAACAAGGAAGAAAAAAAATTCCTAATCCTGTAACCTACATATAAACATTAACATTTTGGTATATTTACTTTTTTTTTAATAAGAACAATTTGAAGACAAAATACAAATAACACAAACTCATTATTAAACATTTAACCAGTATAGAAAACAATAAAGAAAACAACAAATCACCCAAAACCTTACTACCCCAGTATTCATATTATATGAAGTTATTTCAGATATGTTTTTTGCATATGTATAGATAAAGGGATGGGTGGATGGATAAATCAAAAAAACTTTTATAATATTGGATCATAATATATTAAATTAAAAGCTTTAGTTCATTATACTTGAATTTAACAGAATAAACACTGAAATAAAATGCAGGAATCACTAATCTTCAGATGAATGTTTCTTTACTGTAAAGGATATTAATCATTAATATCCCTCTAAACTTAAGAAAAAATATTATGAAAACCACCGAGCAGTTAGTCATTTTTGTGTAGTATCTTTCTGGTAACAGCCTTATCAAGCTATAATTCAGACCATGTAATTCACCCATTACTAGTGTACAATGACGTAGATTTTACAGAATTGTGCAACCACCACCTCGATTGATTTTATAACTTTTTATTACCTTAAAAACAAACCCTTGTACCCTTTAGCTATCACTGCCCCCCACCCACCTCCATATCATTCCCCATCCCTAAACAGTCTCTGATCTACTTTTAATTTCTGTGTTGGACATTGTATTTAAATAGAATCATAAAATATGTGGTCCTTTGTGACTGTTTTGTCTCACTTAACATAATGTTTTCAAGGTTCATCCATGTTGAAGCATGTATCAGTACTTCATTTCTTTTTATTGCCAAATAATATTCCATTATATGTAAATACCCCCATTTGTTTATCCATTCATCTTTTGATAGATGTTTGGGTTCTTTCCACTTTTTGGACCAATGCTATTATGAACATTTGTAATGAGTTTTTATGTGGACATGTTAGTCCCTCAGTCGTGTCTGACTCTGTGACCCCATGGACTGTAGCCTGCCAGGCTCCTCTGTCCATAGAATTCTCCAGGCAAGAATACTGGAGTGGGTAGCCATTTCCTTCTCTAGGGGATCTTCCTGATCCAGGGATTGAATCTGAGTCTTCTGCATTGCAGGCAGATTCTTTACTGTCTGAGCCACTATACTTTAAAAATAAATTAAAAATAATGAAATAAAATACTTAGGGAAAAAAGGAATTGCTGTTTATATACTTCTTTTCTATAACCCAAGGGAGGGGTTACAAAGGGATAGAGATACCAAGGGAACATTTCATGCAAAGATGGACACAATAAATGACAGAAATGGTATGGACCTAACAGAAGCAGAAGATACTAGGAAGAGGTGGCAAGAATACACAGAAGAACTATACAAAAAAGTTCTTCATGACCCAGATAACCACAATGGTGTGATCACTCACCTAGAGCCAGACATCCTGGAATGTGAAGTCAAGTGGGCCTTAGGAAGCATCACTACGAACAAAGCTAGTGGAGGTGTTGGAATTCCAGTTGAACTATTTCAAATCCTAAAAGATGATGCCAGCAAATTTGGAAAGCTCAGCAGTGGCCATAGGAGTGGAAAAGGTCAGTTTTCATTCCAATGCCAAAGAAAGGCAATGCCAAAGAATGTTCAAAGTACTGCACAATTGTACTAGCAAAGTAATGCTCAAAATTCTCCAAGCTAGGCTTCAACAGTACGTGAACCAAGAACTTCCAGATGTTCAAGCTGGATTTAGAAAAGGCAGAGGAACCAGATTTGAAATTGCCAACATCTGTTGGATCATGGAAAAAGCAAGAGAGTTCCAGAAAATTATCTACTTTGGCTTTATTGGCTACTCCAAAGCCTTTGACTGTGTGAATCACAACAAACTGTGGAAAATTCCTAAAGAGGTGGGAATACCAGAGCACCTTACTTGCCTCCTGAAAAATCTGTATGCAGGTTAAGAGGCAACAGTTAGAATTGGACATGGAAAAAAAAAAAAAAAGAATTGGACATGGAGCAACAGACTGATTCCAAATCAGTAAAGGATTATGTCAAGGCTGTATATTGTCACCCTGCTTATTTAACTTATATGCAGAGTGCGTCATGTGAAATGCTGGGCTGGATGAAGCACAAGCTGGAATCAAGATTGCCAAGAGAAATATCAGTAACCTCAGATATGCAGATGACACCACCCTTATGGCAGAAATAGAAGAACTAAAGAGCCTCTTAATAAAAGTGAAAGAGGAGAATTTAAAAGCTGGATTACAACTCAGCATTCAGAAAACTAAGATCAGGGCATCTGGTCCCATTACTTCATGGCAAATAGATGGGGAAACAATGTAAACAGTGAGAGACTATTTTGGGGGGCTCCAAAATCACTGCAGATGGTGACTGTAGCCATGAAATTAAAATATGCTTGCTCCTTGGAAGAAAAGCTATGACCAAGATGGACAGCATATTAAAAAGCAGAGACATAACTTTGCCAACAAAGGTCTGTCTAGTCAAAGCTATGGTTTTTCCAGTAGTCATGTATGGATGTGAGAGTTGGACTATAAAGAAAGCTGAGCAGCGAAGAATTGATGCTTTTGAACTATGGTGTTGGAGAAGAATCTTGAGAGTCTCTTGGACTGCAAGGAGATCCAAACAGTCCATCCTAAAGGAGATCAGTCCTGAATATTCATTGGGAGGACTGATGCTGAAGCTGAAACTCCAATACATTGGTCACCTGATGCGAAGAACTGACTCATTTGAAAAGCCCCTGATGCTGGGAAAGATTAAAGGCAGGAGGAGAAGGGGACAACAGAGGATGAGATGGCTGGATGGCATCACTGACTCGATGGACATGAATTTGCACAAGTTCTAGGAGTTGGTGTTAGGGAATCCTGGAATGTTGCAGTCCATGGGGTCGTAAAGAGTTGGACACGACTAAGCAACTGAACTAAACTGAAGGGAGGGGCAAAAGATAACTTGGGGATACTGGGTTTCAGTCTCCTGAAATTCTCGTGTCTTGTTGTTTTTCAGTCTCTCAGTCATGTCCTACTCTTTGCAACCCCATGGACTGCAGCATACCAGGCTTC
Organism: Bos javanicus; assembly: GCF_032452875.1. NCBI lineage: Eukaryota > Metazoa > Chordata > Mammalia > Artiodactyla > Bovidae > Bos > Bos javanicus. The sequence continues at coordinate 52,901,983 of NC_083897.1, forward strand.
CCTGTCTGGCTCACTCAGTCTTAAGTGTCTGGTCTCACTCAATCTAGCTCTATATGCATCCTCTAGTTCATACCAGTGCCCTGAGCGATGACATCCCACAGAAGGCTTGTCTGCCTTGGTTGGGGTGCCCATTGATATCTGGTGTATAAATCTTGAGGATTTTTGTTTTCTTTATCTTACCCCAGGATTCCCTACTCATTCACTTGATCTGTACACATTGGAAGATGTTTTGCCAAGCTAGATCTTTCTTCTGTTTTATTAGCCTTCACTTTTCAAACTTCATATCTTGAGGCTTTATTCCTTTCCTCATTTGGTTGCTGCTGGCGAAGTTTTGACTTTTTATTTGTGTTTTTTCCCCCTAACTTTCCCTCATCCGAAGAGAAATGAGATTTTATCATGTTTTATATGATTGATGAAAAGCAATATAGAAATATATCAAATGAGTCCCCAGTAAGTTTACTTTTTCTGCCCCAGATAGTTCTTATTGTCATTAATAATTCTGGTGTATAGACTGCCATACTGTCTCAATGTACAAATATGAGTTGGATTCTTAAAATTTTAATTTCTTTTTACAAAAGGATCATACTGTATACATTGTTGTTGTTCAGTTGCTAAGTTGTGTCTGACTTTTTGTGACCCCATGGACTGCAGCATGCCAGGCTCCTCTGTCCTTCATTATCTCCCGGAGTTGGCTCAAATTCATGTCCATTGAGTTAGTGATGCTGTCTAACCATCTCATCCTCTGCTGTCCCTTCCTCTTCCTGCCTTCAATCTTTCCCAGCATTAGGGTCTTTTCCAGTGAGTCAGCTCTTCACACCAGGTGGACAAAGTGTTGGAACTTCATCATCAGTTCTTCCAATAAATAGTCAGGGTTGATTTCCTTTAGGATTGACTGGTTTGATCTCCTTGCTGTCCAAGGGACCCTCAGGGGTCTTCTCCTGAAAATATAACATTGGCATCTTTCTATGTCAATGATTCGACATAGAAATGATTCGAAAGCATCAATTCTTTGATACTCATCTTTCTTAATTCCTTTCTTTGGGCTTCCCTGGGAGCTCAGATGGTAAAGAATCTGCCTGCAGTGCAGGAGACCCGGGTTTGATCTCTGGGTCAGGAAGATCCCCTGTAGAAGGGCATGGCAACCCACTCCAGTATGCTCGCCTGGAGAATTCTATGAACAGAGGAGTCAAGTGCCTACAGTCCATGGGGTGGCAAAGAGTTGGACACGACTAAGTGACTAACACTATGCTTACTATGCTTTCTTAATTCCTTCAGTATTTTCATCACCCCATTTTTGAACTTGGTGTCTATTAGACTGAAGAGATCTATTTCGTTGTTTGTTCCTTCAGGGGAGTTCTCTTGGTCTTTTAACTGGGAGTGGTTCCTCTGCTTCTTTATTTTGCTTATGTTTCTCTTTGTGAGTTTAGGAGAAACAAATATCTACTTTATTCTAGAAGGGCTGTTTATCTGCAGGAGTGTTCCTGCATAGCGTAGTGTGTTTAATATTTTTTTGGCATGAGGGCTGTTTTTGGTTTGGATGCTTGCTGTCTCTTTCCTCAGTGTGTGTTGGCTGTTATCCCCTTAACAGGGAGAGTGCAAGTGCACTCCCAGGAAGGCAGGTACAGCAGTTGGCACCCGGTTGTGGGGCCCTCAGTGGTAGCAGCAGACTGTGCCCTCTTCTGGGGTTTGAGATGGCAGTGGTGGCTCGCACCCATGCCTGGAGCTTTTGTAGGCAGTGCCTTGCCAATATGAGAGTACATGGTTGGGGAAAGAAGCTTCTATGGCGAGCCCACCCCTCTCCTAGCTCACCGCCCTCTAATGGCACCTTGGCTCTCTGGTGGGCCCAGGCTTCTTCTTGTACTACCGTTATGTGGCGCACCGCACACTAGCCCCCTCAGGCTGTCTTTATGTAGGCAACCCCAGTCTTCTCCCCAGCTCTGGCCTCTATAACCTGATACTCAGCACCTAGCCCCCACCCGCCCCAACAGACCAGTGTCTCAGGCTGGGGAATGCCATTGGCACTGTCTATGCAGGTCCCTGTCTGCTTTGCCCTCTGCAGACCTGTTACTACACTCTGCTCTGAGGCTCTAAAGCTGCCCCTCTGTCCTGGCTGATCTCTCGCCAGTGAAGGAACTTTCCTATGGGTGGAACCCTTTTCTCTTTCACAGTTCCCTCCCAGATCCCTCTCAGGGGCACAGGTCCCAGTCCTGATTCCTTTCTCTCTTCCTTTTTCCCTTTGTCCTGTCCAGTTATATGGACATTTTTTTGCCCTTTGGAAGTCTGAGGTCTTTCAGTAGGTATTCAGTGAGGATATTCAGTGAAAATATTCAGTAGATATTCTGTGAGAATTGTTTCACATGTATTTTTTATATATTTGTTGGAGAGGTGAATTCTATGTCCTACTCCTCTGCCATCTTGACCTGATCCCCAACCATACCAATTTTTGATGAGGATGTAGAGCAACTGGCATTCTCATACAGTGCTGGTAGGAACGTCCAATGGTGAAGCCACTTTGAAAAAGAGTTTAGTAGTGTCTTAACCAGTTAAACGTGCACCTACCTTGTGAATCAGCCTTTAAATTTCTAGATATTTACTCAAGAGAAACACAAAAATACGTCCATACAAAGACTTGTGCATGAATGTTCATAGCGGCTTTGTGATTGCCAAAACCTAGAGATAACTCCAGTGTCTATCAGCAGGTGAAAGGATAAACTTTGCTTTGTTTATACAGTGGACTACTACTCAGCAATGGAAAGGAATGGATTACTGATACATGCAGCAACATGGATGAATCTTGAAATAATCATGCTGAGTGAAAGAAGTCAAACAAAAAAAGAGGACCTACTGTATGACTCTGTTTATATAAAATTCTAGAAAAATCAAGCTAAATGTTAATGACAGCAGATCAGCACTTACTTGAAGACAGGTCTGAGGAGGGAAAGATGGACTATGAAGGAGCATGAGGAAACTTTGGGGAGTGATAGACATGTTCAGTAGCTTAATTGTGGTGATGGTTTCACAAATGTATACATATAGCTGATTCATGTCGATGTATGGCAAAAAACATAGTATTGTAAAGTAATTAGCCTCCAATTAAAATAAATAAAAAAACTCATCAAATCAAACACTTAAACACGTGCACTTTATTAATGTTAGTTATAGCCCAAGGTGCAAATGGAAAAAAAATGACAGAAAAATATAACATTGGCAGGGGTCTGCCTCATTCTTTTTGTTCTCATATGGTGTGTCATTGTATGTATGTACTATGATTTTATCCACACAGCCTTGGTTGGGTGACTCATCTGTTTTAGGTGATGAGCCCCTCCCCTTCTTTTGTGGATAAGAATGGCTTTTATTTTCTGAACTTGATTGAACACATCTGACATCACTGGTCATAATGTAATTTCTGAAGCCCACTGCTTCTGGCTATCTATGACTTCTTGTCTCATTGAACCCAGAAGACTTTCATTTATCCTAAACGTGAAAACGGATTAAGTGGCCATAAATGATATTTTTCATAAAATTATGGAGCCTCACAAATAATCTAATTCAACTCCCTTATTTTTGCAGAAAAGAAAGCAGGGTAAGTGATTTACCTCAGATCATTAGATAGTTAGAGCCCAGGACTCCCATCTCTAAGTTTATTTTTCTACTGCACAGATGTCAAATAATTGCTTTTTTGCCCTAGAGCGGTTTGTATCAGCTTTGGATCAGTACGTATTAATCTTTAGGAAAAAATACAAGCAGAAAACACTCTCCATGGACCACTATTAAGCTATCTCTCTAGAGGAATGGTTCTGCTTTGGGTTCTTTGTTCTTTGGAGCAAAGAGAGAAAAAGAATGATTCTAAAGTGAAAATGAAATCAAGCTCCCTGTGTGTTTTTGACTATAAAGCTAATATATCTCTCAAGAAATGACACTGTTTCACCTCTGGCATGCCCTAGGATTTCAACCCCTGCTGTTTGTTTTCATAGAGATATCTCAAATATCATGTTATGATAACTTGGAAAGTTTATTCTCTCCTGCCTAAGACGTTATAGATTTTGGCTATTTCATTCTGTGTTCTTTTCTTATTAATTCCTTCATTTGTTTGTCTATGAATGCCTACTATTTTCCAAGCACTGTTTTAGGCAATAGTATATACTGGTGACGACAACAAAGTTCCTTGCTTGAGGAGTGTAGATTTGGTAGTGGGGGACACAGACAGTAAGTGAATAATCAAGTAAATATATGTCAGATGTTGACAAGTGCTGTGGAGAAAAATGAAGGAGTCTAAAAGGGAGTACCAGGAAAGCGTGTATGTATGCAGGCAGTTTTATCTAGGCCAGTGCAGGGAAAGGCTTAATAATAATTAATAATTATTATACATAATTGATAATAACAATAAATAATAATAAGATGACATTTGAGAGGAGACAAGCAAAGAGGACACAAACCCTGAGAGCATCTGGGGGAAAGAGATACTTTCTAGGCAGAGAAAGCAGCAGGTATAACAACCTTAAAGTGGGTTTGTGTTTGGCAGTATGAGTCATCTGGAACTGACAAACAAGGGGAGAGGGTAGGGGATAAAGACAGAGGCTGGGTGAAAAGCAGATAATGTAAGATTTTGACACTTGTAAGGACTCTGTCTTTATTCCGAGTTAGAAGGAGGGCTCTGAATGATGTGATATTATTTTTTTTAATTGGGGTAAAATTCACATAAGGTTAATCATTTTAACAGTTTTGAAGTATACAATTCAGTATCTTTTAGTACTTTCAGAATATTGTGCAGCCATCACCACTGCCTGATTTCAGAACATTTTCATCACTCCAAAAAGAAACCCTGTGCCCGTTAAGCAGTCACTCCCCATTTCTGCAGCAACTATTCTGCTTGCTGTTTCTGTGGATTTGCCTATTCTGGACACTTCCTATAGATGAAATCATACAGAATGTGGCCATTTGTGTCTGGCATTTCACTTTAGCATAATATTTTCAAGGTTCATGTATGTTGTAGCATGTGTAAAACTTCATTCCTTTTTGTTGTCAATAATATTTCGTTTTATGGCTGTACCACATTTCCTTTATCGGTTCATCTGTTGATAGACATTTGGACTGTTTCCACCTGTTAGCTATTGTGAATAATGCTTCTGTGAACATTTATATACAATTTTTTTGTGTGGACACGTGCTCCCAGTTCTCTTGGGTAGATACCTATGAGTGGAATTGCTGAGTTTGTGTGGCAATTCTGTATTGGATATATATATTAATATAGTGTATATATATGTGTGTGTATTTATTCCACATTGCCAGGCTTGCAGGATCTTAGTTCCGCAACCAGGGATTGAACTTGGAAGTGTGGAGTCCTAACCACAGAACCACCAGAGAATTCCCTGGGTTTATATTTTTAAAGCTCATTTTAGCTGCTGTGTTGAGGATAGATTGTATGGGGACAAGGGCAGAAGTAGGGAGTTCAGTTAGGAGATTATTATTATAAGCATTCCTTGAGGTAAGGGATCCAGGAATTGTGTCCTTCCCTTTAGAGATGAGGACTGTTGTTTTGAATGCCCAGGGTCATCCTTCATTAAACTGAAAAGAAATTCTGGTCTTCTTAATAATATCTTCAAAGCATACTGCTTATTTATGAACATACTTTAAGCCCCACTGAAGGCATTTAGTCAAGAATTCAGTCAACAAATAATTGAGTGCCCAGTCTATGCTGGTTTCTCTGCTAGGCATTGGGAACTTAGCAGTGAACAAAATATGTGATCACTGATATCCTGCAACTTAGTCTAATGGAGGAGAAAGACACTAAACAAGTCGTTTGTTTATCAAGCAAATTATCAAACAAATTAAATAATTTGTATAAAAGACATCAGGTTGCTTTAGGAGCACATAGAAAGGCTACTAATCCATACTTGGGGTTGGGGCATGGTCAGAGATGTGGAGGAATTGACATGTAAGGAGAGACTGGAAGAATGAGTAGATTTAGCCAGGAGTTTCAAGTAAACAAGAAAAATGGCCACTGTGACCATCCCAGGCAGAGAGAAGAGGGAAGAAAAGCAGCTTTGTCATATTCAGGGAACCAAGAGAGCTTCATCATTCCATAATGTAAAGTATAAGGAGAGGTGAAAAATGAGTCTGTAGAGATGAGCAGGGGGTCAACTCATAAGGATTTTCTTGCCATGCTAAGGAGTTTGAACTCAATCCCAAGGGCAATAGAGAACCTCTGAGCAGTTTTAAAAGTGTACTTAGCTCTTAGAAAGATCACTTAGGCTACCACTGTGAAGGAGTTGGAAGGAAGCCCAACACCCAGCAGGAGAGCCCACTTTCTTTATGTGTTGGCTCTTGGTTTTTATTGTAGCATGTCATTTGAAGTGCCCAAGCTGAAAAGTGGAAGGAGTGTCCTGGAAGCCGAGAGTGAGAGCCTGGATAGCTATACAGCTGACTCGGATACCATGTCCAGGTGAGATGTCCCCAGTCCCGGCCGTTCTGCTCAACCAAGCTCCCGTTTTGTTCTCTAGAGCCAGGGTGTGGGGTTCCCCTGCCTTCAGTGTTCCTGACTTCTGTACTTGGTAAGGCGAATGAAGTAATTTCTCTGTTGCTGCAAGTCTCCCACTAGCACTTCTTTGAGCACAGCCTTCTGGAACACACTAACTTCCACAGGCTGCTGCATCTTGGAGAGTGTTCTTGGACCCCTGGACCAGCAGCAATGGATGCTGCTATCCCTTAGGCATGGGGGTGTGAGTGTTTGTATTTGTACAAAGCTACTTATCTGATTGTCTGCATTCCTTCAAGGTGAATCAGATGTGAAGTTTACCTTCTGCATTTGGTTACTGACCTTAAGCCAGTGGCTTTCCTTCCACAGAGCTTGGGTCCCTGGATAGATGGGGAAGGGAGGAGGAGGTGATTTTATTACAGTTTCTGTATCTGCCCCCAGGAGAGACTCACTGGATAAATCTGGCCTTTTTCCAGAATGGAAGAAGATGTCTGCTCCCAAACCTCAAGTAGAAAAGGTAAGCTTTAGTTACTGGTTGGTTGATCTCTGTCTTTCTGTCTTTGTGTCTCTCTCCTTCCTTTCTCAGGAAGAATTTAAATTAAGAATTGAAGCAAACAAATTTTAGTTCAAATATCTGTGGTAGCATTTTCTAAGGTTTTGGTTGAAACGTGAGAAAATAGGTTTTAGAGAATGAACTTATGGTTGCCAGGAGGAAAGATGAGGAGAAGGGATAATTGGGGAATTTGGGATGGACATATATACACTGCTGTATTTAAAATGGATAACCAACAAGGGCCTACTGTATAACATGTGTAACTCTCCTCAATGTTTGTGGCAGCGTGGATGGGACGGGAATTTGGGGGTAGAATGGAGACATGTATATTTATGGCCGAGTCCCTTTATTGTTCACCTGAAACTATCACAACATTGTTAATCAGCTATATCCCAATACAAAATAAAAGTTTAAGAAGTTAGTGTAAACCACAAACAAAAAAAAAAAGATTTTGTGCAACTTCTTAGGATTAAGTTAAAGCCCTAAGATTAAATTAATCTTTAAGTTTGTCATAATTTGGTGAATATCTGAGTCTTCTTCCCTAATCAACTCTTCTACCTACCCAACTGTCTTTTTCCATTATTTTGCCCTTATCTGTTCCTAGGAAGCTCAGCTTAGGGGTCAAAATGTGGTATCTGTGGACGAAGGTGAAATGATATTCAAGAAGAACACCAGAAAAATCCTCAGGCCTTCAGGTAGCTGGTTTCCCTTCATGGCCTTTTGAGATTGATGTTCAGAATACTTGGTGGGTTATTAGTATGGAGAAGAGTATGTTTCTTTTGCTTTGGTTTTTGATTTTCCACTCAGAATATACTAAGTCTGTGATCGATCTTCGTCCGGAAGATGTGGGGCATGAAAGTGGCGCCCTGGGAGACAGGAGCAAATCTGTCCCAGGCCTCAGTGTGGATATGGTAAATACCCTTGTATTTCACTTGGTAACCATATGAAAAATTATATGTATAAAGTTGACTTTGGGCCTCCCAGGTGGCACTAGTGGTAAAGAACCTGCCTGCTAATGCAGGAGATGTAAGAGATATGGGTTCAATCCCTAGGTCGGGAAGATCCCCTGGAGGAGGGCATGGCAACCCACTGCAGTACTCTTGCCTGGAGAATCCCATGGAGGATTCTGGGAGGAGCCTGGTGGGCTACTGACCATAGGGTTACAAAGAGTCAGACACGACTAAAGCAACTTAGCATGCACACAAGCAAAGTTGACTTTACTACCTGATACTCTCAATTTACCTGTTTAGTTCCTTAGGAAAAGGTAACATGAATTTTGATTTCTCTCTCAATTCTAAAGTAAATCTGGTTGCTAAATTGCTTAAAGAAAGAGATTATATTTCACTATCTCTTTTGTTTTCTAAACATTGCTTGATATATGGTTGGAGGCTCAAGTAAATACTTCAGTCAGTCAGTTCAGTCGTTCAGTCATGTACAACTCTTTGCATGCCAGGCTTCCATGTCCATCACCAACTCCTGGAGCTTGCTCAAACTCATGTCCATTGAGTCAGTTTCTCCTCTTGCCTTTGATCTTTCCCAAGCATCAGGGTCTTCTCAAATAAGTCAGTTCTTCGCCAGGTGACCAACGTATTGGAGTTTCAGCTTCAGCATCAGTCCTTCCAATGAATATTCAGGACTGATTTCCTTTAGGAGGGACTGGTTTGAACTCCTTACAGTCAAAGAGACTCTCAAGCGTCTTCTCTAACACCCCAGTTCAAAAGCATAAATTCTTTGGAGCTCAGCTTTCTTTATGGTCCAACTCTCACATCCACACATGACTACTGGAAAAATGATAGCTTTGACTAGACGGACCTTTGTCAGCAAAGTTATGTCTCTGCTTTTTATTATGCTGTCTAGGTTGGTCATAGCTTTTCTTCCAAGGAGCAAGTGTCTTTTAATTTCATGGCTGTAGTCACTATCTGCAGTGATTTTGGATCCCCAGAATATAAATCTGTCACTGTTTCCATTGTTTCCCCATCTATTTGCCATGAAGTGATGGGACCAGTTGCCACAATCTTAGTTTTTTGAATGTTGAATTTTAAGCTAGCTGTTTCACTCTATTTCACTTTCATCAAGAGGCTCTTTAGTTCTTCTTCACTTTCTGCCATAAGGGTGGTATCATCTGCATATCTGAGGTTATTGATACTTTCCCTAGGAATCTTGATTCCAGCTGGTGCTTCATCCAGTCTGGCATTTTGCATGATGTTAAATAAGCAGGGTGACAATAACTTTCTGCATGTAAGTTAAATAAGCAGGGTGACAATATACAGCCTTGATGTACTCCTTTCCCAATTTGGAACCAGTCTGTTGTTCCATGTCTTGTTCTGTTGCTTCTTGACATGCATACAGGTTTCTCAGGAGGCAAGTCAGGTGGTCTGGTATTCCCATCTCTTTCAGAATGTTCCACAGTTTGTTGTGATCCACACAGTCAAAGGCTTTAGCGTAGTAAATGAAGCAGATGTAGATGTTTTTCTGTAATTCCATTACTTTTTAAGTGATCCAGCAGATGTTGGCAATTTGATCTCTGGTTCCTCTGCCTTTTCTAAATCCAGCTTGAACATCTGGAAGTTCTTGGTTCACGTACTGTTGAAGCCTGGCTTGGAGAATTTTGAGCATTACTTTGCTAGTGTGTGACATGTGTGCAAGTGTGCAGTAGTTGGAACATTCTTTGGCATTGCCTTTCTTTGGCATTGGAATGAAAACTGACCTTTTCCAGTCCTGTGGCCACTGCTGAGTTTTCCAAATTTGCTGGCATATTGAGTGCAGCACTTTCACAGCATCATCTTTTAGGATTTGAAATACCTCACCTGGAATTCCATCACCTCCACTAGCTTTGTTCGTAGTGATGCTTCCTAAAGGTCACTTGACTTCACATTTCAGGATGTCTGGCTCTAAGTGGGTGATCACACCATCGTGGTTATGTGGATCATTAGGTCTTTTTTGTATAGTTCTGTGTATTCTTGCCACCTCTTCTTAATATCTTCTTATTTTGCTAGATCCATACCATTTCTGTCCTTAATTTTGCCCATCTTTGCATGAAATGTTCCCTTGATATCTCTGATTTTCTTGAAGAGATCTCTAGTCTTGCTCATTCTTTTGTTTTCCTCTATTTCTTTGCATTGATCATGGAGGAAGACTTTCTTATCTCTCCTTGTTATTCTTTGGAACTCTACATTCAGTTGGGTATCTTTCCTTAACTCCTTTACGTTTCACTTCTTGTCTTTTCTCAGCTATTTGTAAGGTCTCCTGAGACATCCATTTTGCCTTTTTGCATTTCTTTTTCTTGGGGATGGTTTTGATCGCAGTCTCCTGTACAGTGTCATGAACCTCTGTCCATAGTTTTTCAGGCAGTGTGTCTATCAGGTCTAATTCCTTGAATCTATTTGTCACTTCCACTGTATAATCATAAGGGATTTGTATTAGGTCAAACCTGAATGGTCCAGTGGTTTTCCCTACTTTCTTAAATTTAAGTTTGAATTTTGCAATAAAGAGTTCATAATCTGAGCCACAGTCAGTTCCCAGTCTTGATTTTGCTGACTCTATAGAGCTTCTTCATCTTTGGCTGCAAAGAATATAATGAATCTGATTTTAGTATCGACCATCCGGTGATGTCCATGTGTAGCATCATCTCTTGTGTTGTTGGAAGAAGGTGTTGACTATGACCACTGCATTCTCTTGGAAAAACTCTGTTAGCCTTGCCCTGCTTCATTCTGTACTCCAAGGCCAAAGTTGCCTGTTACTCTAGGTATCTCTTGACTTCCTACTTTGGCATTTCAGTCCACTATGAAGAAAAGGACATCTTCTTTTGGTCTTAGTACTGGAAGGTCTTGTAGGTCTTCATAGAACCATTCAACTTCAGCTTCTTTGGCATTAGTGGTTGGGGCATAGACTTGGATTACTGTGATATTGAATGGTTTGCCTTTGTAACATGGATCATTTTGTTGTCTTGAGATTGCTCCCAAGTACTGCATTTCAGACTCTTTTGTTGACTGTGAGGGCTACTCCATTTCTTCTAAGGGATCCTTGCCCACAGTAGTAGATATAATGGTCAACTGAATTAAATTCACCCATTCCAGTCCCTTTAGTTCCCTGATTCCTAAAATGTCGATGTTCACTCCTATCTCCTATTAGACTACTTCCAATTTACCTTGATGCATGGATCTAACATTCCAGGTTCCTATGCAATATTGTTCTTTACAACATCGAACTTTACTTCCATCACCAGTCACATCCACAACTGGGCATTGTTTTCTCTTTGGCTCAGCCTCTTCATTCTTTCTGGAGCTATTTCTCTACTCTTCTCTAGTAGTATATTGGGCACCTACTAACCTGAGGAGTTAATCTTTCAGTGTCATATCTTTTTGCCTTTTCATACTGTTCATGAATACTCAAGTGGTTTGCCATTCCCTTCTCCAGTGGACAACATTTTGTCAGAACTCTCCACCCTGACCTGTTCATCTTGGGTGGCCCTACACTGCATGGCTCATAGTTTCATTGAGTTACACACAGCTGTGATCCATGTGATCAGTTTGGTTAGTTTTCTGTGATTGTGGTTTTCATTCTGTCTGCCCTCTGATGGATGAGGATAAGAGGCTTGTGGTAACTTCCTAATTGGAGGGAGTAGCTGTGGGGGAATCTGGGTCTTGCTCTGATGGGGGCGGAGCATGCTCAGTAAATCTTTAATCCAGTTTTCTGCTGATGAGTGGGGCTGTATTCCCTCCCTGTAGTTTGGCCTGAACTGTGATAGGGGTAATGGCAGTAATGGTGACCTCCTTCAAAAGGACTTATGCCAGCGTGCTCTGCAGCTCCCAGGTCTGTTGTATTTAGTGCCCTGACCCTGCAGCAGGCCACTGTTGACCCACGCATCCACCGGAGACTCCTGGACACTCTTTGATATAATTGTTCTCCAGTTTGTGGGTCATCTATTCGGTGGCTCAATGGTGGGGGTAATGGCAATCTCCTCCAGGGGATTTATGCCACACTTAATAAAATGTAAAGAGATGGCTGGGTTGGGGCAGTCAAATTAAAAAGAGATATTCTTACTATTTTGTGATTTGAGAAGGATGGTTGGGATGTAGTTTGGGAGCCTGAAATAGGGAAACCCAAAGATAGAGATAAGCATGTATGTGTGCACATGACACCTCAGAGCTTAGCAACAATTATGGCCCCTACTAAAAGAAAGATATTCATTTTTGAACTTTTTATTATTTCTATTAACTCTGAATGTATATTTATCATTCCAGGAAGAGGAGGAAGAAGAAGAAGACATTGACCACCTGGTGAAGTTGCATCGTCAGAAGCTAGCCAGAAGCAGCATGAGAAGTGGTTCCTCCATGGTAAGTTCCGTTAGTTCTGTGGCTGTGGACGTGTTGGGGTACCAGGTAAGATGGAACTACTTCCCTAGAGCAGAGTCAGGATGTGGGGAAGTTCTGGTTATTCTTTCTAGGTAAGTGAGATGCATTTGTTTGTTCCTTTTCTCAAGTTAGACCATAATTGCTTAGTGCAGTTAGGTGACTTTCTCAGTCTCTGCCCTGGAAATTCTTATTTCAGGTAGTTAGGGCTAGAGATGTTCATCACAGCTTTGTGAACAGTAACCCATAACTTCTACCCTAAAAAGGTACCCAGGCCACAAAGTGAGAAAGTTCAGGTGTTCTCATCAGAGCACACCCCAAGTCTCACATTCAAGGGTGGTGAATGCCATGAGAAGGGTCTTGGCAGGGTTACCTAGCATCAGGATATGGTTAAGGGAAAACTATACCAATCAGAATCATAAAGTTAAAGGGACATTTAAGAATCGGGGCCTAGTTCTGTCATTAAGTATGAAGATTGATGTTTAGGGGAAACAGAGTCAGAAAGCAGGGTGAATAGATGATCATACTCACACACAGGAAGAGAACGGTAGGCTTGCAGAGTTGATTATTAGCTGAGAGGAACGTAGCTTTTCACCTCAGGTGGGGTTTTCCCTCCAAATCTGACACAGTCACTTTTCTCTGTAGACCTTGAGAGGGATAAGGTGGATAAAAGAGACCCACAGATAATTAACGCTCCTTGTTTTAATTGATAACTGATCCCTTCTAATCAACATCATAACATACATAGTATACACCAAAATCAGACTCAGCTGTACGCTGCCTCTACTCCTTGCTCACCTTCTGGGGCAGTTGAAAATTAACAATAAAAATATATAAAAAGAGAATAAGAAGAGCAGCTCAGAACCTAGGTGAGCTGATTGGTAAACCTCAGCAGTTGTAAGCAGTTGTGAGTGTGCTGTTAGCTCTCTCTTATATTCTGGGTACAAGACCATTGGCCGTACTGGTTAGTTGCAGGGGCTTTTGTTTTGTTTAGTGACTGACTTTCTCATGAGTGAAAATGTGAACAATGTGGCAGGGAGAGTGTGCCTTCACCAGATGTTTATGGGTGTTTTATCTTGTTTGTTTATTTCTTCCAGTTTTATTGAGATATAACTGACATACAGCACTGTGTAAGGTGTATTGCATATTGATTTGACTAACATACATTTTGAAATGGTTACCACAATAAGTTTGGGAACATCCATCATCTTATATAGATACAAAATTAAAGAAATAGAGTTTTTTCCTTGTGATGAGAACTCTTAGTATTTGTCTCTTAACCACTTTAATATATATAACACAGAGCAGTGTTAATTATACTCTGTGTGTGTGTGTGTGTGTGTATCATGTTGTGTATTATATCCCTAGCACTTATTTATCTTAAAACTGGGAGTTTGCACCTTTTGACCACTTTCATATAATTCCCCCTCCCCTGACCCCTTGCCTCTTATAACAACAAATCTGCTATCTTTTTCTATGAGTTTTGTTTATGTTTGAAGTATAATTGACCTATAACACTATGTTAGTTCCTGTCATACAACATAGATTTCTGTAAATTTAAAAATGCTCACCATGATAAGTCTAGTTACCACCTGTTATGTGGGTGCTTTATCTTCAGAGTACGATTGGCAGCATGATGAGCATCTATAGTGAAGCCGGTGATTTCGGGAACATCTTTGTGACTGGAAAGATTGCCTTTTCTCTGAAGTACGAGCAGCAAACACAGGCTCTGGTCATTCACGTGAAGGAGTGCCAACAGTTGGCCTATGCTGATGAAGCCAAGAAGCGCTCAAATCCGTGAGTGCTTCTGGACCCTGCACAGTGCTTGGAGATGATCAGACCCCAACATCTCTCTGGGCACCCTTGAACCAAAGCTCTCACTTCCTGGGCAGACAGGGAGGTGTGATTGAGAGTGGTTAGGGGAGATGTGGGAAAGGGGCCAGGATTAGGAAAATCCAAGAATGGTGTGTAGCAGAGGGCTTGATGTGATATTTTCACTTCATAATGGCATATGTGTATGGAAGACAGGGAAGTGAGAAGCAGGTTTCCAAAAAGACAGCCAATGACTCAGTATTCTCCTTGGCTTCTAGATATGTGAAGGCTTATCTTCTGCCAGACAAATCCCGCCAAGGAAAAAGAAAAACCAGCATCAAGCAGGACACTATTAATCCGTTATATGATGAGATCCTCAGAGTAAGTATCTAGAGTCTGAGAGGATAGAACTTGTTCTGTCTTGTGTGCTGAGCTGTAGCAATTCCTCTACTATATGGCTGGTCAACATGGTTTTCAGCGGCCATGTCTGTGTTTGAGGATACACTGTGGGCATCTGTTCACATCCTGACTTCTCAGCAAACAAAGCTGGTTTGATTTTCTTGGATTCTGGTAAAGTTGGAGGGCCTCGTGGTCGCAAATCTCATTTTAAGGGGTCATTTGTAATCAGGAGTCTCCCTGGCAGTTCTTTTGCATATTCCAGTGTTCTCTCACCCACTGAAGGAAAAATTTATATCCCAGGTCCTCCCCTGGAGTATGGTAGGTTTTTGTGAAGTGGGATAAGTAAAGGCTTTGAGGGATGAAGCTCAAAGTGCTTAGGGACTACAGTGATTTGATCAGGACTATGGACTTTGAGTATGCTTGTTCAGATTTTGGAATAATATTTTTCTGAGAAATTACTGTGAACTAATCATCTTGGGTGTCTCCTTTCCTTTCACAGTATGAAATCCCAGAATCTCTCTTGGCCCAGAGGACTTTGCAATTCTCGGTGTGGCATCATGGTCGTTTTGGCAGAAACACTTTTCTTGGAGAGGCAGAGGTCCAGATGGATTCCTGGAAGCTTGATAAGAAACTGGATCATTGTCTCCCTTTACATGGAAAGGTAGTCTGCTTTAACAACTCCTTATAGAGTTTGCATCTGAGGTAGAATTATCTGCAGTGACTTCTGTAGAACAGTTTTGATTGTAGTTTGTGGAGTTCTCACGCCCCCTGCTGGGGTTTCCTAGTTTAACAGTAATTTCAGATGCTCTTGGATGGCAAGTGTCAGTAATCTCTTCTGTTACAAGCCAGGTGAACGATGAAGCCGTGGTTCCCCTTTGAAGTCTTTCATATATATGTGTGTCAAGCTTTGCTTCCTCATCTTCTAGAGTCTGGGTGTATCCTAACATTCTGACTTGTGCTTTTTCTCCAAGCTAACCTTTTGGATGTATCCTAATCTGTGCTGGTTTTCCAAACTGCCCTTTTCACTACAGAAATGGGAAGTAAACCAATTCATGGAGCTCCACTTCCCGTGCTCTTTGTCATACAAGCCAGGGGAAGTATTACTTTGGAAATGGAATCCCAGGGGAGAGTGTAGCACAGTGTGTAATATTACCTGGGATCTGAGTGTGGACCTGGATTTGAGTCCAGACACTGTGATTTGACAGCTAAGTAAATTACCTAACTTAAAAACTAACTTAGGTAAGTCACCTAAATTCTGTGGGCCTTAGTTTCTTCATCTATAAAGTGGAAATGATGATAATATTCTCTTCTGCTGGATCGTATACAGAGTACCAATCAGTGCCTGGCACATAAAAGATGTTCAGTAGGTTACTGTCATTCAGGTTCCGGAGTTCACCCAAACCCATGTCCATTGAGTCAGTGATGCCATCCAACCATCTCATCCTCTGTCGTCCCCTTCTCCTCCTGCCCTCAATCTTTCCCAGCATCAGGGTCTTTTCCAATGAGTCAGCTCTTCGCATCAGGTGTCCTAAGTATTGGAGTTTCAACTTCAACATCAGTCCTTTCAATGAACACCCAGGACTGATCTCCTTTAGGATGGACTGGTTGGATCTCCTTGCAGTCCAAGGGACTCTCAAAAGTCTTCTCCAACACCACAGTTCAAAAGCATCAATTCTTTGGTGCTCAGCTTTTTTTATAGTCCAACTCTCACATCCATACATGACCACTGGAAAAACCATAGCCTTGACTAGACGGACCTTTGTTGGCAAAGTAATGTCTCTGCTTTTGAATATGCTATCTAGGATGGTCATAACTTTCCTTCCAAGGAGTAACCGTCATTTAATTTCATGGCTGCAATCACCATCTGCAGTGATTTTGGAGCCCAGAAAAATAAAGTCAGCCACTGTTTCCACTGTTTCCCCATCTATTTCCCATGAAGTGATGGGACCGTATGCCATGATCTTCGTTTTCTGAATGTTGAGCTTTTAGGCCAACTTTTTCACTCTCCTCTTTCACTTTCATCAAGAGGCTCTTTAGTTCTTCACTTTCTGCCATAAGGGTGGTATCATCTGCATATCTGAGGTTATTGATATTTCTCCCGGCAATCTTGATTCCAGGTTTTGCTTCTTCCAGCCCAGCATTTCTTATGATGTTCTCTGCATATAAGTTAAACTAAGTAGGGTGACAATATGCAGCCTTGATGTGCTCCTTTTCCTATTTGGAACCAGTCTGTTCCATGTCCAGTTCTAACTGTTGCTTCCTGACCTGCATACAGATTTCTCAAGAGGCAGGTCAGGTGGTCTGGTATTCCCATCTCTTTCAGAATTTTCCAGAGTTTATTGTGATCCATACAGTCAAAGGCTTTGGCATAGTTAATAAAGCAGAAATAGATGTTTTTCTGGAACTCTCTTGCTTTTTTGATGATCCGACGGATGTTGGCAGTTTGATCTCTGGTTCTTCTACCTTTTCTAAAACCAGCTGGAACATCTGGAAGTTCACAGTTCAGTTATTGCTGAAGCCTGGCTTGGAGAATTTTAAGCATCACTTTACTAGTGTGTGTGATGAGTGCAACTGTGGGGTAGTCTGAGCATTCTTTGGCATTGCCTTTCTTTGGGATAGGAATGAAAACTGACCTTTTCCAGTCCTGTGGCCACTGCTGAGTTTTCCAAATTTGCTGGCATATTGAGTGCAGCACTTTCACAGCATCATCTTTCAGGATTTAAAAGAGCTCAACTGGAATTCCATCACCTCCACTAGCTTTCTTCATAGTGATGCTTCGTAAGGCCCACTTGACTTCACATTCCAGGATGTCTAGCTCTAGGTGAGTGATCACACCATCGTGATTATCTGGGTCGTGAAGATCTTTTTTGTACAGTTCTTCTGTGTATTCTTGCCACCTCTTCTTAATATCTTCTGCTTCAGTTAGGTCCATACCATTTCTGTCCTTTATTGAGCCCATCTTTGCATGAAATGTTCTCTTGGTATCTCTAATTTTCTTGAAGAGATCTCTAGTCTTTCCTATTCTATTGTTTTCCTCTATTTCTTTGCATTGATAGCTGAGGAAGTCTTTCTTATCTCTCCTTGCTATTTGGAACTCTGCATTCAAATGGGTATATCTTTCCTTTTCTCCTTTGCTTTTCGCTTCTCTTCTTTTCACAGCTATTTGTATGGCCTCCTCAGACAGCTATTTTGCTGTTTTGCATTTCTTTTTCTTGGGGATGGTCTTGATTCCTGTCTCCTCTACAGTGTCATGAACCTCCATCCATAGTTCATCAGGCACTCTGTCTATCAGATCTAATCCCTTAAATGTTTTTCTCACTTCTACTGTATAGTCATAAGGGATTTGATTTAGGTCATACCTGAATGGTCTAGTGGTTTTCTCCACTTTCTTCAATTTCAGTCTGAATTTGGCAATAAGGAGTTCATGATCTGAGCCACAGTCAGCTCCCTGTCATGTTTTTGCTGACTGTATAGAGCTTCTGCATCTTTGGCTGCAAAGAATATAATCAGTCTGATTTCTGTGTTGACCATCTGGTGGTGTCCATGTGTAGAGTCTTCTTTTGTGTTGTTGAAAGAGGGTGTTTGCTATGACCAGTGCGTTCTCTTGGCCAAACTCTATTAGCCTTTGCCCTGCTTCATTCTGTATTCCAAGGCCAAATTTGCCTGTTACTCCAGGTGTTTCTTGACTTCCTGCTTTTGCATTCCAGTCCCCTATAATGTAAAGGGGCATCTCTTTTGGGTGTTAGTTCTAGAAGGTCTTGTAGGTCTTCACAGAACTGTTCAACTCCAGCTTCTTCAGTGTTACCGGTTGGGGCATAGACTTGGATTCCTGTGATATTGAATGGTTTGCCTTGGAAACAAACAGAGATCATTCTGTTGTTTTTGATATTGCATAAAACAATATAGAAGTATATAAAAAGAAAAGTAGGTTAGAACTATTATCAACTACTTGAATATCTTTATAGAAATTTTGTATTAAGCAGCACAGATATATAAATATGGATTTAAAATTTTCCTTTTTACACAAATGAGCTCTTCTCATTGTGTGTATATATATCTTGATTTTTTTTCATTTAACACTTTGTCATTTATCATGGACATTTTTCTATGCCATCACTACAGGTTTATCTCATTTTAATTGCTGGATAGTATTCTTTGTGTGGGCTTCCCTGGTGACTCAGATGGTAAAGAATGTACCTGCCGTGCAGGATACCTGGTTTCAATCCCTGGGTCCAGAAGATCCCGCGGAGAAGGGGATGGCTACCTATTCCAGTATTCTTGCCTGGAGAATCCCAGGAACAGATGAGCCTGGTGGGCTACAGTCCATGGGGTTGTATAGAGTGGGACACATCTGAGTGACTAAGGACACATAACACATTCTTCGTGTACCTGTATTATATTTACAGTTCCCTCACTGATGGGCATTTAATTTTTTGCCTCTATTTTTCTCTGTTAAAACTATGGTATACTATATCTAGTCCGTCTTTTGTGAGTGTAACTGTAGGAGAAATTTCTGGTGGTGGAATTGCTGAGTCAAAGGAAATGAACATTCGATATTTTGAAGCTACTGCCCTCCAAAAATATAGTAACACTATTAAAAATCTCCCTTTAAGTACTAATAAAAATTGGAAAGCCATTATAATAAAACTATAGCATATTATTAGAAATTTAGAATTTCTTAAGCATTTGGCATATAAGTCATTCTCTCAAGGGCCTACAGTTGATACAATTATAATGGAAATGTCATTGTAAACTGTCATGAACTACTGCCAGCAAAGAATGCCTTCCATCAAAAGAAAAACCTGCACTGAAATGGAACTGTTTGCTCTTTGAAATTATTTTGAGCCAGAATGAAAATGTGCTTTTGAAACAAATATGCCAATTATGCCAATTTCCAGCTAAGGTTAAACCCTAATTTTTTAGAGTCCACTGAAGCTCACAATCTAGAGACTAACAAATAGTATAGATATTTTATAAATAACAAAAAGACCACTCCAGTATTGCATATTTATTTTAACTGAAAACATTCTCCATTTTTTGTCTCTGATTTTTCTTTTTTTTCTTGCCCTAGTGATCCGTTTGCTCCCATTCAGTTTTCTCTTCCTGGCATCCACCTCCCTATCCTTCTATGTCTCTTTCATCCATTACACTGCTGTGCATTCTTGGTATATGGTACAATTTTCCAGACTGATGGGGATTATGCCTTCCTTGTATTGCTATACTCAGAGCTGAGGCCCTATGTTAGAGGAGCCCCTGTGAACACAGGCAGTGAATGAGCACCTCTGATCTGCACCAGCTCATGCTCTGGATTCCAAGGCATAAGGAGCACAGCCATGCCAAGACAGCCAGCAGAATGAAACCATCCTGCTCCTCATGGCCACTTACTGCTCATACTACCTGACACCCACTCATTCCCTCTTGCATTCATCCAGGAAATATTTGTAGAGCACCTATATATGCTAGGTACATTGCTAAGTGTCAGGCATGCTAGGATGAACAATGATAAAAACACTTGATTCCTGTCTCCTGGCGTTTAGATTCTAGTGGTAGAGAGAGTCATTAACCAAAACTAACATAAAGTTAAAATTGTGGCATATTCAAATCTTAGTAACAAAGTTTCACCGAGCCCTCAAATATCTGCAAGCTCTCTTTTAAAAAAAGACTTCTGATCTTTGAAAATCATACAAGTGATACTTGCCTTTCTCATTAAAAAAACACTATAGATACATAGAGAGTAAAAAGTGAAAGCCGTTTTTCCTTTCCCCATTCTACTCCCCTCTTTAGAAGATACAAGTGATAAAAGGAATCCAAATTGGAAAAGAAGAAGTAAAACTCTCACTGTTTGCAGATGACATGATCCTTTACATAGAAAACCCTAAAGACTCCACCAGAAAATTACTAGAACTAATCAATGATTATAGTAAAGTTGCAGGATATAAAATCAACACACAGAAATCCCTTGCATTCCTATACACTAATAATGAGAAAACTGAAAGAGAAATTAAGGAAACAATTCCATTCACCATTGCAACGGAAAGAATAAAATACTTAGGAATATATCTACCTAAAGAAACTAAAGACCTATACATAGAAAACTATAAAACACTGGTGAAAGAAATCAAAGAGGACACTAATAGATGGAGAAATATACCATGTTCATGGATTGGAAGAATCAATATGGTGAAAATGAGTATACTACCCAAAGCAATTTATAGATTCAATGCAATCCCTATCAAGCTACCAACGGTATTCTTCACAGAGCTAGAACAAATAATTTCACAATTTGTATGGAAATACAAAAAACCTCGAATAGCCAAAGCGATCTTGAGAAAGAAGAATGGAACTGGAGGAATCAACCTACCTGACTTCAGGCTCTATTACAAAGCCACAGTTATCAAGACAGTATGGTACTGGCACAAAGACAGAAATATTGATCAATGGAACAAAATAGAAAGCCCAGAGATAAATCCACGCACATATGGACACCTTATCTTTGACAAAGGAGGCAAGAATATACAATGGATTAAAGACAATCTCTTTAACAAGTGGTGCTGGGAACTCTGGTCAACCACTTGTAAAAGAATGAAACTAGACCACTTTCTAACACCATACACAAAAATAAACTCAAAATGGATTAAAGATCTAAACGTAAGACCAGAAACTATAAAACTCCTAGAAGAGAACATAGGCAAAACACTCTCCGACATACATCACAGCAGGATCCTCTATGACCCACCTCCCAGAATATTGGAAATAAAAGCAAAAATAAACAAATGGGACCTAATTAAACTTAAAAGCTTCTGCACAACAAAGGAAACTATTAGCAAGGTGAAAAGGCAGCCTTCAGAATGGGAGAAAATAATAGCAAATGAAGCAACTGACAAACAACTAATCTCAAAAAATATACAAGCAACTCCTACAGCTCAACTCCAGAAAAATAAATGACCCAATCAAAAAATGGGCCAAAGAACTAAATAGACATTTCTCCAAAGAAGACATACAGATGGCTAACAAACACATGAAAAGATGCTTAACATCACTCATTATCAGAGAAATGCAAATCAAAACCACTATGAGGTACCATTTCACGCCAGTCAGAATGGCTGCGATCCAAAAGTCTACAAGCAATAAATGCTGGAGAGGGTGTGGAGAAAAGGGAACTCTCTTACACTGTTGGTGGGAATGCAAACTAGTACAGCCACTATGGAGAACAGTGTGGAGATTCCTTAAAAGACTGGAAATAGAACTGCCTTATGATCTAGCAACCCCACTGCTGGGCATACACACTGAGGAAACCAGAGGGGAAAGAGACACGTGTACCCCAATGTTCATCGCAGCACTATTTATAATAGCCAGGACATGGAAGCAACCTAGATGTCCATCAGCAGATGAATGAATAAGAAAGCAGTGGTACATATACACAATGGAGTATTACTCAGCCATTAAAAAGAATACATTTGAATCAGTTCTAATGAGATGGATGAAACTGGAACCTATTATACAGAGTGAGGTAAGCCAGAAAGAAAAACACCAATACAGTATACTAACGCATATATATGGAATTTAGAAAGATGGTAACAATAACCCTGTGTACGAGACAGCAAAAGAGACACCGATGTATAGATCAGTCTTATGGACTCTGTGGGAGAGGGAGAGGGTGGGGAGATTTGGGAAAATAGCATTGAAACATGTATAATATCATGTATGAAACGAGTCGCCAGTCCAGGTTCGATGCACGGTACTGGATGCTTGGGGCTGGTGCACTGGGATGACCCAGAGGGAGGGTAGGGGGAGGGAGGAGGGAGGAGGGTTCAGGATGGGGAACGCGGGTATACCTGTGGCGGATTCATTTCGATATTTGGCAAAACTAATACAATATTGTAAAGTTTAAAAATAAAATAAAATTTAAAAAAATAGAAGATACAAGTGTTAAGTTTGTCTGTATCTTTCTGGGTTTTTCTATGCAGTGTAACATAGTGCTTAAAAGCATGGATTTGAGAGCCAGTCTGTCTGAGTTTGAATCCTGGCTCTGCCAATTACTATGTGACCCTGGGCAAGTTACTTAACATCTCTGTTCCTCTGTTCCATAATCTGTAAAGTGGGGGTAATTGTACTCATGTCATAGGGAGTATCTTGAGGATTAAACAAGATGATATACTTAAAATACTATAACAATACCTGGCAGATATAGTAAGTACTGTATGAGTGATAATGATAATAATCATTATTAACATATATATATATATTCACATATACAAATAAGAATATGTTTTAATATAAGTGCAATACTTTTTCTGCATCTTGCTTTGTTGACTTAACAGTACATCTTGGAATCTTTCCCTGTTAGCGTGTAGAGATTCATGGCATCCTTTTTGAGGATCACATGCCATATGCCATACAAGGGCATTAAAATCACTCATTTAACCTTTCCTATATTGATTGACATTTAGATTGTTTCCACTTTGGGGCTATCACTAACAATGTTGGTAACAAGATTCTCCATCATGGTGTCGGTCCCACGTCATTTTGTATGGCAGCCTTGCTTGAAGACCTTCAGGGGTATTTGGAATCTAGTAACAGTATCCCCATAGTAGCAAAACAGTCAGCATCACAGAAGACTCTTTGTTAGTTCTTGTGCAGCTCCTTCTGAAGAAACTGCTTAGAATCCTGTGGCTTCCATGGCCTAGGGATCCAGGATGGTATTCATAAGGAGGAGGATAATTTTATGTTGTGAAGCTCTTCTTGAGGATAATTTTAGAATTGCCTCCGTGAGAGGTCTCAACAGTCTGAATAGCCCAGCCTGACCTGTTGGGTTTCCCTGTGTTTCAGATCAGTGCTGAGTCCTCGACTAGCTTGCCAGCACACAAAGGCGAGTTGGTGGTTTCATTGAAATATATCCCAGCCTCCAAACTCCCCGTTGGAAGTGACCGGAAAAAGAGTAAGTTTTCTTTGGGGCCTTGGATTTAACTCTTAGTTTTCTGCACCTGATCTGTGCAAGGTTGGTGCTGGCTAGTGGCTAGCACTATTGGAGAGACCAGATTATGATTCACACTGGATCGTCTTCTAAGGAAGATTTCTGTAGTAAGTAAGCCATTTCTTTTTTTCAACCAGAAGGGAATGCCTTCAAGTTGAAATTATTTTTTTGTTTTATCTTTTTTTGATGCCATTAAACTAACTTGGTCTTGGTCCAGCTCTAGAAGCCTACTAAGAGGTCAGAACAGAACAGAAACTTCAGGACTGAGAGAAGGTGGTTGGAAAGGGCGGTGTATAAGTATAAGGGACAGGAAGTTGAAGGCTGAGGAAGAGTAACTCAACACACCAAGCACTGTACTAGTGACTGTGGATATGTAGGTGAATAAGACATGATTTTTGCCCTCCTTTGCACAGCTTATTTTAGAAAGAATGACAGTCATCTGCTCAAAGAACACAGATACAGGAGTGATGAATTCTGTCTGGTTGTATTTGGGAGAGTTTTAAAGAGGAAGTAATGATGATATTTGACTTAAGACTTTACCAGGCAGAAAAGGAAGAGAATGGGGTGAGAAGAGCACTTTCTAAGAAGAGGAGATAGCAGGAGCAAAGGGTTGAAGAAAGCATGGTAAATGTGCGGTGATGTGTGACTGTGAGGCAGTTAACTTCTTAGTTAAGTGGGGCTGGAGTTCTGGTATATAGATGTGGGAGTGGAGATGGAATTGTTGATGGGGTTGGAGCCTGGCTATAAAGGGCCATGGACGTAATGGTAAGAAGTTGAACTTGATGCTTTGGCAATGCAAGAAAATCAAGAAATTTAAAGAAAAATTTCTTAAAAAGTTACTTGCAGCAAGGTCTAATCGATAGGATTTGGGGAAGTCAATGAGATTTCCAAGGAGGGTGTGCAGGATGACTAGAGAAGAGAGGCAAGGAGAGAACCATGAGGAACAATTTAAAGTATGAAGAGGGGGAAGAGAAGCCAGTGAGGTAGAGGCTTATCAGAAGAGAGCCATGCTGGAAGAGAGCTTGAAGAAGGGAGCAAGGGTTGTCAACAGTATTGAAATACCTACTGGCCTGTCAGGCCCAATGAGAAGACACAACTCCTCGGCATTAGATTACATTTTCAGTGGATCTCAGTGGAAGTAGAAGCCAGATTTCACTAGAAACTAGGCTGAGTGAATGAGGCAAAGAAGTAGAAGCGATGCATGTGGACTCTATTTTCTAGGAAAATTGATGGTGAAAGAAAAGAGAACAATGGAGGAGAGCTTGAAAAGGAGATAGGGTGAAGGGAAATATTCTTTCAAAAGAATTTTTTAAAAGCAGAAGTGAGATTAGCATCTATTTAGACTGAAAGGAATGGAACTAGTAGAGAATGAGATATTAAAATGCGAGCTGGGGGTTGAAATTGATGATGCCTGATGAGTCTTGATGCCATGGGGATGGGATCCAGAACAGAAGTGGAGGAGTTTTCTTTTTTCCATCATTCAACAAATATCAGGCAACTTTATTTCTCTATGCCTCAATCTTCTCGTGTAAAATGAGGACAGTGATAGTCTATATCTCATATAATTGTTTTGAGGAATAAATGCTTAATGTAGAATATGGCACATAGCCAGTTTTCAGTAAGCCTTTATTGCTATTTTTATTATGACTTGAGTGCCTGTTGCTCACTGTCAGGCACTGTGCTGGGTACTGCAAATACAAGGCAGGTGTGGTCCGCTTATCATGGAGCTAGCTGTCTTCAGGAACCAGGAAAGAAAGTGCTATGTAGATAAAGCTTGAGAGAAACGTGAAGGTATAAGAACTCATTTGCTTTGGCTGATATCCCTTCCAGGTAAAGGTGGGGAAGGGGGAGAGCTCCAGGTGTGGATCAAAGAAGCCAAGAACCTGACAGCTGACAAATTAGGAGGGACTTCAGACAGCTTTGTAAAGGGGTGAGTCCATGGACCAGCACCAAATTAACCGGTTTCAGGACATGAGAGCTCAGAGAGGAATCTAGCTAAACCTTTCTCTGTGGATATTATCCCTGTGTGTCCTGCCACCTCCAGCAGCCAACTTTGTTCTTGAAATTAGGTAATGGCCCAACCTCCACTACTCTGTTGGCACTGGTTGGAGCTCAGTTTGGACTGGGCTGCAGTGCTGATTTCCAAAAAGGAGAGTGGTGGACAGTTAGATCCAACTTTTCCTTTGTTATAGATTTGTGTTCTTAATCCTGAATAAAAATCTGCATTCCTTGACTGTCAAGATGGGAACTCAGGACTTTGTTCCCCACAGTATTTAAGCAATGCCAGCTTTCCCCAAGTTACAGTTCACCCCCATTGACTTCAGTTCTCTAGCAAATATGAAATCATGTTTGGCAATGCCTATGCTTATTACAATGCCAACATTTTGGCTACCTGATGTGAACAGCCAGCTCATTGGAAAAGACCTTGATGCTGGGAAAGATTGAAGGCAGGAGAAGAAGAGGGTGATAGAGGATGAGATGGTTAGATAGCATCACCGATTCAGTGCAGATGAATTTGAGTGAACTCCAGGAGATGGGGAAGGACAGGGAAGCCTGGCGTGCTGCAGTCCACAGGGTCGCAGAGTCGGACATGACTTGGCAACTGAACAACAAGAATTGCTTATTACTGTTGCTTTTTACTAAAGAGGACTTTGCCCAATAGAGGTGGAGCCAGATATTCAAAACGCATTTTTGGTGGAGTATAGACAACAGCTCCCTAATAACATTGTGTTAATTTTCTCTCCAGGTTAAAGG
Organism: Bos javanicus; assembly: GCF_032452875.1. NCBI lineage: Eukaryota > Metazoa > Chordata > Mammalia > Artiodactyla > Bovidae > Bos > Bos javanicus. The sequence goes on from NC_083897.1 coordinate 52,928,301, forward strand.
CATTGAATCAGGTGAATGATCTAGTGGAGGTGGTAGGAACTGTGCTTCCTCAGATTCAAAGTAGGGAGTATGTGTTCTTGGATCCCAGTTTTGACTCACTTTCCTGGGCTAGGCCGGTGGGAGAGGAAAGGGGAATTTAGAGAGATGTTGCCAGCTTTGAGTAGGTTGTTGACTCCTCCACACTGTCTGCCAGATACCTCCTTCCCCTGAGGAACAAGGCCAGTAAGCGTAAAACTCCTGTGGTGAAGAAGACTCTGAATCCCCACTATAACCATACATTTGTCTACAATGGTGTGAGGCTGGAAGATCTCCAACACATGTGCCTGGAACTGACTGTGTGGGACCGGGAGCCCCTGGCCAGCAATGACTTCCTGGGTGGGGTCAGGCTGAGTGTCGGCACAGGTGAGAGCTTCTTCCCTCACCCTCACTGTCTTTAGGGCCTCTTAGATATTTCACTCTGAATAGACCCATCCCTCTCCCTGCATGGGCTTCCCTGGTGGCTCAGATAGTAAAGAATCTGCCCATAATGCAGGAGACACAAGTTCAGTTCCTGGGTTTGGAAGATCCCCTGGAGGAGAACATGGCAACCCACTCCAGTGTTCATGCCTGGAGAATCCCCATGGACAGAGGAGCCTGGTGGGCTACAGTCCACGGGGTCACAAAGAGTCAGACACGACTGAGCCACCTTCACTGCATAGCTCCTCCCTGCATAGCTCCTCTATGTCAAGAGTTGTCTTCTTTCCTTTCAGTGAACATTCAGACAGGATTTACTGAGTGCCTACTATGTGCAGGGCTGGAGGGAGGCCAAGCTCATACACTGTCAGGTGTACAGATAAACGGTACCCTGAATGCCCAGAAATGCCATCAGCTTCCCACCAAAAACATCCCCAAATGTCCCTATATCTGTACCTCTGATTTCCACCTTCCATCCTGTTATATAAAAGAAGGGGTCCTTCCTAGCAAAGGCCAAGCTCTGTCCAAGTGTTCTAGATCACAACACCCTCACCTTCTCAGTGACCTTTCTTCTGGAATCTCCTGTGTCTCCTGTCTGATCAGTTTTATTCTTTCTACCTCCCTATTGGAGGTGAATGTCAATATGCTCTGGTATTTCTAGTCTTAATAAACAGAAACAAACCTTCTCCTGAGCCCACGTCCCCCCTCTAATCCCTGAAAAAGAGTCATCCCCATGTCCTCATGTCTTCTTTAGTCTTCAGTCCATTGTGATCCCACTTCTGTCCCACCACTCCACTGAGAAACTGCTTGTGTCAAAATTTTGTTTTCATCATTCTAGAATTTTCATGCTATTTAACATAGCTAATCACTCCCTTTTTCTTGAAATAACTTAGCTTCTGTTGACACCACACTTTTCTCTGGGGCATCCTCATTCTCTAGCCAAACTTGGAATATTGGTGGTTCTCAAGGCTTAGTCTTGAACACTTTTTTCTGTCGCTACAGTCTGCATTCCTGTGACTGTGAATATTACTTGTATATTGTTAATTCATACAAAGTATTTAACACAAAGCATGTAGAATGACGTTCTTACAAATGTAAGCCGGTTCATGTCAGTCCCCTGCTTCAAACCCTTCAGGAGCTCCTACTGTACTTAGAAAACAACCCAAAGTTCTCACCATGCCAAGAGGCCCCTGTGTGATCTGGACCCTCTGTTCATTTCTTATCTGTCCTGTAACACTGCTTGCTCGCTGTGCTCTAAACATGGTGACTAGCTTTCTGTTCTCCAAATATACCAAGTTTCTCCCCACTTTATAACCTCTGCAATTAGTGTTCCCTCTGTCTGGAAGGGCTGCTTCCTTTCTATCCTTCAGCTCCTAACTCAAATATCTCCTTCTCAGAGGGGCCCAAAGACCACTTCATCTAAGGGAGACCCTGATCTAGGCACTACAAATCACTCTGTTTATTCGCTTTATGATGCTTATCTCACTCTTGTTGGTTTACTTCTGTATTTTCTTTTTTAGTTTATTTTTTTATTATCATTTTAATATAAATTTATTTATTTTAATTGCAGGTTATCTATTCAAACATAAGCTGCCTGCAGGCAGAACTTTTTCTGTATTATTCACACTGTACCTCCAGAGCCTGGAAGAGTACTTAGTACACAGTAGCCACTTGATAAATGTTTCCTGAATGAATGAATGTACAAGAGAATAGAAATGAAGCCCCATATGATCCAAACTTTAAGCCTGGAGTCTACAGCTAGAAAATAAAAGTGTTCAGCTCTCTTCCTTCCTTCCTCCCTCACCCTCTCTGTCTCCTTCCTCCCTCCTTCCTTCCTCTCTCCCTCTTTCTTCCTTTCTTCCTCCCTTCCCTGCATTCCCCTCCTCTCCCTTTCCATCATAAGTCAACTTGGCAGTAACAGAATGGCCCTAGCTGTAATAGCCTTAGAATAAGAGGTCTTGAGCTACCGTGTGCCATTTGGAGCCCTCTTTTATCAACTTTAAGTCTCTTGATGGAATCTCAGGAGCAGAGAAATATGGCAGTGCAGAGTCAACAGGGAGATGTTCCCAGAACACTGTCCCCATTAGCCCATCTTCATATCACACTGTCTTTTATGGGATACTGCCCTTAATGCATAACCCATCTTCCCTGGTGGGCTGAGGAGTGGGATCTCTGTTCAGCCTCCTCTGGTGTTTTTCCTCAGGGATCAGTAACGGGGAAGTGGTGGACTGGATGGACTCGACTGGGGAAGAAGTGAGCCTGTGGCAGAAGATGCGACAGTACCCAGGGTCTTGGGCCGAAGGGACTCTGCAACTCCGTTCCTCAATGGCCAAGCAGAAGCTGGGCTTGTGAGCCCTGTCCTGCTCTGCAGGTCCATCCCTGTCCAGGGCAAGTCAGAGGAAGCGAAGAAACCAAGGGCGAAGATTTATAATTTGTGTGTGTGTGTGTGTGTGTGTGTGTGTGTGATGTATGTGTGTGTATATAAATGTGTATTTCTACAGATCTCATTATGCTAGAGTGATGTAGACTTCCCCTTTTTAAAGCAGGCTTAAGAATAAGGGTCTCTTCAAAATATTTTTATTTGTGCATTAACTACTATATATTTTCAGAATCCATGATTCTTACATCTTTATGAGATTTAATTAATTTATCTTTTAAAACAATTTTTTAATCGCCTGTCTTGCTATCCTGGTTCCTCCTTCCACAGGAAGCCCTGGCTGCCTTTGGCACTTGTACTGGTCTGTGTTTCAGGGTGTGCCTGGTCTGAGGCCAAGGCTCTGGGAAGCAGGGGTGGTTTACTAAAGACAGAAGAAGATTGGAGAGAGGTGACTGGGTCCCTTCTTTCTTCACCGCTTTATGCTTTTCACTCCATTTCTACCTTGACACATTTCTGAAACTTGGCTTTTAACTCTTGTTTGGAGCAGTTTCTGCCTTGCTTGGGTCTAATAGTTTTCCTGGAAATGCTGAGAAGATGTCTAAGTTGCTTCCAGTTCTGAACACCTTCCCTAGACCTCTGCAGGACCCTTATAATAGAGTTGCTTTAGAAGAGCACTTTAATTAGATAATGGCCTTTGGACTAGGTCACAGGCATGCACAGTACAGGCTTCTCAGTGGTCCCAAAGGACCAGCAATGGAGCATCTCTCAGCCCGTGCTGATTCTTTGCATTTTAAACTGATATAGCAGTCGTTAGAAAGCTCCTATGGAGAAGGCAATGGCACCCCACTCCAGTACTCTTGCCTGGAAAATCCCATGGACAGAGGAGCCTAGTAGGCTGCAGTCCATGAAGTCGCTAAGAGTTGGATATGACTGAGCACTGAACTGAACTGTTATATCAGCCTGAATAGCCAGCTATGGTCTAAACCAGTCCAGTGTTTTCTCTGTGCTGGGCGCTGTTAGTGTCCAAGAGAGTGTGTTCAGAGAACACAGCTTTTCTGACCTCTTTCTTGAAGTGGTTTCAGTTCCTATTTTTTTCTCTTGTTTCCCAAAGTTGACCTAGATGTAACCTGGGTGTGGTGGGCTGAAACCTTCCTAAGAAGGGTCTATTGACCTAAGGTTTATTTTCTGAAACCCACTGTCCCAAACTGACCTTTTAATTCTCACAATTGTACCTTCCCAAAGTCATCTGTAAAGGGAATCTATATTGGAGAAGAAGTTCCTTTCAGTAGAGTCAGATGCCAGCTGCCTGTCCTATGAGGCTGTGGGATTGAGGGTGGATACTGTGGTTTCTGTTGTATGTGTGAAGTGAACAAAATAGTATTTGGTGTGGATTAGTATTGTACTGGAAAGCATAACTTGGGATCCTGGGCTGTCACTTGCTCCTTTGTTCTCCATCCCCCCTGAAATGTCTGTGTGCTTCAATAAAACTTTCTTCCTTGTCAAGTGTTTGCATTCTCTAGTTCTCTAGACACTTTTGTCTCTGATGTCCTGACTTTGTTGTTGCTTTTCACATGGTTTGAAGGATAAGAACCAAAGTGACAAATGCCCTTCCCTAAGCATCATTTGCTGACTCAAAGAAAATTTCCCTCTCCCCACATTACTGCCCGATACCTCCTCTGAGGTCTGATGCATTGATCTGTGTTTGGTATATAGGGAGAGAATGAGAACCCACCTTAGAAGTGCCAATGCTTGTCTTTCTCTAAAGTATCAAAGGAACCCCTCCTTTAGTTTTGTAGCCACCCCCACCCCATCTCTGCAGCTTCAGGGAGGAGAGAAAAGTACACAGGGGAGGAAAGACATCCTCTGCTGTTTCTTTCTGGATCTTTTACTTTCTCTAAAAGGAGGGGCCTTTTCTATCACTCCTACTTCCACTATTTAGTTTTGAGAGATAAATAACCCAGATGCCTAGTGACCCATCTCAAAAATAAAGCTCTGGGTTTCCGGGTAAAGCCCAAGTGATTCTTGATCTCTTATACAAAAGGGAATGAAAATATATTGAAAGCCTCTTGGGTACAAAGCTTTCTGCTAGGCGTATGTTATTTCCCTAATTTCTCCAAGTCCTTATTGAAAGGTTGCTGCTATGAGCTGTGAACCACGCTATGATTTTTGGCCTCTGGAGGAGAGGAATTCGATCCGGGGCCAGTGATGAGGCTTGATTGCTCAGAGATTTTTGTGTAATAAAGTTTTATTAAAGTGTAAAAGAGATAGAGAAAGCTTCTGACATAGACATCAGAAGGGGACAGAAAGAGTGCCCCCTTGCTAGTTTTTAACAAGGAATTACATACCTATTAGCAAGCTGCAAAACTGAGAGAGTTGCACCAGGCCCCTCACCCACAACGTGCATTTTGAGATAGCATTGACATGAGGTGAATCATCCATGACCATAAAACAGTTGACAGGAATCTTGAAGAAAGGCAGTTCAGTTCAGTTACTCAGTAGTGTCTGACTCTTTGCAACCCCATGGATTGCAGCACACCAGGCTTCCCTGTCCATCACCAACTCCCAGAGCTTGCTCAAACTCCTGTCTATCAAGTTGGTGATGCCATCCAGCCATCTCATCCTCTGTTGTTCCCTTCTCCTCCTGCCCCCAATCCCTCCCAGCATCAGAGTCTTTTCCAATGAGTCAACTCCTCGCATGAGGTGGCCAAAGTACTGGAGTTTCAGCTTTAGAATCAGTCCTTCCAAAGAACACCCAGGACTGATCTCCTTTAGAATGGACTGGTTGGATCTCCTTGCAGTCCAAGGGAGTCTCAAGAGTCTTCTCCAACACCACAGTTCAAAAGCATCAATTCATTGGTGCTCAGCCTTCTTTATGGTTCAACTCTCACATCCATACATGATTTCTAGAAAAAACCATAGCTTGACTAGATTTCCAAGCAAATACATAGTTCATTAACATAGCTTAAGAAAGACATTTCCATGAGAAAATGCATTGGTTAGCTCAAGGTTTGAGATGAAGTTAAGTTCAAGCAGAACCAGGTGTCACCATTACAACACATTAATAAATAAATCAAAAAAAAAAAGAAAAAAGAAAAAAATCTCTGCCACTTCTAGTTTTATTTCCTCCTGCCACTTGGGGACCTCTGGCCTCCCTACTGAGGCTGTGCAAAGGAAAGGAAAACTTTCCTTTGCACAGGTGAGGAAAGTCCACCAACTCTCAGGCAGTAGGGTGGGGATGTGAATCAAGGTCTGACTCTGCTGGAACATGCTGCCTCCTGTGAAGATGATATGCATGTCAGGGGCCAAGATTTGAAGGAAGGGATGGCTCTTCTGAAATATCTCAAAGGAGTTTTGCTCACAGGGCAGAACAGTTAGAATGCTTTGATGTTACCTAGTCAGCAGACTGATGGAATATCATGTGTGTGTGTGTGTGTGTGTGTGTGTGTAGGCCCTAGAGGGTTGGGTCTAGTAACCCCTTTGGGTCTGGCTGGCAATCTGACTCCACTGTGTCTCCTTCCCCTATTTTAAGGAGTTAGAATTTCCTGACTAATAATCCAAAGGAAGTAACAGTAAAATTTGACTGAAAAAAAGCAAAATTAATTTGTTTTGAATACACAATAAAGTGAAACAAAACAAAAGCTCCTGAATTTTTTTAAGCTAGAGGAGCATTTATATAGAGAATCAGGCCCAGGTGGGAACTCTGCTTGAGAGGCCATAGGCCTCCTTGGGTTTTCACTCAGGCCTTTGACCCTCTGGCGTGCCCTGGCTTGCCACATGGAGCATGAGTGATAAAGACAAAGAAGGCATTAATTTTACCTGATGTACAATCTTTGCCTTTGGAGCCACAGACCCTGTCTGACCAGAGATTTCCCACATTGACTCACTATATTTTGCCTTCTGCCCATAACTTGCTTCCTGCCTTTCAGAGCTCCTGTATTTCCCGGGAGGGAAAAGGGACCTTTGTGCTCCAAGTTTGATCATTTGCTATTTGTCCAATTCTACCCAGAAACTGCCTTTTAATTTTTCATTTTTAAAATGATTTTCACTAACCGGCTCAGTGGAATAGATGCTCTATGACTCACCACTGCAGCCATAGGTCATGGACATTCAATTTCCATTCCATCATTCTGCTTGAGACAGTGAGTTTTCTTGGGTCGAGAGCTTTTCTTTTCCCTCTTTCCTCCTGGGCAAACTCTGAGTTTTCCATCTGAGTGGAATTACAAAAGATGAAAACTTCTCCTTGCTTAGAGTTTTCAGCTGTCTTTAAATGAAAAGTAGAAAGAGAAACAGAAACAGTATAGCACCCTGTTTAGGAACAATGGCTCTGGAGCTAGGCCATTTTGGTTTAAATCCTGACTCTGCCACTTGTGAGCTCAGTGATGTTTGTCAAGTTTCCTGACCTCTCTGTGCTTCCACATCTGAGCTGTGTGATCTTAGGCAAGTTGCCTAACCTCTCTGTGCTTCCACATCTGAGCTATGTGATCTTTGGCAAGTTGCATAACCTACCTGGGCTTCCACTTAAAAGCTGTGTGATCTTAGGCAAGTTGACTAACCTCTCTGTGCTTCCATATCTAAGCTGTGTGACCTTAGGCAAGTTACCTAAATCTCTGCTTCCATATCTCAGCTGTGTGGTTTTATGCAAGCTGCTTAACCCATCTGTGTTTCCACTTAAGAGCTGTGTGATCTTAGGCATGTTGCCTGACCTCTCTGGGCTTCTACATCTGAGCTGTGTCATCTTAGGCAAGTTCCCTGACTTCTCTGTGCTTAACTTCTGAGCTGTGTGATTTTAGGGGAGTTGCCTAACCTCTTTGTGCTTCCACTTCTGAGCTGTGTTATCTTAGACAATTTGCTTGACCACTCTGTGCTTCCATATCTCCGCAGTATGATCTTAGGTAAGTTGTGTAACCTCTCTGTGATGCCATAGGTGAGCTGTGTGATCTTAGGCAAGTTGCCTGACCTCTCTGTGCTTCTAACTTTTGAGCTGTTTGGTCTTAGCAAGTAGCCTTACATCTCTGTGCTTGCACTTCTGAGCTGTGTAATCTTAGGCAAGATGCTTAACTTCTCTGTGCTTCCACTTCAAAGCTCTGTACTTAGGCAAGTTGCCTGACCTCTCTGTGCTTCCACTTCTGAGCTGTGTGATGTTCGGAAAGTTGCCTGACCTCTCTGCTTCCATTTCTTTCTTTTTTTTTTTTTCACCATTTTAATTTTATTTTATTTTTAAACTTTACAATATTGTATTAGTTTTGCCAAATATCGAAATGAATCCGCCACAGGTATACATGTGTTCCCCATCCTGAACCCTCCTCCCTCCTCCCTCCCCATACCATCCCTCTGGGTCGTCCCAGTGCACCAGCCCCAAGCATCCAGTATCGTGCATCGAACCTGGACTGGTGACTTGTTTCATACATGATATTATACATGTTTCAATGCCATTCTCCCAAATCTTTCCACCCTCTCCCTCTCCCACAGAGTCCATAAGACTGTTCTATACATCAGTGTCTCTTTTGCTGTCTCGTACACAGGGTTATTGTTACCATCTTTCTAAATTCCATATATATGCGTTAGTATACTGTATTGGTGTTTTTCTTTCTGGCTTACTTCACTCTATATACTAGGCTCCAGTTTCATCCACCTCATTAGAACTGATTCAAATGTATTCTTTTTAATGGCTGAATAATACTCCATTGTGTATATGTACCACAGCTTTCTTATCCATTCATCTGCTGATGGACATCTAGGTTGCTTCCATGTCCTGGCTATTATTAATAGTGCTGCGATGAACATTGGGGTACATGTGTTTCTTTCCCTTCTGGTTTCCTCAGTGTGTATGTCCAGCAGTGGGATTGCTGGATCATAAGGCAGTTCTATTTCCAGTCTGCTTCCATTTCTGAGCTGTGTGTTCCAAGGCAAGTTGCCTGACCTCTCTGTGCTTCTACTTATAAGCTGTGTAATCATAGGCAAGTTGAGGGACCTCTTGTGCTCCATATCTGAGCTGTGTTCAATTCAGTTCAGTCACTCAGTCCTGTTCCAGTCTTTGAGACCCCGTAGGCTGCAGCACACCAGGCTTCCCTATCCATCATCAACTCCTGGAGCTTGCTCAAACTCATGTCCATCGAGTCAGTGATGCCATCCAGCCATCTCATCCTCTGTCATCCCTTTCTCCTCCTGCCTTCAAACTTTCCAGCATCAGGGTCTTTTCCAGTGAGTCAGTTCTTTGCATCAGGTGGCCTAAGTATTGGACCTTCAGCTTCAACATCAGTCCTTCCAATGCATATTCAGAACTGATTTCCTTTAGGATGGACTGGTTAGATCTCCTTGCAGTCCAAGGGAGTCTCAAGAGTATTCTCCAACACCACAGTTCAAAAGCATCAATTCTTCAGTGCTCATGATCCAACTCTCACATCCAAACATGACTACTGGAAAAACCATAGCTTTGACTAGATGGAACTTTGTCAGCAATGTCTCTCCTTTTTAATAAGCCATCTAGCTTTGTCATAGTTTTTCTTCCAGAGAGCGAGTATGTTTTAATTTCATGGGTGCATGCACCATCTGCAGTGATTTTGGAGCCCAAGAAAATAAAGTCTGTCATGGTTTCCATTGGTTCCCCATCTATTTGCCATGGAGTGATGGGACCCAGATGCCATGATCTTAGTTTTGTGAATGTTGAGTTTTAAGCCAGCTTTTTCACTCTCCTCTCTCACATTCATCAAGAGGCTCTTTAGTTATTCTTCACTTTCTGCCATAAGGGTGGTGTCATCTGCATATCTGAGGTTATTGATATTTCTCCCAGTAATCCTGATTCCAGCTTGTGCTTCATCCAGCCTTGCATTTCACATGATGTACTCTGCATAGATGTTAAATAAGCGGGGTGACAATATACAGCCTTGTCGTACTCCTCTCCCAATTTCATTTCAGTCTGTTCTTCCATGTCCAGTTCTAATTGTTGCTTCTTGACCTGCATACATATTTCTTGGGTGGGAGGTAAGATGCTCTTGTATCCCCATCTCTTTAAGAATGTTCCACAGTTTGTTGTGATCCACACAGTCAAAGTCTTTGGTATACTCATTAACACAGAAATAGGTGTTTTTCTGGAACTTTCTTGTTTTTTCTATGATCCAGCAGATGTTGGCAATTTGATCTCTGGTTCCTCTGCCTTTTATAAATCCAGCTTGAACATCTGGAAGTTCTCAGTTCATGTATTGCTGAAGCCTAGCTTGGAGAATTTTGAGCATTACTTTGCTAGCATGTGAGATGAGTGCAATTGTGCGGTAGTTTGAGCATTCTTTGACATTGCCTTTCTTTGGGTTTGGAATGAAAACTGACCTTTTCCAGTCCTGTGGCCACTACTGAGTTTTCCAAATTTGCTGCCGTGTTGAGTACAATACTTCAACAGCATCAATTTCAGGATTTGAAGTAGCTCAGCTTGAATTCCATCACCTCCACTGGCGTTGTTCATAGTGATGCTTCCTAAGGTCCACTTGACTTCCCATTCCAGGATGTCTGGCTCTAGGTGAGTGATCACACCATCGTCGTTATCTGGGTCATTAAGATCTTTTTGTATAGTTCTTCTGTGTATTCTTGTCTCCTCTTCTTAATATCTTCTGCTTCTGTTAGGTCTGTTCTTTATTGTGCCCATCTTTACAGGAAAGTTCCCTCGGTATCTCTAATTTTCTTGACGAAATCTCTAGTCATTTCCATTCTATTGTCTTTCTCTATTTCTTTGCATTGATCACTGAGGAAGGCTTTCTTATCTCTCCTTGCTATTCTTTGGAACTCTGCATTCAATTGGGTATATCTTTCCTTTTCTCCTTTGCCTTTCACTTCTCTTCTTTTCTCAGCTATTTGTAAGACCTCCTCAGATGACCATTTTGCCTTTTGGATTTCTTTTTCTTGGGGATGGTTTTGATCACCACCTCCTGTACAATGTCACAAACCTCTGTCCTTTGTTCTTCAGGCACTCTGTCTATCAGATCTAATCCCTTGAATCTCTTTGTCACTTCCACTATATAATCATAAGGGATTTGATTTAGGTCATACCTGAATGGTCTAGTCACTTCCCCTACTTTATATTAAGTCTGAATTTTGCAATAAGGAGTTTGTGATCTGAGCCACAGTCCGTTCCTTATCTTGTTTTTGCTGACTGTATAGTGCTTCTCCATCTTCGACTGCAAAGAATATAATCAATCTGATTTAAGTGTTGACCACCTGGTGATGTCCATGTGTAGTCTTTCTTTGTGTGTTGGAAGAGGGTGTTTGTGATGACAGGTGTGTTCTCTTGGCAAAACTGTTAGCCTTTGCCCTGCTGCATTTTGTACTCCAAGGCCAAACTTGCCTGTTACTCCAGATATCTCTTGACTTCCTCCTTTTGCATTTCAATCATCTTAGATGAAAACAACTTCTTTTTTTTTTTTTTGATGTTAGTTCTAGAAGGTCTTGTAGGCATCATAGAACCATTCACTCCAGCTTCTTCAGTATTAGTGGTTGGGGCATAGACTTGGATTACTGTGATACTAAATGGTTTCCCTTGGAAATGAACAGAGTTCATTCTGTCATTTTGAGATTGCACCCATCTTAGGCCAGTTACCTAAGTTCTCTGTGCTTCCATATGTGAGTGGTGTGATCTTAGTCAAGTTGCCTAACCTTTTTGTGCTTCCATATCTTAGCTGTGTGATCTTAGACAATTTATGTGACCTTTTCTGTGCTTCCACTTATGAGCTGTGTGATCTTGGGCAAGTTGCCTGACCTCCCTTTGCTTCCATTTCTGAGCTATGTGATCTTAGGCAAGTATCCTGCCCTCTCTGTGTTTCGACTTCTGAGCCCTGTGATCTTTTTTTTTTTAGGATTTATTTATTTATTCTTCATTTTTAAAATATTTATTTATTTATTTGGCTGCATTGAGTCTTTTTTTTTAATTTTATTTTTAAACTTTACATAATTGTATTAGTTGAGCCCTGTGATCTTAGGCAAGTTGCCTACCTCTCTATGCTTCAGTATCTTACCTGTGTTATCATATGTAATTTGCCTGACCACTCTGTTCTTCTAATTTTGAACGGTCTCATCTTAAGCAAGTTGCCTAACCGCTTTGTGCTTCCACTTCTGAGTTGTGCAGTTGTAGGCAAGTTGCCTGTTCTTACTGTGCTTCCACTTCTGAGCTGTGTGATCTTAGGCAAGGTGCCTGACCTCTAGGTGCTTCCTCTTCTGAACTGTCTTATCTTAGTCAAGTTGCCTGAACTCTCTGTGCTTCCCCTTAAGAGCTGTGTGATCTTAGGCAATTTACATGATCTCTCTGTTTCCACCTTTGAGCTGTATGAACTTAGTCAAGGTGCCTGACCTTTCTGTGCTTCCTTTTGACCTGTGTGATTTTAGGCAAGTTACTTAACATCTCTGTGCTTCCGTATGTGAGTTGTGTGCACTTAGGCAAGATGCCTAACCTCTCTGTGTTTCCACATGAGCTGTGTGTTCTTAGGCATGTTGCCCAGCTTCTCTGTGCTTCCATATGGGAGCTGTGTGATCTTAGGCATGTTGCATAAACTCTCTGTGTTTCCAAATTTGAGCTGTGTGGTCTTAGGCAAGTTGCCTAACCTGTCTGCCCTTCCATATCTGAGATATCCAATCTTACACAAGTTACCTAACATCTCTGTACTACCATATATAAGCTGTGTCCTTTTAGGAAAGGTGACAGAAATCTCCATGCTTCCACTTGTGCTGTGTGTTCTTAGGCAACTTGCCTAATCTCTCTGTACTTCGATATCTGAGTTGTGTGATCTTAGGCATGTTGCCTAACTTCTCTGTCCTTCTACTGAGCTGTGTGATCATAGGCAAGTTCCTTGACCTCTCTGTGCTTCCACTTATGAGCTTTGTGATGTTAGGTAAGTTGCTTGACAGGTCTGTGCTTCCACATCTGAGCTGTGTGATTTTAGGCAAGTTGCCTAACCTCTCTGTGCTTCCATTAACGAGCTGTGAGCTCTTAGGCAAGCTGCCTAATCTCTCTGCTTCCTGGTGAGTTTTATGTTCTTAGGCAAGTTGCCTAACCTCTCTGTGTATCCACTTTTGAGCTGTGTGATCTTAGGCAAGCTTCTTGACCTCTCTGTGCTTACACTTCTGACTTGTGTCATCTTAGGCAAGTTGCCTGTCCTCTCTGTTCTTCCATCTCTGAGCTGAGTGATCTTAGGCAAGTTACCTGAACTCTCTGTGCTACCACTTTGGAGCTGTGTGATCCTAAGCAAGTAGCCTGACCTCTAGTGCTTTCTTTATGAGCTGTGTGATGTTTGGGAAGTTTTCTGGCGTCTGTGTGCTATATGATCCACATCTGAGCTGTGTGATCTTAGGCAATTTGTCTAACCTCTGTGCTTACATATCTAAGCTGTGTGACCTTAGGCAAGCTGTGTGACCTTAGGCAAGTTGTGTAAAATCTCTGTGCTTCCACTTCTGAGCTGTGTGATCTTAGGCAAAGTGCCTGATCTTTCTGTGCTTCCACTTCTGAGTCTCTTATCTTAGGCACATTGCCTGACCTCTCTGTGCTTTCAACTTGGAGATGTGTGATCTTAGATTAGTTGCTACCTCTCTGTATTTCCACTTTCGAGCACTGTGATCTTAGTGAAGTTCCTGATCTCTCTGTGCTTCTACTTCTGAGTTGTGTAATCTTAGTCAAGTTGCCTGACCTCTGTGTGCTTCCACATGTAAGCTGTGTGTTCTTAGGCAAGTTCCTGAACATCTCTGTGCTTCCACATCTGAGCTGTGTGATCCTGTGCAGGTTCCCTGACCTCTCTGTGCTTCCAGTTCTGAGCTGTGTGATGTCAGGGAGGTTGCCTGACATCTCTGTGCTTCCAAGTCTGAGCTCTGTGATCTTAGGCAAGTTGCCTTACCTCACTACGCTTCCACTTCTTAGCTTTGTGATCTTAAGCAAGTTCCCTGACCTCTCTGTGCTTCCACTTTTCAGCTGTGTGATATTAGGCAAATTGCCTGACCTCTCTGTGTTTCCACTTCTGAGCCCTGTGATCTTAGGCAAGTTGCCTAAACTCTGTATGCTTCAATCTTATCTGTGTGATCATAGGTAAGTAGCCTTACCACTCTGTGCATCCATTTCTGAGCAATGTGATCTTAAGCAAGTTGCCTATCCCCTTTGTGCTTCTACTTCTGAGCTGTTTCATCTTAGGCAAGTTGCCTGACCTCTCTCTGTTTCCAACATTGCGCTGTATTCTCTTAGTCATGATGCCCGACCTTGCTGTGTTTCCATTTAAGAGCTGTGTGATCTTAGGCAAGTTTCCTGACCTCTCTGTGCTTCCACATCTGAGCTGTGTGCTGGTAGGCAAGATGACTAACCTCTCTGTGCTTCCATTTCTGAGCTGTGTGATCTTAGGCAAGTTGCCTGACCTCTGTGTATTTTGACTTATGAGCTGTGTGACCTTAGATAAATTGTCTGACCTCTCTGTGCTTCCATATATGAGCTGTATACTCTTAGGCAAGGTTTTAACCTCTCTGTACATTCACTTTTGAGCTGTGTGATCTTAGCCAAGTTGCCTAACCTCCCTGTGCTTCGCCTTCTTCTCTGGGTGATCATAGCCAAGTTGGCTGACCTGTCTGTTCTTCCACCTCTGAACTTTGTGATCTTAGTAAAGTTGCCTGACTCTCTGTGCTTCCATGTGAGTCATGTGTTCTTAGGCAGGTTTCCTAACCACTCTGTGCTTCTACTTATGAGCTGTGTGATCTTAGCCAAGTTTCCTGACCTCTCTCTGCTTTCTCTTCTGAGCTGTATGATTAGGTTAGGCAAGTTGCCTGACCTCTCGGTGCTTCCACTTGTGAGCTGTGTGATCTTAGGCAAGTTGCCTAACTTCTCTGTGCTTCAATATATGAGCTGTGTCTCTTAGGTAAGGTCCCTAACCTTTCTGTGCTTCCACCTGTGAACTGTGTGTTTTCAGTCAAATTGCCTGCCCTCACTGTGCTTCCACTTGAGCTGGATCATCTTAGGAAAGTTGCCTAACCTCTGTGTTGTTCCATATATGAGCTCTGTGCTCTTAGGCAAGGTGCCTAACCTTTCTGTGATTCCATTTCTGAGCAGAGTGATCTTAGGTTGCTTGACCTCTCTGTTCTTCCACTTATGAGCTGTGTTATGTTAGGCAAGTTGCCTAACTTCACTGTGCTTCCATTTCTGAGCTGTGTGTTCTTGGGCAAGTTGCCTCAACTCTCTGTGCTTCCACTTCAGAGCTGTGTGATCCTGTACACAGGTTGCCTGACTTCTATGTGCTTCCACTTCTGAGCTCTGTGATCTTAGGCAAGATGTATAAACACTCTGTACTTTCACTCCTGAGCTCTGTGATCTTAAGCATGTTGTCTAACTGGCTGTGCTTCCACTTCTGAGCTGTGTGATCTTTGGAAAATTGCCACAACCCGCTGTGCTTCCATATCTGAGATGTGTGCTCTTAGGCACATTGCCTAACCTCTCTGTGCTTCCATGTCTGAGCTTTGTTAAATTCAGATCAGTTGCTCTTTGTGACCCTGGCAGCACACCAGGCTCCCCTGTGCATCTCCAACTCCTGGAGCTTGCTCGAATTCATGTCCATCAAGTTGGTGATGCCATCCAACAATCTCATCCTCTGTCGTCCCCTTCTCCTCCTGCCTTCAATCTTTACCAGCATCAGGGTCTTTTCCAATGAGTCAGTTCTTCATCAGGGGGCCAAAGAATTGGAGCTTCAGCTTCAGCATTAGTCCTTCCAAAGTATATTCAGGACTGATTTCCTTTAGGATGGACTGGTTGGATCTGCTTGCAGTCCAAGGGACTCTCAAGAGTCTTCTCCAACACCACAGTTCAAAAGCATGAATTCTTTGGCACTCAGCTGTCTTTATGGTCCAATTCTCACATCCATACATGACTATGGGAAAAACCATAGCTTTGACTAGACGGACCTTTGTTAGCAAAGTAATGTCTCTGCTTTTTAATATGCTATCTAGGTTGGTCATAGCTTTTCTTCCCAGGAGCTAGCATCTTTGAACTTCGTGGATGCAGTCACCATCTGCAGTGACTTTGAGTCCAAGAAAATAAAGTCTGTCACTGTTTCCATTGTTTCCCCATCTATTTGCCATGAAGTGATGGAATTGGATGCCATGATCATAGTTTTTTGAATGTTGAGTTTTAAGCCAGCTTTTTCACTCTTCTCTTTCACTTTCATCGAGAAGCTCTTTAGTTCCACTTCACTTTCTGCCGTAAGAGTGGTATTATCTGCATATCTGAGGTTATTGATATTCCTCCCATCAATCTTGATTCCAACTCATGCTTCATCCAGGCTGACATTTCACATGATGTACTCTGCATGGAGTTAAGTAAGCAGGTTGACAATGCAGAGCCTTGATGTACTCCTCTCCCAGTTTGGAACCAGTCCTTTGTTTTTTTCTGGTTCTGACTTTTGCTTCTTGACCTGCATACATATTTATCAGGAGGCAGGTAATGTGCTCTGGTATTGCCATCTCTTTAAGAATGTTCCATAGTTTGTTGTGATCCACACAGTCAAAGGCTTTGGTGAGTCAATAATGCATAAGTAAGTGTTTTTCTGGAACTCTCTTGCTTTTTCTGTGATCCAACAGATGTTGCAATTTGATCTCTGGTTCCTCTGCCTTTTCTAAAACCAGCTTGAACATCTGGAAGTTCTCAGTTAACATGCTGTTGAAGCCTAGCTTGGAGAATTTTGAGTATTTCTTTGCTAGTGTGTGACATGCGTGCAATTGTGCAGTAGTTTGAACATTCTTTGGCATTGTCTTTCTTTGAGATTGGAATGAAAACTGACCTTTTCCAGTCCTGTGGCCACTGCTGAGTTTTCCAAATTTGCTGGCATATTGAGTGCAGCACCTAACAGCATCATATTTTAGGATTTGAAATAGCCCACCTGGAATTCTATCACCTCCACTGGCATTGTAGTGATGCTTCATAAGGCCCACTTGATTTCACATTCCAGGATGTCTGGCTCTAGGTGGGTGATCACACCATCGTGGTTATGTGGGTCATTAAGATCTTTTTTGTACATTTCTGTATATTCTTCCCACCTCTTCTTAATAACTTCTTCTTCTGCTAAGTCCATACCATTTCTGTCCTTAATTTTGCCCATCTTTGCATGAAATGTTCCCTTGATATCTCTGATTTTCTTGAAGTGATATCTAGTCTTGCTCATTCTGTTGTTTTCCTCTATTTCTTTGCATTGACCCCTGAGGAAGGCTTTCTTATCTCTCCTTGCTATTCTTTGGAACTCTACATTCAGTTGGGTATATCTTTCCTTAACTCCTTTGCCTTTCACTTCTCTTCTTTTCTCAGCTATTTGTAAGGCCTCCTGAGACAACCATTTTGCCTTTTTGCATTTCTTTTTCTTGGAGATGGTTTTGATCACAGTCTCCTGTACAGTGTCATGAACCTCCGTCCATAGTTCTTCAGGCAGTGTGTCTATCAGGTCTAATTCTTTGAATCTATTTGTCACTTCCACTGTATAATCATAAGGGATATGATTTAGGTCATACATGAACAGTCTAGTGGTTTTCCCTACTTCCTTCAAATTAAGTTTGAAGTTTGCAATAAGGAGTTCATGATCTGAGATACAGGTAGTTCCTGGTCTTGTTTTTGCTGACTGTATAGAGCTTCTACAGCTTCAGCTGCAAAGAATATGATCAACCTGATTTCAGTATTGACCACCTGGTGATGTCCAAGTGTACAGTCTTTCCTTTGTGCTGGAAGACAGGTGCATTCTCTTGTCAAAACTCTGTTAACCTTTGCCCTGCTTCATTTTGTACTCCAAGGTCAAACTTGCCTGTTACCCCAGGTAGCTCTTGACTTCCTCCTTTTGCATTCCAGTCTGCTGTGATGAAACTGACATCTTTTTTTGGTGTTAGTTCTAGAAGTTCTTGCAGGCATCATAGATCTGTTCACCTTCAGCTTCTTCTGCAATAGTGGTTGGGGCATAGACTTTGATTATTGTGATATTGAATGGCTTGCCTTGGATACAGAGTTCATTTTGTCATTTTTGAGACTGCACCCATCTTAGGTCAGTTACCTAATTTCTGTGCTTCTGTATGTGAGCTGTGTAATTTTAGACAAATTGTTTGACGTTTTATGTGCTTCTGTGTATGAGCTTTGTGCACTTAGGCAAGTTTCCTGATCTCTCTGTGCTTCCATTTCTAAGCTGTGTGATCTTAGGCAAGTTTCCTGACCTCTCTGTGCTTTCCCATGTGAGCTGTTTGATTAGGTAGGTTGCCTGGCCTCTCCGTGCTTCCACTTCTGATGTGTTATCTTAGGCAAGTTGACTGACGACTTTATGGTTCCATATCAGAGCTCTGTGATCTTAGGACAGTTGCCTAACTTCTCTGTGCTTTCATTTATGAGCTGTGAGATCTTATGGAATTATCTAACCTCTCTTTGCTTCCAATTTTGTGCTATGTGATCCCAGGCAGGTTGCCAGGCCTCTCAGTTCTTCCACTTATGAGCTGTGTGTTCTTAGGCAAGTTGCCTAACTCCTCTGTGCTTCCACGTCTGAGCTGTCTGATCTTAAGCAAGTTTCCTGACCTCTTTGTGCTTCCATTTATGAGCTGTGTGATCTTAGGAAAGTTACCTAACCTCTCTGTGTTTCCATTTTTGAGCCGTGTGCTATTAGGCAAAGTGCCTAACCTCTCTGTGCTTCTACTTACGAGCTGTGTGATATTAGGAAAGTTTCCCGACCTCTCTGTGCTTCCACCAAAGTGCTGTGTGATGTAAGGCAAGTTTCCTGACCTCTCTGTGCTTCCACCAAAGTGCTGTGTGATGTAAGGCAAGTTTCCTGACCTCCCTTTACTTCCACTTCTGATGTCTATGACATTAAATAAGTGGTCTGACCTCTCTCTGCTTCCTCATCTGAGCTATGTGATCTTAGGGAGGTTGCCTGACCTCTCCCTGCTAACTCTTCTGAACTGTGTTAAGTTGGCAATATGCATGACCACTCTCTGCTTCCATATATGAGCTCTGCGACCTTAGGAATGTTGTGTAACCTCTCCATGCTTTCACATGTGAGTTGCGTGATTTTAGGCAATTTGCATGACCTGTCTGTGCATCCACTTATGAGCTATACTATATTAGGCAAGTTGCTCACCACACTCTGCTTCCATATATGATCTCTGTGGTCATAGGAAAGCTGCCTAATCTCTCTGTGCTTCCACATCTGAGCTCTGTGATCCCAAGCAGGTGGCCAGAACACTCAATGCTTCCACTTAATGTGCTCTGTGGTCTTAGGCAAATTACTTGACTTCTCTTTGCATCCAATTCTGAGCTGTGTGATCTTAAGCAAGTTGCCTACCTCTTTGTGCTTCCATTTTTGAAATGTGTGATCTTAGGCAAGTTGCCAAACCTCTCTGTGCTTCCACTCTGAGCTGTGTGCTATTAGGCAAAGTGCCTAACATTTTTGTGCTCCCAACAAAGAGCTGTGTGATCTTAGGCAAATTCCCTGACCTCTCTGTGCTTCCACATCTGATGTCTGTGCCATTAAATAAGTGGTCTGACCTCTCTGTTCTTCCATATCTGAGCTGTGTGATCTTATAAAGGTTGCCTGACTTCTCCCAACTAACTCTTCTAAGCTGTGTTAACTTCACAAGTTGCCTGACACTCTGTGCTACCATATCTGAGCTCTGTGATCTTACAAAAGTTGCATAACCTCTCTGTGCTTCCATATGTGAATTGTGTGATTTCAAGCAATTTGCCTGACCTGTCTGTGCTTCTCCTTATGAGCTTTGTGATCGAAGGGAAGGTGTCTAAGCTCTGTGTGCTTCCACTTATGAGCCCTATGATCCCAGACAGGTTGCTAGACCTCTCTGTGCTTCCACTTATGAACTGCGTGATCTTAGAGAAATTGCCTAATATCTCTGTGTTTCCACTTCTGAACTGTGTGATCTTAAGCAAGTTGACTGACCTCTTTGTGCTTCCATTTATGAGCTGTGTGTTTTTAAGCAAGTTGCCTAATCTCTCTGTGCTTCTATGTATGGCTGTGTGCTCTTAGGCAATGTGCCTAACCTCTCTGTGATTCTGCTTAAGAGCTGTGTGATCTTAGAGAAATTTCTGACCAATCTTGGCTTCTAGTGCTGAACTACATGATTTAGGAAAATTTCATGACCTCTCTGTGCTTCCATTTATGAGCTCTATCCTGGTCGGCAAGGTGACTAACAGAGCTGTGAAAACTTAGGCAAGTTGCCTGACCTCTAGGTGCTCCACCAAACAGCCATGGGATCTTCGGCAACTTGCCTGACCTCTCTTTGCTTCTACTTCTCAGCTCTGTGACCTTAAATAAGTTGTCTGACCTCTCCCTGCTTCCTCTTCTGAGCTGTGTTGTCTTAGGCAATTTGCATGACCACTCTCTGCTTACATATGTTAGCTCTGTGATCTTAGGAAAGTTGCCTAACCTCTCTGTGCTTCTATATGTGAGCTCTGTGACTTTAGGCAATTTGCCTGACCATGCTGCTTCTACTTCTGAGCTGTGTGATCTTAGGCAAGTTGCCTACCTTTCTGAGCTTCCACTTCTGAGCTGTGTGAACTGAAGCAAGTTGCCTGACCTCTCTGTGCTTTCATACATGAGCTGTGTAACTTTAGCAAGTTGCCTAACCTCTCTGTGTTTCCACTTCGGAACTGTGTGATCTTAGTCAAGAAGTCTGACCTCTCTGTGCCTCCAAATCTGAGCTGTGAGATCTTAGGCAAGTTGCCTAACCTCTCAGTGCTTCCATATCTGAGATGTCTGATCTTAGGCAAGCTGCCTGACCTCCCCGTGCTTCCATATTTGAGCTGTGTGATTTTAGGCAAGTTGCCAACACTCTCTGTGCTTCCGTATGTGAGCTGTGTGATCTTAGGCAGGATGTCTGACCTCTGTGCTTCCACTTCTGAGCTGTGTGATTATGTAAGCTGCCTAACATCTCTGTGCTTCCTCTTGTGAACTGTGTAATTTTAGGCAAGTTATCTAAACTCTCTGTGCTTCCACAGAAGCTCTTTGATCTTAGGCAAGTTGCCTGATGTCTTTGTTTCCATATCTGAGCTGTGTGATCTTAGGTAACTTGCCTAACCACTCTGTGCTTCCACTTCTGAGGTGTGATCTTTGGTAAGTTTACTGACTTCTCTGTGCTTGCACTAATGAGCTGTGTGATCTTAGGCAAGTTGCCTGACCTCTCAGTGCTTCCACCTCTGAGCTGTGTGATCTTAAGCAAGTTGTCTAAATTTTCTGTTTCCACTTCTGTGCTCTATGTTCTTAGGCAAGTTGGGTAATCTCTCTGTGCTTCAAATTCTGAGCTGTGTGACCGTAGGCAAGTTGCCTGACATCTCCTTGCTTTAACTTCTGAGCTGTTTGATCTTAGGCAAGTAGCCTGACCTCTCAGTGCTTCCACCTCTGAGCTGTGTGATTTTAGGCAAGTTTCCTAACTTCTCTGTGCTTACACTTCAGCGCTGTGGGAACTAAGCAAGTTGCCTGAACTCCCTGTACTTTCATATCTGAGCTGTGTGACATTTCACAAGTTTCCCAATCTCTCTGTGCTTCCACTAGTGAACTGTGTGATTTTGTCAAGTTGCCTGACCTCTCTGTGCTTCCACCTGTGAGCTGTGTGATCTTAGGTAAGCTGCCTGACCTCTCTTTGCCTCCATATTTGAGCTGTGTGATTTTAAGCAAGTTGCCTGACCTCTCTGTGCTTCCATATCTGAGCTGTGTGATCTTAGGCATGTTACCTAACCTCTCTGTTCTTCCACATCTGAGCTGTGTGATCTTAAGCAAGTTGCCAAACCTCTCCGTGCTTCCACATGTGAGTTGTGTGAACTTAGGGAAGTTTCATAACCTGTCTGTGCTTCCATATATCAGTTGTGTAACCTTAGGCAAGTTGCATACCCTCTCTGATTCCATATGTGATCTGTGTGATCTTAGGCAAATTTTGCAACATCTCTGTGCTTCCACTTCTGATCTGTGTAATGTTAGACAAGTGGCCTGACCTCTCTGTGCTTCTGCTTCTGATCTGTGTATCTTATCAAAGGTTCATGACCTTTCTGTGCTTTCATATCTGAGCTGTGAGATCTTAGGCAGGTTGTGTAATCTGTCTGTGCTTCCATTTATGAGCTGTGTAATCTTAGGCAAGTTTCATAACATTTCTGTGCTTCCATATATGAGCTGTGTGATCTTAGGTAAACTGCCTGACATCTCTGTGCTTCCATCTTTGAGCTGTGTGAACTTAGGTAAGTTGCCTTACCTCTCTGTGTTTTGACTTCTGTACTACATGATGTTAGGCAAGTTACCTAAACTCTCTGTGCTTCCACATCTAAGCTGTGTGATCTTAGGCAAGTTGCCTGACATCTCTTTGCTTCCACTTCTGAATTCTGTGATTGTAAGTTGATGAACCTATCTGTACTTCCATATCTGAGTTGTGTAATCTTAGGCAAGTTGCATAACATCCCTGTACTTCCATATATCAGATGTGTGATCTTAGGCAAGTTGCCTATCCTCTCTGTGCTTCCACTTCTGAGCTGTGTGATCTTAGGCAAGCCGCCTGACCTCTCTGAACTTCCACATCTTTGTTGTTTTATCTTAGGCAAGTTGTGTAAAAACTCTGAGCTTCCATGTCTGAACTGTGTGATCTTAGGCAAGTTGCCTAACCTCTCTGTACTTCCAGTTCTGAGCTCTGTGATCTTACACAAGTTGTATAACCTCTCTATGCTTACACTTCTGAGCTATGTGATTTTAGGCAAGTTGACCTCTCTGTGCTTCCATTTTGGAGGTCTGTGATCTTAGGCAAGTTGCCTAACCTCTCTATGCTTCTACTTCTGAGCTGTGTGATCTTAGGCCACCTCCTAACCTCTCTGTGCTTCCACTTCTGATCTGTGTCATCCTAGGCAAGATGCCTGAACTCTCTGTGCTTCTATATCTGAGCTGTGTTTAGTTAATTTGAGTCATTCAGTCATGTGCAACTCTGAGACCCCATGGACTACAGCATGCCAGACTTCCCTGTCCTATTACTGCATGGCAAACAGATGGGGATAATGGTAACAGTGACAGGCTTTATTTTCTTGGGCTCCAAAATCACTGCAGATGGTGACTGCAGCAATGAAATTAAAAGTAGCTTGCTCCTTGGAAGAAAAGCTATGACAAACCTAAACAGTGTATTAAAAAACAGAGCCATCATTTTGTTGACAAAGGTCCATATGGTCCAAGCTATGCTTTTTCCATTAGTCACATATGGATGTGAAAGTTGGACCATACAGAAGGCTGAGAGCCAAAGAATCGATGCTGTCAAATGGTAGTGCTGGCAACTTTTAAGAGTCCCTTGGACAGTAAGGACAACAAACCAATCAGTCCTGAAGGAAATCAACCCTGACTATTCATTGGAAGGACTGATGCTGAAGCTGAAGCTCCAATACTTTGGCCACCTGATACATAGTGCTGACTCATTGGAAAAGACCCCAATGCTGGGAAAGATTGAAGGCAGGAGGAGGAGACAACACAGTATGAGATGGTTGGATGTCATCACCAACTAATGGACGTGAGTTTGAAGAGCCTCCAGGAGCTAGTGAAGGATAGGGAAGCTTGGCATGCTACAGTCTATGGGGTCACAAATATTTGGACATGACTGAGGGACTGAACAACAATAAACGTTTCTACTACAAATAGATGAACTTTGCCAGTGACATTAGTTGTGTTTTTCCAAATTTGTAAATTTCTGTTTAATTTGCTTTTGGGATGTTTTCTCATGCAATTTTTAATGAAATCAAGTATTCCCATGGTTTTCCCTTATTGCTTCTGGATTTGAAGTCATCTTTTGAAAATTTTTCTTGAGTACTAGTTCATAGAGGAATTTCCTGTGGTTGTACATTTGTGGGCAGGAGAGAAAGAAGGGGATCATATTAAGATGTCAGGTGTAAGAGGAACTCTGAAAAGAAGTGACTATCATGTGAGAAATCTGGGAAAACAATTTCACTAAGTTAAGAGAATTATGTGTTTGGACCAGATCTTAGTCCAATGTTTGTCTTGATAGCTCAGTCTCTACTCTTTTATATATGTATGTGTGTATATATATATATATATATATAATTAATATATATATAATTAATATATGTAATTATAATTTAAATATATATAATATATAATTTATTAATATATATATATATAATATATAATTTTATATACTTTATATAACTGCTTGGGGTTTCCTGGTGGCTCAGATGGTAAAGAATCTACCTGCAATGCAGGAGACCTGGGTTCAATCCCTGGATCAGGAAGATACCATGGAGAAAGAAATGGCAACAGCCTCCAATATTCTTGCCTGGAGAATTCTATGGACAGAGGAGACTGGTGGGCTACAGTCCATGGGATTGCAAAGAGTTGGACATGACTGAGCAACTAACACACACACACATACACACAAAACTGCTTTTCTATTTTTTGTTTTCTTTTTTCCTTTTTTTTTTTCAGCATGTTTGTTTGTTTTGGTTTTTGCTTTATTCCCCAGTTGGCATTCTGTTTCAGTTTTGTTTTCCAGTTTGTGTTTAAGTTATTTTTGTTTTTAATTGGTCAGTATCACCTTTGGTTTACTTTGCTGGCCAGGTCACTCTTTTGTACTTTGTTTTCTTTGTCCATCTGTGGTTCAGTTTGTGTGTATGTGTGTGTGTGTTGTGTACCATTGTTTTTGTTATTAGTCTATTTGATTTTTTATTTGATTTTGTATTTACCATTTGTCTGGGTTCACCTTTTGTTTCTTGTTATGTTTAGCTTTTTGTTTTGCGTGTTTATTTTAACCCCCTTTAATGCCATAACAAATTACTTGTGGAATCTCAGTTCCCTGGCCAGAGATCAGACCTGAGATTTTAGAGTGGGAGCACTGAGTCCAGGACCCTAGACTGCCAGAGAACTTCTATCATCAGGGAGTATTAATTTGTGAGAACTCCCATGAATGCCTCCACCTGTGTATAGGACCTGGCATCACCCAACTGGTGGCAGCACCCAGTGCAGGATGCCTCATCGAAGTAAAGAGAAAGACAAAAACAAAACTCAGTCATCAGCAGACAGGATTGTCACAAACACCCTAAAATATACCACCTCACATAACCCTGCCCATCAAGAAAGAAAAAAAGATTCACCTCTTCCCACCAGAATGTAGGAATAAGTTACTCCAATCACAAAGCCTACAGAAACCACTCAACCAAACTTATGCAATGAGGGCATAAACCAAAAGGAAGAAGGAACATGACCCTATAGTCTGGGAAAAGGAGGCGTCAAACACAGTAAGTTACAAAAAAAAAAGAAAAGAAAGAAAGAAAAAGAAAAAAAAAGGCAGAGCAATATTGTGAAAATGAAGAACCAAGGTAGAAAATATCAAGACCAAATAGGAAATAAGCAAACTACCTGAAAAATAATTCAGAGTAATGATAGTAAAGATGATCTGAAAAGCTTGAAAACAGAATGGAGAAAATGCAAGAATTAACACATTTAACAGTAGAAGTGACAAATAGATACAAGGGATTAGATCTAATAGACAGAGTGCCTGAAGAACTATGGATGGAGGTTCGTGACATTGTACAGTGATCAAGAGCCGCCCCAAGAAAAAGAAATGCAAAAAGGCAAAATGGTTGTCTGAGGAGCCCTTACAAATAGCGGAGAAAAGAAGAGAAGTGAAAAGCAAAGGAGAAAAGGAAAGGTATACCCATCTGAATGCAGAATTCCAAAGAATAGCAAGGAGAGATAAGAAAGCCTTCCTCTATTGCAAAGAAATAGAGGAAACCAATAGAATGTGAAAGACTTGAGATCTCGTCAAGAAATTTAGAGATACCAACGAAACATTTCATGCAAAGATGGGCACAATAAAGGACAGAAATGGTATGGATCTAACAGAAACAGAAGATATTGAAAGGTTGTTGTTGAATCATGCAAAGACACCGGGATTCTTGGCCTCCGGAGGAGAAGAGTTCAATCCGGAGCCAGAGACGAGGCTTGATCGCTCAGAGCTTTTGTGTAATAAAGTTTTATTAAAGTATAAAGGAGACAGAGAAAGCTTCTGACATAGGCATCAGAAGGGGGCAGAAGAGTACCCCCCTGCTAGTCTTCAGCTGGATGTTATATAGTCACTAGCAGTCTGTTAATGAAAGAAAGGAATGTCTTAAAACTCAGAATGGCACCAGGCCCCTCACCCATAAGATGCATTTTGGGATAATCTTGGCACCAAATGGTTTATCCTGGGCCATAAAATGATTAACTTGAATCTTGAAGAAGTGCAGACCACCATACAAATAGTTTCATTTACATAGATTAGGGGGACAATATCTGAGTATAACATACTGGTTTGTCAAGTAGGTTCTGAGCCAAGAGGTGGAACCAACTTGAAGACAGAGTTTGGGGGTAAATGCATAGTACATTAGCATAGCTTAAGACAAACATTTCCATAAGAAAAAGGCATTGGTTATCTCTAGGTTTGAGAATAGTTAACTTCAGGTGAGATCAGGTGTCATTATGGCAACGCAGTATTTTAAGAGAAACCTCCTTTTAAATTTGTATAGAGAAGGAAAAAATATCACTAGTTTGTTTCCTCCTGCCCCTTAAGAGAGATAAAAATGTCTGACACTTGCAGGCTATTTCCTCTGTTTGGAGACCCCTGGCCTTCCTCCTGTTACCCTCTCAATATTAAGAAGAGGTGGCAAGAACACACAGAAGAACTGTACAAAAAAGCTCTTCATGACCCAGATAACCCGATGGTGTGATCACTCACCTAGAGCCAGGTATCCTGGAATGTGAAGTCAAGTGGGCCTTAGTAAGCATCACTACGAAGAAAGCTAGTGGAGGTGATGGAATTCCAGCTGAACTATTTCTTTTTTTAATTAATTAATTTATTTTAATTGGAGGCTCATTACTTTACAGTGTTGTGGTGGTTTTTGCCATACGTTGACATGAATCAGCCATGGGTGTACATGTGTCCTTCTATCCTGAACCCCCCTCCCACTTCCCTCCCCATCCCATCTCTCTCAGTTGTCCCAGTGCACCAGCTTTGAGTGCTGTTTTATGGATCAAACTTGGACTGGTCATCTATTTCACATATGGTAGTATGCACATTTCAGTGCTATTCTCTCAAATCGTCACACCCTCGCCTTCTCCCACAGAGTCCAAAATTCTGTTCTTCAGTCTTTTGGACTCTGTGGGAGAGGGAGAGGGTGGGATGATTTGGGAGAATGACATTGAAACATGTAAAATATCATATATGAAATGAATCACCAGTCCAGGTTCGATGCATGATACAGGATGCTTGGGGCTGGTGCACTGGAATGACCCAGAGGGATGGTACGGGGAGGGAGGTGGGGGGTGGGGGTTCAGGATGGGGAACACATGTACACCCGTGGCGGATTCATGTTGATGTATGGCAAAACCAATACAATATTGTAAAGTAATTAGCCTCCAATTAAAATAAATAAATTTATATTAAAAAAAAAACAAAATTCTGTTCTTTACATCTGTGTCTCTTTTGCTGTCTCACATATAGGGTCGTCATTACCAGCTTTCTAAATTCCATATATATGCGTTAATATACTGTACTGGTTTTTTTTTTTTTTCTTTCTGACTTACTTCACTCTGTATAATAGGCTCCAGTTTCATCCACCTCATTAGAACTGACTCAAATGCATTCTTTTTAATAGCTGAGTAATATTCCATTTTGTATACATACCACGACTTTCTTATCCATTCGTCTGCCAATGGGCATCTAGGTTGCTTCCATATCTTAGCTACTGTAAACAGTCCAGCTGAGCTATTTCAAATCCTGAAAGATGATGCTGTAAAAGTGCTGCACTCAATATGCCAGCAAATTTGGAAAACTCGGCAGTGGCCATAGGACTGGAAAAGGTCAGTTTTCACTCCAATCCCCAAAAAAGGCAATGCCAAAGAATGTTCAAACCACTGCACAATTGCATTCATCTTACACACTAGCAAAGTAATGCTCAAAATTATCCAAGCTCAAGAATTCTCCAGATTCTTCAATAGTATGTGAACCGAGAAATTCAAGATGTTCAAGCTAGATTTAGAAAAGGCAGAGAAACCAGAGATCAAATTGCCAACAAATGTTGGATCATAGAAAAAGCAAGAGAGTTCCTGAAAAACATCTATTTCTGTTTCATTGACTGTGCCAAAGCCTTTGACTTTGTGGATCACAACAAACTGTGTAAAATTCTTAAAGAGATGGGAAAACCAGACCACCTGACCTGCCTCCTGAGAAGCCTGTATGCAGGTCAGGAAGCAACAGTTAGAACTGGACATGGAACAATGAACTGGTTCCAAATTGGGAAAGGAGAACAACAAGGCTGTATATTGTCACCCTGCTTATTTAACTTCTATGCAGAGTACATCATATGAAATTCTGGGCTAGATGAAGGACAAGCTGGAATCAAGATTGCTGGGAGAAATATCAGTAACCTCAGATATGCAGATGACACCACTCTATGGCAGAAAGGAAAGAGGAACTAAAGAGCCTCTTGATGAAAGTGAAAGAGGAGAGTTAAAAATCTGGCTTAAAACTCAACATTGAAAAAATGAAGATCATGGCATCTGGTTCCAGCACTTCATGGCAAACGATGGGGAAACAGTGGAAACAGTGACAGACTTTATTTTCTGGGGCTCCAAAGTCACTGAAGATGGTGACTACAGCCCTGAAACTAAAAGATGCTTGCTGCTTGGAAGAAAAGCTATGACCAACCTAGGCAGCATATTAAAAAGCAGAGACATTACTTTGCCAGCAAAGGTCCATCTAGTCAAAGCTATGGCTTTTCCAGTAGTCATGTATAGATGTGAGAGTTGGACCATAAAGAAAGCTGAACACCAAAGGATTGATGCTTTTGAACTGTGGTGTTGGAGAAGACTCTTGAGAGTCCCTTGGACTGCAAGGAGATCCAACCAGTCCATCCTAAAGGAAATCAGTTCTGAATATTCATTGGAAGGACTGATGCTGAAGCTCCAGTACTTTAGCCATCTGATGTGAAGAACGGACTCATTGAAAAAGACCCTGATACTGGGAAAGATTGAGGGCAGGAGGATCAGAGGACAACAGAGGATGAGATGGTTGGATGGCATCACTGACTCAATGGACATGAGTTTGAGCAAGTTCCCGGAGTTGGTGATGGACAGGGAAGTCTGGCATGTTGCAGTACATGGAGTTGTAAAGTGTCAGACACGAGTGAGCAACTAAACTGAACTGAACTGAACAAAGACCTAGAAGAAATAAAAATGAACAGAGATGAACAACACAACTGCTGAAATTAAAAATACTCCAGAAGGAAACAATAACAATAACTGAGGCAGAAAATGGTTAAGTAGGCTGGGAGATGCATGGTTGAAATAACTGCTGAAGATCAGAATAAAGGAAAAAGAATGGAAAGAATAGAGGATAGTCTCAGAGTCCTTTTGGACAATATTAAATGCAGTGATATTAGAATTATAGGGGTCCCAAAGAGGAATGGCTTCCAAGGTTCCTCTAGTGGTAAAGAACCCAGCTGTCAATGCTGGAGACATAAGGGACACTAGTTCAATCCCTGGGTCAGGAAGATCCCCTGGAGAAGGGAATGGCAACTCACTCCAGTATTCTGGCCTGGAGAATCTCATGGACAGAGGAGCCTGGTGTGCTACAGTCCATGGGGTTGCACAGAGTTGGACCTGAGTGAAGGGACTTAATACACAAAGAAGAGAAAAAGAAAGGGTCTGAGAAAAATTTTAAAGAGATTATAGTCGAATACTTTCCCAGGTTGGGATAGGAAATAGTTAATTCGGAAGAAAGCCAATGCTCTCATTCAAGATAAATCAAAAGAGAAATACACCGAGACACATACTAATCAAACTAAACAAAGATTAAACACAAAGAAAGAATATTAAAAGCAGCAAGGGAAAAGCAACAAGTAACACACAAGTGAAAACCCATATGATTAACAGGTGATCTTTCAGCAGAAACTCTGCAGGCCAGGAGGGAATGGCAGGATATATTTGAAATACTGAAAGGAAAAAAATCTACAACCAATATTAGTCTACCCAGCAAGGATGTTATTCAAAATTGATGGAGAAATACAAAGCTTTACAGAAAAGCAGAAGTTAAGAGAATTTAGCACTACCAAACCAATTTTACAACAAATGTTAAAGGGACTTCTATAGGCATGAAACACAAGAGAAGGGAAATATCTGCAAAAATAAATGGAAAACAATTAAGAAAATGCCAGTAGGAACATATATATCAATAATTATTTTAAATATAAATGGATTATGTGCTCCAACCAGAAGACAAAGACTGGCTGAGGAATACAGAAACAAGACCCATATATATGCTGTCTACGAGAGATGCACTTCAGACCTAAAGACACATACAGACTGAAAGTGAGAGAGTGGAAAAAGCTATTCCAATGCAAATATAAATCAAAAGAAAACCAGAGTGGCAATTCTCATATCAGACAGAATAGACCTTAAAATATAAAATATTACAAGAGATAAAGGACATTCCCTAATGATCAAGGCATCAACCTGAGAAGGTAACAGGCAGGAAGGCTAGGGGTCCCCAAGTGGAGGAAATAGACTGCAAATGTCAGACTTTTTTTTTTTTTCTCTCTCAAGCAGCAGGAGGAAACAAACAACAAATTTCAGACATTTTTTCCCCCTTCTCTATACAAAATTAAAAGGAGGTTTCTTTTAAAATTCTGTGTTGCCATGACGACACCTGGTTCCACCTAAACTTAACTTTTCTCAGACCTTGAGCTAACCAATGCATTTTTCTTATGGATATATTTTCTGTAAGCTATGTTAATGAACTCTGTATTTACCTTAGAATCTACCTTTCTTCAAGTCAGTTCTGCCTAAGACTTAGAACCAATAATGGCTCAACAAACCAGCAGGTTTTACTCATGGAAATATTCTCTTAAGCTATGTTTATAAAACTATGTATTTGCTTGGAAATCTGTCTTTCTTCAAGATTCGTGTCAATTGTTTTATGGCCCAGGATGACTCACCTTATGCCAAAGCTATCTCAAAATGAATGTTGTGGCCGAGAGGCCTGGAGCCACTCTCTCAATTTTGAGGCATTTATTTTCTCTAATTAGCAGCTTGCTAATAGGTATGTACCTCCTTGCTAAAAACTAGCAAGGTGGCACTCTTTCTGCCCCCTTCTGATGTCTATGTCAAAAGCTTTCTCTATCTCTTTTATACTTTAATAAAACTTTATTACACAAAAGCTCTGAGCAATCAAGCCTCGTCACTGGCCCTGGATTGAATTCCTCTCCTCAGGAGGCCAAGAATCCTGGCGTTGTTCATGGCTCATAGTAGCAGCAACCTTTCAAAACCGTGAAGAAGACATAATAAATTGTAAATATTTATGCACCCAACACAGAAGCTCCTCAATACATATGCAAACACTAACAGACATAAAAGGGGAAAGTGACAGTAACACAATAATAGTAGGGGATTTTAACACCCCACTTACACCAATGGACAGATCATCAAAACAGAAAATTAATAAGGAAACACAAGCCTTCAGTGACACATTAGAGAAGATGGACCTAACTTTTATGTTCCAGGCATTCCATCAAAATGCAGAAGAATACACTTTCTTCTCAAGTGCACATGGAACATTCTCCTGGTCTATCATTCTCCAGGATAGACCACATCTTGGGTCACAAATCAAGCCTTATAAAATTTAATATATTGAAATTGTATCAAACATCTTTTCTGACTACAATGCTATGAGACTAGATATCAATCACAGGTAAACAAAACTGTAAGAAACACAAACATTAACATGTTTGCATATACTTGTGTGGTCACTAGTCACTCAAATTCACAGAATATTCTTTACAGGAACACATTCACAGATTCACTGAGATATAAGAAATGTTCACATACATGCACAACAGACCCAAATTCTCTAATATTGAAGCATATTCACAGACTTAAAACATATTCACCAATCTATTCATGTGTATAGACACAGTCAGGCTTCTCTTGTCACTCAGATGACAAAGAATCTTTCAGGAGAATCAATTCAGGAGACCTGGCTTTGGTTTCTGGCTTGGGAATATCCCCTGGAGAAGGGAATGACTACCCACTTCAGTATTCTAATCCAGAGAAATCCATGAACAGTAGATCCTGGCAGGCAAGAGTCCATGGGGTCACAAAGTGTCTGAAATGACTGAGCAGCTAACACCTTCATAGACACTCATATACAATCGTACACATTCCCTCACACAAAATGCTCACATGCCACTAACACATGAACATGCTTACAAATTCAGATATGCTGACAACAATATACTCAGATGCCCCTTTATGTGCATATTAATATGCTCACAAACAGCAACATTTTCACGTATATATGTGAACACAAATTTTCTCACAGGCATCACTAAGCTCATACTTTCACACACACTGGCACTTATATAAACTCACAAGCACATACTCATATCATCTTTACAAAAATGAAATCACACATTATCAAGCTTATACTAATGAACAGTTACACACTCACTCATGAAAATGTCCTTACATATACATTTCCTCAAACAAGCTCACACGTTCACTCACACACATTCTCATATAATCCCATCATATACAATTCCCCAGGTACGAGACACTCACAAACAGCATCATAATCATATTCTTACAGATGAATATGCTCACATTTACCATGAAGTTCACACATTTATACATGAAGAGATGTTCTAGTATACACACACACACTTGGACAATAACTCACAGAAATATACATCAATTTCACATGCTCACAAACATGCACATTCACTCTCACACACGTGAATATGCTAACATTCATGACCATGGTCACACATTCACTCATCCATATGAAAACTTCCATTCATTTCAACATACAAACTCATATGTTTAAATAGGCTCCCATGATCACTCACACAAATAAATGTGATTATATACATGTCCAAGGTCACATTAACTTGCACAAACATGCTCCAACACCCATTCACTCATAATTACTGCTCACACATTCACCTGAATGTGACAACAAATTAAATCATACCAACATCCATACACTCATAGACACTCACATACACATTAATATGCTCAGAGGTAGGAATGTGATCACACTCACTGAGACATTCTCACATTCACTCACACAAATTCATTCAAATATACTAATATAGTTGAGTGTGGAGTGATGCAGAGGTTGGACGTGCTGTCCATTCATGTGTATTTGAATATGTTTGACATATAATCTGCTCTCACAATATGATGTTTCTGTCAATCTGGGTTTTGCATACATGGATTCAAATAATCTGTCATGTAGTACTGCAGTATTTGCTATTGAACAAATCTGTTTAATAGTAGACCTGTTTAAACTCCTGTTGTTTAAGAGTCAGATGTGCATTTAAAATATTAGAAGGGGAATTTCCTGACAGTCCAGTGGTTAGGACTCGACATTCTCCCTGCTGTGGCCCCATGTTCAATATCTGGTCAGGGAACTAAGATCCTGAAACCTGTGCAACATGCCCTCCCCAAAATATCAGACAAATAATCAAGCTTAAATTTACATACACACACACACCCCAGCATGGTAATATCCATTGATATGGTCACTTGTTCACTCATACATATGAACATGCACAAATATTTCCTTAGTCACAAATTTATATTCCTATTAACACACTCACACTTGAAGAGGCTCACACATTCATTTTCCCACACAGACACCACAATATAAAGGAACCATAGATGGCCTCACTTTACTTATTCACAGCAGGCTGTAACCCATTAGCTGAAAAGTCAGGCAGTACCAAACTCAGTTTTTACACACCAATTGGTTTAAATATTGGGTTGGTCAGAGTTCGCTCAGATTATCCTTACCATCTTACAGAAAAACCTGAAAAATCTTTTTGGCCAATCCAATATATTCCAAACAAGCAGATTTTAATCCATTAAGAGTACTCTCATGGTAAAGAAATCATTTACTCCCATGGTAAAGAATCCACCTGCCAGTGCAGGAGACACAAGAGACTCCGGTTTGATCCCAGAGTCAGAAAGATCCCAGAGAAGGAAATGAGAAGCCACTCCAGTAGTCTGCTTGGGAAATCCCATTGACAGAGAAGCCAGGAAGATTACAGTCCATGGGACTGCAAAAGAGTGTGACACCACTTGGTGACCAAAGAACAACAACAACAATAAAAATGTGAGGTTTTGTTTTTTTCTCTACATGCTGGGGCCAGAATGCTAGAGCATTAGAGTGGCCTGCTCTCCAGGAGTTAATTGCCCTGAAGATCTGATACACTGACCTTTACCTTCTTTTCCCCTTCTATGATGTCAGCCAAGAACCTTCACTTCATCTTTGCCTCCTTTTGCAATGGGAGTGGGGTACTACTGGAGCCCAATTTCTGTCCTAATGAGGCTCAAGAGTCCTATCAAAAAACGCATTGGCTGAACCTCTTCCATCCCTTCCCAAGGAGAGGGGAGGCACTCCAGTTCACTGGAAGCCCAAGGGTCTGGAAGTGATCCCCAGTCATCTATCTCCCGATCCGTCAAAGGTGTCCAAATCTTTCAGAATTCAAGCTGGGCAGTCAAATTATCCTTTCACTACACAAAGCGAACTCTTGGGCATAAGCTCTTTCAAGAGAAAAGAAGATTTTGTGTTTTTACAGAGGGTAGGTGCAGGGAGGGGTGCCCCACACCACCAACCCATAGCCCAGTGCTCCAGCTCCTCTGGAGCTGACCCAGGAATGACTATAGGGGCCAGAATGAGCAGAGGGCTGGGTGGTGCCCAAGCCACAGGAGGAGGCAGGATTGGACATCATTTTGAATGGCTCCTGGCATCTGCAGGATTTGCTAAACAGGCAATGCCATCAGGATGGGCAGAACCAGTTGTGTGCTAGGCTTCCTGCTCCCTCGCAAGCAGCCAGAAGCACCTCAGACCTAGCGCTCTTAGAAGCCAAGGGATTGGTTCGCAGTGTGCTTCTGGAGTCAAGCTGCTGGGCAGCTGCTCTTTTCACTGCTCTGACGTTCAGGTTCCCTGATCGAGTCCCACCTTCCCTGTCTCCCTTGCGCACAATGGTCTCATGTGAGAGGCGGCTATTTGCAGAATAACAGGCTCCCAGCCCCATCTCATGGTTAGCTCACTCACCCCCTCCTCTTTCTTCCACTAGCTCTCCAGCAGTCTCCAGTGTTTTCCAGTTCAGAGCTACCATGTCCAGATGAGTGGCAAGTCCCTGTGCCCATATTGCTCACCAGATTCCAGCTCTTCAAGGGTGATGACAACAATCCCAACTGGACATTCAACTTTGACATCTAACCTCTCCTCTGATGTTCCTGAAATCATTCTGGACTTCTTTAATTGACAAGCAGGGGTTGCCAGGCTGCCAGGTACTGGGAGGGCAGTGAATGAATATACATTTTAGAAGAAGACGGCTCAGGTAGACATTGGCCTGAGCTTTTAAACCTCTGCCCATGCACCCTGCCTGCTGGCCAGTCCCTAGAGGAATTGGTGGTAGAGAAGGGGACATCCGGTTGAGATGGAGTCCCCTTGTTTCAGTGCCTATGTTACTGTGGTAGCTAACAGCACCCAAATCACAGAGGGTGGGGAACTCACGACCAAGGATCCACCCATCCATGTCCAGGGACTGAGTTCTCCTCAGCCATATGTACCATTCATGTGTGTGTGAGTGTGTGTGCTTGTGCAGGGAGCAGTCAGTTGTGGAGTGAGGGCTAAAATTAATAGCTTGTGCTGAGTTAACATGTGGTAAAATTGAGAGGATCTTGAATGGCCTAATTCCAAGTTTCTTTCCTCACTCTGCTCCACCAGATAGGGTCCTCTCAGAAACCCTCCTTAGTGAATGCACCTGATGCATTCCTGCATATTCTCCCTTAATAGTGTTTCCTTTTCTGCCAGCAGAGTCATTCAAAGAACCTAATCACATCTTGCTCAGGAATCAGGGGCTACCTCACCCACTTAATACTGCAAAACCCTCTTGCCACCGACCCTTCTGATTTAGTCTGTTCCAGAATGCTACCCTCATGTGTCCTACATTGCCCTGCAGAAATGTCCTCCTTTCCTGGGCTACCCAAGAGGTGAGTCACTGGGCCTCTGAACCTTTCCCCATAACCATCCGGAAGGTCTGGACCACTCATGATTAAATGGAGACAAAATCCAAAGCTGTAAACTTGCACTGCTCAAAAAAAGATTCTGAACAACTTTGTACAGAGAGAAAAGACAAAATGAAGGATTTCCATGCAACCAATGTGGCAGCAACATAGCAGAATATGGTTTCAGTCCAGCCCTGTCTGGCTTGAGGGCCCAGCGATGTTCTGCTGTGCCACTCTGTTACCTTTGTCTCTTTTGCAGTAAAAATCCTAATCATCCTAGTTATAGGGCAAAATGACCATGGCACTTTTGTGACACAGTGATGAGATGAAATCAAACCCAACTTAAACCAGAGTCCTTAAAACTTATTAAGCAACCATTGTCATAGGGGAGGTCCCTAGTCCTAATGAACCTGAGCTGAGGCTCTCTGAAGAAGAAATGCATAAATATGAGCAGAGTAGAGAAGACACCTCCCCATTCACACACACAAAGTACATCCAGTGACAAAGAAGCAAAATGGATGAGAGAGAAAGAAATCTGAAAACTTGAATACAGAGGGAGGAAAGAATTTGAATGGCCCACACTTTAATCCAGTTGGAAATCTAAAATTTGCTAAAAGAATTTATACCTTTGTCCTTGGCAGACGACTGTCTTCTTACTGTGCTCACATGGTGTTTTCTTTGTTTAGTGTGGGGAGGGAGTGAAAGCTCTGTGGTGTCTCCTCTTCTTATAAGGATACTCTGCTGTTGTATTACAGCTCCATGCTTTTAATCTTAATTACTCATTTAATCTTATTTAATCTTTATTAAAGATTTAATCTTTAATAAGACCTCATTTAAAAAGACAATAAAGGTTTAATGTACAAAAATGGTAATTGAAAAAAAAAATGAAAGAGAGAGACAAAGAAAGGATAGTGGAATACAAAAATGCCAACAGAATGAATAATACAATTTTATTTTAAGAAAAGAAAAAGATAATAGAATAAAATGCAGTTATTAAAACAAACATTTGAAAAATGTGGTAACAGATTGCAATAAAAAAACAATTTTAAATAAACCAGCAGGACACAAAGCATTGTATATTCAAGTTTTGTAAAAAAAAAAATATACATATATATATATAAACAATAAAAAAAAAAAAGAATGAATGTATATGTATAACTGAATCATTCTGCTGTGCAGCAGAAATTGACATTATAAGTCAACATACTACGAAAGAAAAAACCATTCTTTAAAAAAAGAAGCTCTTTTTACCTAGAAGAAAGCTAAACAAACAACTACTGGAATCAATTCATCCATGATTTGTGAGTAATGTAAACTTACTATGGCATCAACTTCACCTTATTTTTACCTTTTCTTCAAAGAAACACTTGTTTCTGATTTTTTCTGTGGAAATTTTTCATAGAAGTGCTTCATGACGGGCTTTACATGGATCTGGCTCCAAACTTGTTTTATCCTCAAAAACATTCTCAAGTGTCAAGTAAACCAACAATCTAAAGTCGGGAAAGATTCTAGCCCCAACAATGTCGAGATTGTTAATAAAAAAGAGATTGCTGACTGAAACTGCCAGGGATTTCTGGAGTCATTACATGGTTGTGCTTCAGTGCTCTGAAATAATGGCACTTTAATCTCAGGTTCACTCATCACCATCTGAAGAAGAAAAAAAAAGCTAAAGATATAAAATACTCAGGGAAGTTTAAGGTGCTGCCTCTTTGCAATAAAATATGGTCTTATTTCAAAAAAAAAAAATAAAAAATAAAAAAATAAAAAGACATTTAATGGCTAAGTAATACTCCATTGTGTATATGTACCACAGCTTTCTTATCCATTCATCTGCTGATGGACATCTAGGTTGCTTCCATGTCCTCGCTATTATAAACAGTGCTGCGATGACTATTGGGGTACACATGTCTCTTTCAATTCTGGTTTCCTCGGTGTGTATGCCTAGCAGCGGGATTGCTGGGTCATATGGCAGTTCTATTTCCAGTTTTTTAAGGAATCTCCACGCTGTTCAAGACAGCAAAAGAGACACAGATGTATAGGACAGTCTTTTGGACTCTGTGGGAGAGGGCGAGGGTGGGATGATTTGGGAGAATGGCATTGAAACATGCATGTTATCATATGTGAAACGAATCACCAGTCCAGGTTTGATGCATGATACAGGATGCTCGAGGCTGGTGCACTGGGATGACCCAGAGGGATCGGCTGGGGAGGGAGGGTGGGCGGAAGGTTCAGGATGGGGAACACATGTACACCCGTGGTGGATTCATGTCGATGTATGGAAAAACCAATACAATATTGTAAAGTAATTAGCCTTCAATTAAAATAAATAAACTTATACTAAATAAAATAAAAAGACCTCATTTAATCTTAATTACTCTTTAAAGGCCATATCTCCAAATACAGTCACATTGCAGGTTAAGGTTTCAAGATACCCATTTTGAGATAATAGGATTCAGTTCATCACATCTCGACTTATATTTTAGGTGTGTGCAAGGCAAGTGATTCCCAGAGTTCTTTACCTCAAAGGGGACACTCTTAGGCAGTGGCCCAAGAGTTTATAAAAATGTGCAGATGGGCCCATTTGTTATCCAGGGCATCCAGTAATAAAATGAAGTTTGGCCAATTGTGCTGACCCATTGGTCTCATCCTTTATCATGGGTATTGTCACCATAATTTGTATGACTGCTTTCCATCCCTCCAGGGGATGATGGAGACAAGAACATATGTAGTGTACAAACACCCAATATTGTCCACTCAGTTGATTAAAGGGGCTCCTCAGGTAGCCAAGACGTCTGAGAGAGGGATGACTTCTCCACTATCTCATCTGGCAAGGGACTAAGGACAGTAGACCATGCCCTCTTGCAAGAAGTATATGCCAGAAAACTCTCTTGTATCAGGAAGGCCTCAGTAACCATGCTGAGGTTTTGGGTTGCTGGTTCCATGACACAAGGCATGCTGGGCAACTGGGTATGGAGTGTAGCAGGCTCAGGGTCTCTGAGGACCTCTATTTTGAGGATGGCCCAGTATGTGACCTACAGTTGCCTCTCTAGTTGTTTGTAGTACAAGGTCTAGAAGGGTAGTTTCTTGCATCAGTGGCCTGTGGGAAACTTATAGCTGTCATGGATGGTCCAAAAATGCCAGGGGGTGTAGGTAAAGGTTACTAAGGCCTCAACAGTGAAGGAACCTCTGGAGACACTAATGGGAATGTCCACTGATTTAGACATGGACAGATTCTAGAGTCTTTTGTTGGAAGGCTTTATCATTTTGTTAATGTAAATTGTTTTAGTAAATTCTGGGCTTCTAATTGGATTAAATTGTAACTTTAGACAGAAACAGGTATAAAACAAGTTTATATATTGGTTGATGAAAATGTTGTGATCAGAGGCTCACAGGAACTTAACCTTTTATTTCCCCTGGTAGCAATGTTTTAGTAGTCACTAATTCATTACCTTATAGAATATAGAGTGAACAGACACAAACACATTGCAAGGACTGATATACCTTGGTCATCTTCTGGAAGTACCAAAGGATCACAGTGATGCTCAGGGATTGTTCCTATTCCCATGCCCTTTGGGAGGAAACATTCATGCTGAGGGTCTCAGGTGTCTTTCTTGAGCATGTCAGAAAGCTTTGGAAAGGCCAACTCTCTGCGGGGCTTAGTCTGGGTACTTGCATGTGCTCATCCAAGACACCTCAAGGTGAAAGCACATGATTAATGAGAGAAATGCTTGCTCTCAGAATGAATGTCTTTGAGAAAACAGCCTGGAGGCCTAAGAATATGAAAGGATTTTGTTGGGCGAGGGCCAGAAGACTCTCTCTCTGTGTCAACCCATTTGCTTACCCTAAAAAGAGAGGTATACAAGATGAAGGTTGACGTGGATGTGACAACAAAATCCCTGTCCCAGCTCAGTTGGGGAAATGTGACTTGTGCTGGAGAACACAGACTAGTTAGCTCAGCTCAAGAGAACTCTGAGGGTGGAAGATTACTTTTCTTGGGGCAATCAGCTGCCCCTGGATGGATCCACATTAACATGGAGAGCTGTGTTTATGCTGATTCCCAGATGGGGCTCTTTAGGGGGTTGAAGTAATGCTTTTTTTGTGTGAGCTCCCCGTGCCTGCTTCCTCTCCTCTCCACTTGCTAGAATGCCTGCCCCCGCTACCCCAACCCTTCATCCTTCCTGTTGGCATGGACCCAGGCTTTGCACCCCATCTTCCAGATAAAAGCTGGGGAGGAAGAGGAGGCTGCCTCACTGCATGGTTGCTTCTGGCTGACTTACCATAGGGAGAGAAGGGGGCGGGGGAAATAATGTGTACACTTATGACTATACACATCTACATGTGTGCCAGAGAAAGCATGGCCCTGGAAACGTGACATCTGGGGTATTCTCTGTTGTTTGTTCTTTGGGAAACAATGTGGCATTTACTGATGACCAGTGACTTCTCTGTTTCAGCGAAAACTATGAGAATGGTTCTAAAGGTTTCAGACAGGGTGCTGATAGCACATTGTGTCTCTCTGAGTCCATATATTGGAGGTAAGCCATTTCTTTTTTTTAAAATTTTATTTTGTTTTTTAACTTTACAATATTGTATTAGTTTTGCCATATATCAACATGAATTCGCCACGGGTATACACGTGTTCCCCATCCTGGACCCTCCTCCCTCCTCCCTCCCTGTACTATCCCTAAGCCATTTCTACACACTTGAGGTTTTTTTTTTT
The DNA here is from genome assembly GCF_032452875.1 of Bos javanicus. Lineage (NCBI taxonomy): Eukaryota > Metazoa > Chordata > Mammalia > Artiodactyla > Bovidae > Bos > Bos javanicus. The sequence continues at coordinate 52,968,904 of NC_083897.1, forward strand.
TTTTTTTTTTTTTAATTGAAGTATAGTTGACTTACAGTGTTATATTGGTTTCAGGTCCACAGCATAGTGACTCAATTTTACATATTTAGACATTCTCTTTTCGTTTTCTTTTCCATTATGGTTTATCACAGATATTGAATACAGTTGTTCCCTGTGCAGTACAATAAGACCTTGTTTATCCATTCTGTGTATAATAGTTTGCATAATATATATATAGTGTATAATATTTTGCATCTCCCAATCCATTCCTGTCCTATATGCCCCCCACCCATGCCTTGGCAACCATAAGTCTGTTCTCTGTGTCTGTAATCTGTTTTTGTTTCATAGATATGTTCATTTGTAGACAGATGAATGTTTTTAAATGAATCTTTTTATATTTAATATTTAAATATTTCTTTAATTTATTTGACTATGTTGGGTCTCAGTTGTGGCACGTGGAATCTTCATTGCCACATGCAGGATCTTTAGTTAGAGCATAACGTTAGAGGCAAATGGGATCTTCAGTTGTTTAGTTGCGGCATGTGGTACCTTTAGTTGTGGCATGCAGGACCTTTAGTTGTGGCATTCAGTATCTTTAGTTGTGGCATGTCAGATCTTTGTTGTGGCATGTGGGATCTTTAGTTGTTTAGTTGTGACATGTGGGGTATTTTAGTTGTGGTATGTGGTTTCTTTGTTGCAGCACACAGGATCTATTAATTGTATCATGTGAGATCCTTGTTGCAGTATGTCCAGTCTTTTCACCTTGTGGGATGTTTTTAGTGGTTTCATGTGGGTTCTTTTAGTTAAAGTATGTGGGATCTTTGTTGTGAATGTGGGGTCATTGTTGCAGCATGTGGTATATTTCATTGTGGCATGCAGGATCTTTATTGTGGCATGTGGGACCTTTAGTTGCAGCATGCGAACTCTTAGTTCTGGCACTTGGGATCTAGTTTCCTGACCAAGGATCAAACCCAGGCACCCTATATAGGGAGTGCAGTCTTAACCAGTGGACCACCAGGGAAGTCATGACACTTGAGACTTTCGGGTCATGTTGAATAGAGCTGAAACACAGCAAACAAGCCCCACCGTGTAAACTTACCACTGGCACTCCCCCAGGCTCTACACTGTGCCTCTCCAGATCTCAATTTTCTGACTTGCAGAAACCTGTAGTGTGGGTACTCTCAGGTTCCAACCTCCAGACTTTTTTCTATGACCCTGGAATTTCTCACACTTCTCTGGCTTCACATGCCAGAGGCCTTCTGCTCTCTCTACACTTCCTTGAGAAGGACCTATACCTGAAGCATACTCTCTGGTGTGACTGGAGAATCACTACCCACATAAAGAAATATAAAACAAGTTTATATATTGATTGATTGATGAAAATGTTGTGACCAGAGGCTCACAGGAGCCTAACCCTTTATTTCCCCTAGGAGCAATATTTTAGTAGTCATTCGTTACTTGTATTGACTTTATATAATATATATTGAACAGACACAAACACATTGCAGAGACTGATATTCCTTGGTCATCATCTGAAAGTACCATAGGATCACAGTGATGCTCAGGGCCTGTTCCCATTCCCATGCTCTTTGGGGAAATACATCCTTCCTGAAGGTCTCAGGTGTCTTGGGTGAGCACATCAGAAAGCTTTGGAGAGGCCAACTCTGTGCATGGCTCAGGTTGGGTACTTGCCTGTACTCATCCAGGACACCTGCAGGCTGAAAGCATGTGATTCATGAGATAAATAATAGCTCCCAGAATGAATGTCTTTGAGAAGACAACCTTGAGGCCTAAGAATCTGAAATAATTTTGTTGGGCCAGTGCCAGAAGGTTCTCTCTCAGTGTCCAACCATTTGCCAGCCCTAAAAACAGAGGTATACATGAGCAAGGTTGACATGTTTGTGGCTACAAAGTGCCAGTCGCAGCTCAGTGGGGAAATGTGACTTGTGCTGGAGAATACAGACTGGTTAGCTCAGCTCAGAAGAACACTGAGGGTGGAAGATTACTTTTCCCGGGGCAGTCAGCTGCCCCTGGATGGATCCACACCAACATGGAGAGGTATGTCCATGCTGATTCCCAAATGGGGCTCTTTAGGGGTTTGAAGTAATACTTCTTCCTGAGAGCTGCCTCCTGCCTGCTTCCTCTCCTCTCCACTTGCAAAAATGCCTGTCCCCTCTACCCTAGTCCCTCATCCTGCCTGGTGACATAGACCCAGGCTTTGTGCCCCATCCTCTGGATAAAAGCTGGGGAGGAGGAGGAGGTTGTGTCACTGTGTCCTTCTGGCTGACTCACCATCAGGAGAGAAGGGAGTGGGGGATATAATGTGTACCCTTAGGACTGTACATGTTTACATGCCAGAGAAGGCACGGCCCTGGAAAGGTAACAGCTGGGGTACTCTCTGCTGTTGTTCTCTGAGAAATAATATGGCATTTACTGATGACCAGTGACTTCTCTGTTTCAGCAAAAACTATGCCAATGAAAATGATTCTGAAGGTTTTGAACAGGGTACTGACCCCACATCATATCCCCTGAGTCCATATATTGGCAGTAAGGTGATTTGACACACTTTTTTTTTTTAAATGTATATTATTTTACAGTGTTGTGTTATTTTCAAGTGCACAACATTGTGACTCAGTGTTACATAGTTAGACATTCTCTTTTCATTTTCTTTTCCATTATGGTTTATCACAAGATACTGAATATATTTTCCTGTGCTATACAGTAAGACTTTGTTGTTTATCCATTCTGTGTATAATCTTTTGCATCTGCTATCCTAAACTCGCAATCCATTCCTCTCCTACAACCTTCCTCCACCCCTGCCTTGGCAACCAGAAGTCTGTTCTCTGTGTCTGTAAACTGTTTTTGTTTCATAGATAAGTTCATCTGTAGACAGGCAAAGGTTTTTAAATGAATCTTCCTATATTTAATATTTGAATATTTTTAAAATTTATTTGGCTATGTTGGGTCTTAGTTTTGGCATCTGAGGTCTTCATTGCCACATGCAGGATCTTTTCATTTGTGGCATGCAGTATCTTTAGTTACAACACAAGGGATATTTTTGTAGTAGTATGTGGGATCTTTTAGTTGTGGTACGAGGGATCTTTGTGGTGGCATGTAGAGTCTTTGTTGCAGCACATCGGGTCTTTGTTTTGGCGTGTGGGATCTTTGTTGGTGCACATTGGATCATTCATTGTGGCATGCAGTATCTTTATTTGCAGTCCATGGGATTTTTTAGTTGCAGCCTGTGGGATCTTAGTTGTGGCATGGGTGATCTTTTAGTTGTGGCATGTAGGATCTTTTTTGTAGCATGTAGGATCTTTAGTTCTGGCACATGGGATCCTTTAGTTGCTGTATGTGTGATCTTTGTAGTGACATGCGTGATCTTATAGTTTTAGTGTTTGGGATGTTTAGTTGTGGCCTGTGGAATCTTTAGTTGTGGCATGTGGAAACTTGTTGTGACACTGGGATCTTTGAAGCATACAGTATCATTAGTTGTGGCATGGGAATCTTTATTTGTGGCCCATGGGATATTTTAGTTGCATTATGCAGTTTTTTTTGTTGTTGTTGCAGCACATGGGATCTTTTAGTTGTGTCACACGGGTTCTTTGTTGAGGCATGTGAAATCTTTATTGCAGTATATGTATCTTTGATGTGGCATGTGAGATCACTGTTACACGATGAGGGATCATTAGTTGTGACATATACAATCTTGATTTGCCACCCGCAAGATCTTTTTGTTGTGGCATGCAGGATCTTTTGATTTTGGCATGTAGGATATTTTTGACCTGTGGCATCCTTTTGTGGTATGTGGGATCTTTAGAGTGGCATACAGGAGCTTTGTGGCATGTGGAATCCTTAGTTGTAGCATGCTGGATCTTTAGTTGTGACATGCAGGATCTTTTAGTTGCAGCATGTGGGATCTTTCTTGTGACATGTAGGATCTTGTACCATGTGGGACCTTTGCATTGTGGAATCTTTGTGTCATGTGGGACCTTTATCTGTGGCATCTGGGATCTTTTCAGTTGCGGCATGTGGATCTTTTAGTTGAAGTATGCAGGATCTTTGTTGCAAACGTGGGATCATTGTTGCAACATGCAGGATCATTTTTCTGTAGCATGTGGGATTTATTAGTTCTTGTATGATGGATATTTGTTGCAGCATGTGGAATCAGAGTTGCAGAATGCTGGATCTTTAGTTCTTTAAATGTAGCATGCAAGATCTTTTAGTTATGGCATGCAGGATCTTTGTTGCAGCATGTGGGATCTCTGTTGCAGCATGCAGCATCTTTCTTATGGCCCATGGGATCAGTAGTTGTGACACATGGAATCTTTGTGGCAGCATGTGAAATCTTTGTTGTGCCATGGAGGATCTTTTAGTTGTGGCATACTGGATCTTTTAGTCATGGCATCTGGGATCTTTATTGCAGCATGTGTCATCTTTTGTTGCAGTATGGGAAATCTTTTAATTGTGACATGTGGAATCTTTACTTGCAACATGCAGGATCTTTACTTTTGGTGTGTGGGATATTTTTCGAGGTATACATGATCTTTGTTGTGACATGTGGCATGTTTCTTGTGGCATATAGGATCTTTAGTTGTGGCATGTGGGATTTTTCATTTGCAGCATATTGTTTCACTGTTGTGTTATGCAGGTTCCTTTAGTTGTGTCATGCAGGATGTTTGTTGTGGCATGTGGAATCTTTGATGTGGGATCTTTGTTGCTGCAGGTGGGATCTTTGTTTCGGCATGTGAGATCATTAGTTGTGGCATGCAGTATCTTTATTTGCAGCCTGCAAGATCTTTCAGTTGTGGCATGTGGGATCTTTGTTGTGCCATGTAAGATCTTTTAGTTGCAGCATGCTGGATCTTTACTTGTGGCATGCTGGATATTTCATTGTGATATGAGGAATGTTTTAGTTGCATCATGTAGGATGTTTGTTGCAGCACATGGGCTCTTTAGTTGCAGCATGGGGGATCTTTTAGTTTCAGAATGTGGAATCTTTGTTGTGGCATGTAGGATCTTTAGTTCTAGCATGCGGGGATCCTTTAGTTCTGGTATATGGGATCTTTGTAGTGACATGTAGGATTTTTTAGTTGTGGCATGTGGGTTCTTTAGTTGTGGCATCTGGGATCTTTAGTTTGGCATGTGGGATCTTTGTTGTGGCATGTGAAATCTTTAGTTCTTTAGTTGCAGCATATGGTGTTTTGGTCATGGCACATGGAATCTTTTAATTGCATCATGTAAGATCTTTGTTGCAGAATGTAGGATCTTTAGTTGCAGCATGTAGGATCTTTATCTGGGGGCATGTAGGATCTTTTTAGTTGCTGCCTGAGGGATCTTTTGTTTTGGCACATGGGATATTTTAGTTGAGGTATGTGGGATCTTTGTTGCAGTATGTGGGATCTTTAGTTGTTTAGATGTGGCATGTGAGATCATTTTAGTTGCAGCATGCGGGATCTTTTAGTTGTGACACATGGAATGTGACACATTGGATCTTTAGTTGGGATATGTGGAATCTTTGTTGTAGTATGTGTGGTCTTTGTTGTGGTCTTGGGGTTCTTTAAGTTGGGGCATGCAAGTTTATTTTTAGTTGCGACATGAGGGATATTTCAGTTGAAGCATGTGGCATCTTTTAGTTGTAGCATGCAGGATATTTAGTTGTGGCATGTGGAATATTTAGTTATGGCATGCCAGATCTTTATTTGTGGCATGTGACCTTTAGTTGCAGCATGCAAACTCTTAATTGTGGCGTTTGGAATCTAGTTTCCTGACAAGGAATCAAAGCCAGGCACCCTATATAGGGAGTGCACTCTTAACCAGTGGACCACAAGGGAGGTTATGACACTTGAGACTCTTGTGTTAAGTTGAATATACCTGAAATACATCAAACAGCCCCACCATGTAAACTTAACAGTAACACTCCCCTAGGCTCTACACTTTGCCTTTCCAGATCCCAACTTCCTGATTTGCAGGGACCAACAGTGGGGGGACTCCCAGGTTCCCAACCTCCAGGCTTCTTGCTCTGACCCTGAAATTTCTCACATTTCTCTGGATTCACATGCCAGAGGCCTTCTGCTCTCTCTACACTCACTTGAGATGGATGCGCACATGAAGTACACACCCTGGTGTGACTAGAGGAGCACTATCCAAAGAAATGGTTGTGCAGACCATGGGTGCTATGCTACTCAAGGTAGAATTTTCTGCTCCATCTGTCAGGCTCTATGGGGAAGGCACTTGAGCACACATTCACTGCACCCTGGCTTCTCACTCTATTGAGTTTGTTAAAAACTGAGCACATGATCTGTCTTATCTACCTCACCTACCCCAACCAAGTTGCTTGCTCCTCTGCCCTCAAGTCTTCAACTCCTACTGGGTTTTATTGGTTCTACCTCCAGAAAACATCCCACCTCTGTACTTCTCTCTCCACCGATCATGAGTCACCTCCAGATTAGGCCTTGGTGATTTTCCTCCTGAAAACTTCTCTCTGTTGCAGAAACCAGTACTCAAGAAACCAAGCACTACACTCGGAGAGTTGGAGAACTCAGATTTATTACACTGGCAGGCCCAGAGGAGTTGGGACTCCAAGCTCTGAGCTCCGAAAAAAGAGGTTACAGGCTTTTTTATACACGGACATTACCGGGGTCCAGCCCCAGTAGGATCCAGGGATTCCCTCAGGAGGATGGCGTCAGTGAATAGGGAAAGTAAAAGGGGAGAGAAAGAGGCTTGATCTTCCTTGGTTTACACAGAAAGCCAATAAAGCTCCTGATATGGAACTTGCTCTGTTCACAGAGGCCACAGGCGCCCTCTCAGTGGGGTGAGGACGCAGGATGCCCTCTCCCTAGTGAAGATGCAGGGCACCTTACCGATCGGGTCTTAGAAGCCCAGGCAAAAAAGTGAACTCAGAGAGCCCCTGTGTTCCAAGTAGTCATCCTGAAAGAAGAACAGAGAGAGAAAAAGAGAGAAAAAAAAAAAAAAAAATGACACCGGGAGACCAAGCCTGATGAGCAAGGCCCACAACTTTATTTTTAAAAGGAGCTTTTATACCCTCAGTTGTACATAGAGGATACTAGGGGGGTGTGGAGTCATGCAAGGTCAGCAGTCCTTGACCCTTATTGAGACCAGGCTTTCTTTCTGCAAACTTATCATATACAAAGGCTTTAGGTGATTTACATCATCTTCTGGTCAGGAGGCCTGTTAACATTTTTTCTCTGATAAAGGTTAGTCAACCAGAAAACTTATTTTCTCCAAAGGTGATTTCTCTAAAGTTTGGCGCCACTCCCCGAAAGCACTAGATAAAGTTGCATTCCTATAGGGCAAAGGTGCAGTGGGGGATAACAAGCAAAGAATTTATTAACTCAAGGGTCTAAGGTTGTTAACATCAAGGTTACTACTTATTTTCTCTATATACCGATTATATCAATTAATATACTCCCAGGGACACAGTGGGTAAGGGATTGGAAACTTGGCAGCAAGCATGAGCTCAACAGGGAAACCCTTCACCAGTTCTATTCTAATAATTCTTAACTCCTCAAAAGGCTCTATATTGTTAGAATATTTTAGGCTTCCCATGCCTCTCACAGTTGGGAGGCTGTAAACAATCACATGCATAGCTGTAAGAGTCTGGATAAACCTGTCAGGCAAGTTAGAAAGCTATCTGAGGGGTTTGGATTGAAACGCTCCTATTGTGCCTAGGAGACTTATTAACTAGAGCTCTAAGTTGATGTCCTTCAGAGAAAGGTGGTCGGGGATAGCCCCCCGTTGATGTCAGAGGAGTTGGTGAGAGTCATAAAATAGTAAGACAGATTCTGGTTTGGGGGGTGGGGGTGGATGCTCAAGCAGGTCCAGGGGGCCCCTCAAGTCCTGATCTGCCTTTGCCTGTCAGGTCCTCTCCGCATGACCTTTGTCATGGGTGGGATCTCCTGTGGTGGCTCCCGGCAGGACATTGCATGATTAAGCAGGTTTGCGGGTTTCCAGGGGCTAGGTGATTGCAAAGAGCAGGATAAGGGTGAGTGAGATAAGCTCCAGTTCCTAGTATTGTGAGTCCCCACTTTCTGAGAACTACATGATCTAGACTTTGCAAGGAGCAAGCTGGGTTACAGAGGCAGAAGGAGCAGGAGGTTATATAAAATTTTAACTTTTCCTCTTCATTCCCCCCTCTTGATGCTTCTATCACTTGTAGAAATCATCATCTCATGTTTTGGTAGAACATTCAGAGCTCCCCATTGTTTAGGGGGCTGTATTGAGCTATTACCATTTGTAACTTTATGGATTCAATCCGAGAGGTTATGAACTGGGTAACTGCATTGAGAATACAAGGGCCAAACAAGAGCACCACAAAGAGCATGAAGAGAGGACCTAAAGGGAGAGGCCACTATGCCCAGCTCTAGATATTGTTCTAATTACCCCAGGAATTAGCTAGTTTCTCTCTCCTTTTTATGATTTGTTCCCTTAGCTGTTGGGCCATGTCCCTGACTATTTCTGATTGGTTTACATAAAAGCAGAATTCTTGATTTAAGAAGAGACAGAGTCCTCTCTTTTCAGCTGTCAGTAGGTCTAGCCCTCTCCTATTCTGTAAAACCACCTCAACCAGGGAGTCTAGTTGGTCCTGTAATGAAAAGTGCACCAATAATACCTATCAGGGATAGAGGCCAGGGTTGACAATGAAAATCCATTGATATTTTGATAGCTGGACCCTCAAGATTCTACTGTGCATTGACCAGCCAGCTGCCAGAGTGTGGCTGGAGCAAGGCTGAAGAATCCTCAAGCTTCTGCCATGCATTAACTAGTCAGCTCCCAGAATGACTAGAGCAGGGCTCAGTGTCCTTCATAGGTGAGGGCCGTTGTCTTTGTAACTTGACCTTGAGGAGGTTTTGGGGGTCCTGAACTGTTTTCCAGGTGTCCTTATCACAGGAAGCCACTTCCTTCTTGACTCTGGTGTGGTGGATCTAAGGGATGATGCCTATAACTCTAACAGTAGCAGGGGTTGCCAGGGTGACCATGTGATGGCATGTTCAAACAGGCTGAAGTGGTTCTTTCTTTTTATTTTTAACCCACATCTCATCTCCTGGCTGATAGGGATGAACCCAGTTGCCCAAGGAATGGGTGTCCTTTTTAAGGTTTCTCGTGTGATATGGCAGAAGACTTTTCCAGGGCCTGGAGGTGTCAGGACATCTCCAGGTCAGCTAGTTGTTGGTGGTTTCCCTTGAGCTTTTCTATTAATGGGGGTGGTCTCCTGTATAAGATGTCAGTGGGAGAATTGCCTGAGGACTTTGGGGTGCACTTACAGAGGGAGAGGAGAGATAAGCAAGGGAGAGATAAGAAAGCCTTCCTCAGTGATCAGTGCAAAGAAATAGAGGAAAACAATAGAATGTGAAAGACTAGAGATCTCTTCAAGAAAATTAGAGATACCAAGGGAATATTTCATGCAAAGATGGGCTCAATAAAGGACAGAAATGGTATAGACCCAACAGAAACAGAAGATATTAAGAGGTGGCAAGAATACACAGAAGAACAATACAAAAAACATCTTCATGACCCAGATAACCACAATGGTGTGATCACTCACCTAGAGCCAGACATCCAGGAATGCAAAGTCTAGTGGGCCTTAGGAAGCATCACTACGAACAAAGCTAATGGAGGTGATGGAATTCCAGTTGAGCTATTTCAAATCCTAAAAGATGATGCTGTTAAAGTGCTGCACTCAATATGCCAGCAAATTTGGAAAACTCAGCAGTAGCCACAGGACTGGAAAAGGTCAATTTTCATTCTAGTCCCAAAGAAAGGCAGTGCCAAAGAATGCTCAAACTCCTGCACAATTGCACTCATCTCACATGCTAGTAAAGTAATGCTCAAAATTATCCAAGCCAAATGTCAACATTATGTGAACTGTGAACTCCCAGATGTTCAAGCTGGTTTTAGAAAAGGCAGAGGAACCAGAGATTAAACTGCCAACATTCGTTGGATCATCGAAAAAGCAAGAGAGTTCCAGAAAAAACATCTATTTCTGCTTTACTGACTATGCCAAAGCCTTTGACTGTGTGGATCACAATAAACTGTGGAAAATTCTGAAAGAGATGGGAATCCCAGACCACCTGACCTGCCTCTTGAGAAACCTGTATGCAGGTCAGGAAGCAACAGTTAGAACTGGACATGGAACAACAGAATATTTCCAAATAGGAAAAAGGGTAGGTCAAGGCTGTTTATTGTCACCCTGCTTATTTAACCTCACTGAGGGGATGGGCAATTGCCATCCATAATGGACAAGACACCTCCTAGTTCATTAAATTTGGGGGTGTAATTGAACTCGAAAAGGTGAACTAGTCTCAATTTGGTAAAAGAAAAGCTCATGGTGCCCCAACCTTCCATGTTGGTAAAGGAGATCCAACGTATGGCAGGACTCGGTTTGGACTCTGTTGCCAACCTCCAATATTTGCTGGCCTCCTTCTATAGAGTCACTCTCAGGAGTTCCACTTTTCAGGGGGGACCTGAGCAACAGTAGGCACTAGATAAACTAAAGAAGACTATCATTTCTGCTCTCCCACTAGTGCTCTGAGGGCAGGTCTTACTGGTAGAAGTTTGAGTCACCCTAAAATTCACTCTGGGAGCCACTTGACCAAATGCCCCTCGAAGTGGCATAAGCAGTCAAAGACTCAGTCCAGTGGTATTTGCCAATGGAGAGACAACTTCTGGAGGTACACTGAGCCCTTACTGAAACTCAAGGCTCTACTGTAGCAGAGCCAGTTAACCTATGGATTGAGATTCCTATTTGGATAAGGGCATGGCAACCCACTCCAGTATTCTTGCCTGGAGAATCCCATGGACAGAGGAACCTAGCAGGCTACAGTCCATGGGTTTGCAAAGAGTTGGACACGACTGAACGACTGACACCTCTGAGATTCCTATTGTGCCCTGGGTGATAGCAGAAGCTCCTCGTATACCAGCAGAGGTCTGTATTAAAATGGTAATGTATCTACTGGATGGAGCTACGTCTGGCCCTAGTAGACTGTTGTTAACTCCATGAGAAAATAGCCACGTTCCCTGTTCTGAAGTTAGTTTTCTATAACCTCCCAGCCTTCTTTTTTATCAATGTTTAATTAATCCCATGTGTATAATACTGAGTTCAGTTCAGTTCAGTCGCTCAGTCATGTCCAACTCTTTGTGACCCCATGAATCACAGCACACCAGGCCTCCCTGTCCATCACCAACTCCCGGAGTTCACCCAGACTCATGTCCATCGAGTCAGTGATGCCATCCAGCCATCTCATCCTCTGTGGTCCCCTTCTCTTCCTGCCCCCAATCCCTCCCAGCATCAGAGTCTTTTCCAATGAGTCAACTTTTCGCGTGAGGTGGCCAAAGTACTGGAGTTTCAGCTTTAGCATCATTCCTTCCAAAGAAATCCCAGGGCTGATCTCCTTCAGAATGGACTGGTTGGATCTCCTTGCAGTCCAAGGGGCTCTCAAGAGTCTTCTCCAACACCACAGTTCAAAAGCATCAATTCTTTGGTGCTCAGCCTTCTTCACAGTCCAACTCTCACATCCATACATGACCACTGGAAAAACCATAGCCTTGACTATATTTTTAATTTAATTTTTATGTTACATTTTTACTGAAATACCATTGATTTACAGTGTTATGTTGTTTCAGGTATACAGCAAAGTGACTCAGATATATGTATATGTATGTGTATATATTCACCTGTATATAAGTGTGTGTATATTCTTTTTCAGATATTTTTTCCTAATAAATTATTACAAAATGTTGAATATAATTCCCCATCCTATATGATAGGTCCTTGTTGGTTATCTATTTATATATATTAGTGTGTATATTTTAATCCCAAAGTACTTTTTATTTTAGGATTTTGTAATTCAGTGTTTCAAATTCCACTCTTGATTCTTTTTGTAAATGTATTTTTAAATGGAGGATAATTACTTTACAATGTTTTGCTTGTTTCTGTGATACCACAATGTGAATCAGGCACAAGTATACATTTATTCCCTCTCTCTTAAGCCTCCCTCCTAACCTCTGCCTGTCCCACCACTCTAGGTTGTCACAGAGCTCCAAGCTGAGGTGGAGGAATCCAGAACCTGTTCTACAGAGTGAAGTAAGTAAGAAAGAGAAAAACAAACATTGTATATCAACACATGTATATGGAATCTAGGAAAATGGTAGTGATGAACCTATTTGCAGGGCAGGAATAAAGATGTAGACATAGAGAATGGACTTGTGGACACGGGGGAAGGAGAGGGTGAGATGAATTGGGACAGTAGGATTGATGTATATGTACTAATATATGTAAGGTAGATAGCTAGTGGGAAACTGCTAGCACATGGAGCTCAGCTTGGTGCTCCTGGCCTTCTATAGAAGCCTTCCAATCAGTTTGTCCATGCAAAGCACCAGCTTTCCTCCCAATGTTTTTAAGGGTTTAACAAAATAGCTTATATAGCCCTTGGGACTGCCATACAAATTACACAGGAAACCCAATGTTCCCACATCAGTGTAAAGCCAAATAACAAGGGGCATTACAAGAAAACATTTTTTGGGTTTTTTACCTTTCCTATCACCCTCCTATAGCAAGTATCATGGAAAGTCATGATGGACTTTTAAATCAAGGGCTAGTGAGAGAACCTGAAGGACAGTGGTCCTTCAAGTGGTCAAAAATACTGTCCATGGTTTAGATTATATTAAATTCATGTCCCTATGGCATAACTCCACCATATTTAAGTTCACAACAAATGAGGAACCCACCCAGAGACCTTTCTATCTCTGCTGGTGTACATAGACACACCAGACACAACCCAATTATTGGTTTGACAGACATGGAAACCCAGGCACTGCTATGTGTAGAAAAGAAACATTCACCTGGTACTTTCATCTTTCCTGTCTCCCTCATAAAAAATCCAGAGCTTAGCCACCTCCTTCTTGATCCTGATGAGAACCTGACACATACCAATGATTCTGAAACCATCTTTAGCCTGTTTTTATCATCATCCAGTATAACCAAAGCAAACTACCTACCACTTTTTAGATAAAGAGGTGACCTTATCCACCATCCATGTACTTTAGTCCACTGAAGCCAAAAGGTGGACCTAAACATCTCTCTGACCAGGTAACACCATGTACACTTTACCCAGGGACAATAGGGTCCTCTACTGCTGACAGGTGACCTTAAGCCCTACAATGTTACCATGTCCCTTCTCACCTGAGAAGTTCCTACCCTTGTCAGTGTTGACTCCATGTGTATTGGTGGTTCTCCCAGGGCTAGTAATCTACACGCTACTATTGACAAGGTCTGTCTGGAGACCATACCACACGCACATAACAGGGAGTCTTACAACACAGGCCAGATTGGGGAAAATGGGAATCATGTTGTTGTCTATTCAGATTCATCCTACTATCATGACCACAGATACCAACACTGTGGTGATTCAGCTGTGATTCATAGATGCCTTGTAAACTGTCAGAGCCAACTTTGACCTCAGATCAAATGAGACCCACTGTGATTAAGTAGTGCCATTAACCACATGGAGCCACAGTCTCTTGAGTCTTGTTTGCAGAATGCCCAGAGATAGAATGCACCCAGTATTATAGCCAGGATCCTTGTGCAGTCATATTGCTGCTGCTGCTAAGTCACTTCAGTCGTGTCCGACTCTGTGTGACCCCATGAACAGCAATGCACCAGGCTCCTCTGTCCACAGGATTCTCCAGGCAAGAGTACTGGAGTGGGTTGCCATTTCCTTCTCTGGCAGTCATATTAAGAGTGTTGTAACACAGAGCCATACTAACAAAGTCTATGGGATTACAATTAGATAAAATGACTCAGATGGTAAAGAGTCTTCCTGCAATACAGGAGACCCAGGTTCAATCCCTGGTTCATGAAATTCCCTTGAGAAGGGAATGGTAACCCACTCCAGTATTCTTGCCTGGAAAATACCATGTACAGAGGCGCCTGGTGAGTTCCATTCCATGGGATTGCAAAGAGTCAGACACAACTGAGTGACTAACACTTTCACTTTTGCATAGCTCTTCCTAATCCCTGGCATAATGATGAATGTAAATCCTGCCAAAATGTATACCCTTACAACTATTGGTTTCTTTTTTCATTTGTTATTTATAACTATTTTTTCCTCTAGTACCAGTCCCATTTATTGAAGCTTTCCCTGGAAAAAATTGCACTAGGTGACCAAAGACACTTTACACAAAAGAAAGTTTCACATAAGTGTACACAATAATATTCAGTCACACACACAAACCCATGTAGACACTCATAAACAAGTGATAATGTAAATGTATAAACAAGCTCCAACAAACATATTGACATATTCACTGAAATGAACTTGCTTACAAATTAATTCATGTACAAATGCACACCCACATACACTCAAAACTTCACTTAAAATTTTGCATCGTGCTCAATGCATGAACTTGCTTACATATTCAGTTGCATTAAGGAAAATAATTATCCTTTAATACCTTCACACAGACCAACTTGCTCATGCATTGATTTTCACACATGAACGTGTTTACATATATGCACATGCTCACACACTCAGACATGAATGAACATACAAATTCATATATTCAAAAATATAAGCTTTTACACTTGCACAGGAACATGCTCAAAACACAAACGTCTTCACTCTTTCATTGTCACATGTTCATGGTTACATGCAGAAGCATACTCAGACATTCACTCACACATTATCATATTTAAACATGAAAATTTCCAGACACACAGATGTGCTCACAAATAGGTCACTAACGACTGTAGACCCCTACTTTCACTCACATTCCCACATAAATAGACACATTCTCATGAACTTACATACAGACACAATTATACACTCACACACACACACTCCCTACATCCACTCAAGATGTTCACACATTCTCACCTTTATCTTAAAAACCACATGCTAACACACAAATTGCTCATGTGTGAACAAGTTCACCAACACAAACACTCACATATTCACATAGTCTGCAGGTTCATAAACACACATGCATGTACATTTACACATTCACACACCGAAAACACTCATGCACATACATGGGCATGATCACACATTCACATATAGATAGGATCATATTCACTCACACTCTCACACAACCAAAAATACACATTTACTAACAGATGCACATAGACACCCTCACATTATCACTTCTACATAAGGAATACACATTTAGTGATACACAAACATAATCAGATTCACTCACAGAAAAGAACACATACATTACCATGTGCCTACACAGAAGCATGCTTGCATATTCATTAACACATACATGTTCTTATTCACTTAAGCTGCCATTTCAATAATATGCACACATAAATGTGTGTGTATATATATATGTGTGTGTGTGTGTGTGTATACTCACACAGTGATTTGCACATAAACATGAACATGTAAACACAAACTGACCATGAACCTGATCCCAAACTCACATTAAATTCATTAAGAGTCATGTAAATGCATATTATCAACATTCACACATACATATACACTCATGTATTAACTCACAAACAGATGTACATTAACAAGCTGACATAAATGAACATGGTTATGCATTCACTCACAGGTGAATATGCTACTATCATGAACATGATTACAAATTCACTCACATATGTGAATACACAGAAACAGACATTAACACACTGACATATAAACGGGCTCAATTCACTTTTACACACAGACAGGCTCACATATATCCACAAGTTACACATTCACTCAAATGAACATGCTCACAGACTTATTCCTATTCATAGACACATGGGGGTTCCCAGGTGGCACGATGGTAAAGAACCCACCTGCCAATGCAGGAGATGGAAGAGACGCTGGTTTGATCCCTGGGTCGGGATGATTGGTAGAAGGAAATGGGAACCCACTCTAGTACTCTTGTCTGGAAAATACTATGGACAGAGGAGCCTGGCAGGCTGCATTCTATGGAGTTGCAAGGAATCAGACACAACCAAGGACTGAGCACACATACATAGACACATTTACACATAGCCACATTCATTCAGATACAGGTATACTCAAGTTAATATGGTTATATATTCACTCACATACCTAAATATGCCTCAATTACACTGTGTCATTCATACATTTATTTACATGCATAAGCATACTCATCCTTAAGTTGTTCACACAGGCATATGTACAGACATTGTCACACATACGAATAGGGTTGCAAATTCCTTCATACACATAGACACCCTTATGTATAATAAATTTCACACACTTATTAATGCTCATGAAAGGTTGTTGTTGACCCACGAAAAGATGCCAGGATTCTTGGCCTCCAGAGGAGAAGAATTCAATCCAGGGCCAAAGACAAGGCTTGATCGCTCAGAGCTTTTGTGTAATAAAGTTTTATTAAAGTATAAAGACGATAGAGAAAGCTTCTGACATAGGCATCAGGAGGGTGCAGAAAGAGTACCCCACTGCTAGTCTTCAGCTGGATGTTATATAGTCACTAGCAGTCTGTTAATGAAAGAAAGGAATGTCTTAAAACTCAGAATGGCACCAGGCCCCTCATCCATAAGATGTATTTTGGGATAATCTTGGCACCAGACGATTCATCTCTGGCCATAAAACGATTGACTTGAATCTTGTATAAGGGCAGATTACCATACAAATAGTTTCATTTACATAGATTAGGGGAACAATGTCAGTATAACATACTGGTTTGTCAAGTAGGTTCTGAGCCATTAGGCAGAACTGACTTGAAGATGGAGTTTGGGGTAAATGCATAGTACATCAACATAGCTTAAGACAAACATTTCCATAAGAAAAATGCATTGGTTAACTCAAGGTTTGAGAATAGTTAACTTCAGGTGAAATCAGGTGTCATTATGGCAACACAGTATTTTAAGAGAAACCTCCTTTTAAATTTGTATAGAGAAGGAAAAAAATATTGCTAGTTTGTTTCCTCTTGCCACTTAAGAGAGATAAAAATGTCTGACACTTGCAGCCTATTTCCTCCATTTCGAGACCCCCTGGCCTTCCTGCCTGTTACCCTCTCAGTCACATACACTTGTATGGTCCCTAGTCACTCAAATCCATGGCATATTCTTCACATGAACACATTCAAAGATTGACTGAGACACAAGAAATGCTCATATACATGCACAACACACCCAAAATCTCTTAATATTTGAGCATATTCACAGACTTAAAACATATTCACTGATTTATTCATATATATAGACACAGTTGGGCTTCACTTGTGGCTTAGATGTTAAAGAATGTTCCTGCAGTGCAGGAGACCTGGAATCAATCCCTGGCTCGCACATATCCCCTGAAGAAGGGTATGGCTACCCACTACAGTATTCCAATCTGGAGAATTCCATGGACAATTGAACCTGATGGGCTACAGTCCATGGGGTCAAAAAGAGTCGCACAAGGCTGAGCAACTCACACTTTCACTTTTATCAGTTCAGTTCAGGTGCTCAGTCATGTCTGACTTTTGTGACCCCCATGGACTGCAACAGGCCAGGCCTCCCTGTCCATCACCAACTCTTGGAGCTTGCACAAACTCATGTTCATCGAGTCAGTGATGCCATCCAACCATCTCATCTTCTGTTGTCCCCTTCTCCTGCCTTCAGTCTTTCCCAGAATCAGGGTCTTTGCCAAGGAGTCAGTTCTTTGCATCAGGTGGCAAAAGTATTGGAGTTTCAGCTTCAGAATTAGTCCTTCTGAAGGATATTCAGGACTGATTTCCTTTAGGACAGATTGGTTGGATCTCCTTGCAGTCCAAGGGACTCTCAAGAGTCTTCTCCAACACCACAGTTCAAAAGCATCAATTCTTCAGTACTCAGCTTTCTTTATAGTCCAACTCTCACATCCGTACATGACTACTGAAAAAGCCCATAGCTTTGACTAGATGGACCTTTGTTGTCAAAGTAATGTCTCTGCTTTTTAATATGCTGTCTAGGTCGGTCATAGCTTTTCTTCCAAGGAGCAGGCATCTTTTAATTTCATGACTGCAGTCACCATCTGCAGTGATTTTGGAGCCCCAAAAATAAAGTCTCTCACTATTTCCATTATTTCCCCGTCTATTTGCCATAAAGTGGTAGGACCACATGCCATGATCTTCATTTTCTGAATGTTGAGTTTTAAGCCAACTTTTTCACTCTCCTCTTTCACTTTCATCAAGAGGCTCTTTAGTTCTTCTTTGCTTTCTGCCATAAGGGTGGTGTCATCTGTATAGTTGAAGTTATTGATTTTCTCCCTGCAATCTCGATTCCAACTTGTGCTTCATCCAGCCTGGCATTTCGCATGATGTACTCTGCATATAATTTAAATAAGCAAGGTTGTGACAATATACAACCTTGACGTACTCCTTTCCCAATTTGGAACCAGTCCATTGTTCCATGTCCAGTTCTAACTGTTGCTTCTTGATCTGCATACAGATTTCTCAGGAGGCAGGTCAGGTGGTCTGGTATTCCCATCTCTTTAAGAATTTTCTACAGTTTTTTGTTATCCACACAGTGAAAGGGTTTGGTGTGGTCAATAAAGCAGAAGTAGATGTTTTTCTGGAACTCTCTTGATTTTTCTGTGATCCAATGGTTGTTGGCAATTTGACCTCTGGTTCCTCTGCCTTTTCTATATCCAGGTTGAACACTGGGAAGTTCACGGTTCATGTACTGTTGAAGCCTGGCTTGGAGATTTTTGAGGATTACTTTGCTAGCCTGTGAGACGATTGCATTTGTGCAGTAGTTTGAACATTCTTTGGCATTTCTTTTCTTTGGGATTCAAATGAAAACTGATGTTTTCTAATCCAGCAGCCACTGCTCAGTTTTCCAAATTTGCTGGCATATTGAGTGCAGCACTTTAACAGCATCATCTTTTAGGATTTGAAATAGCTCAACTGGATTTCCATCACCTCCACTAACTTTGTTCATAGTGATGCTTCCTAAGGCCCACTGGACTTCGCATTCCTGGATGTCTGGCTCTAGGTGAGTGATCACACCATTGTGGTTATCTGGGTCATGAAGATCTTTTTGTATGGTTCTTCTGTGTATCCTTGCCACCTCTTCATATTATCTTCTGCTTCTGTTGGGTCCATACCATTTCTGTCCTTTATTGAGCCCATCTTTGCATGAAATGTTCCCTTGGTATCTCTAGTTTTCTCAAATTGATATCTAGTCTTCCCCATTCTATTGTTTTCCTCTGTTTAAGGCTTTCTTAACTCTCCTTGTTATTCTTTGGAACTCTGCATCCAGATGTGTTTATCTTTCCTTTTCTCCTTGGTCTTTAGCTTTTCTTCTTTTCTCTACTATTGGTAAAGCCTCCTCAGACAACCATTTTGCCTTTTTGCATTTATTTTTCTTGGGGATGGTCTTGATCACTACCTCCTGTACAATGTCACGAACCTCTGTCCATAGTTCTTCAGGCAGTGTGTCTATCAGATCTAATCTCTTGAATCTATTTATCACTTCTACTGTATAATCGTAAGGGATTTGATAGGTCAAACCTGAATGGTCTTGTGGTTTTTCCTAGTTTCTTCAATTTAAGTCTGAATTTTGCAATAAGGAGTTCATGATCTGAGCAAGTCAGCTTCTGGTCTTGTTTTTGCTGACTGAATAGAGCTTCTCCAGAGACTCATGTACAGTCATACACATTTCCTCACACAAAATGCTCACATGTCCACTCACACATGAACATACAAATTCATTCTCAGAAAAGACAGTCATATATGCTGACAACAATACACTCAGTTGCCCTTATACATGCATATTAATATGCTCACAAACAGCAACATTTCTTGTATATACTTGAATACAAGTTTTCTCACAGGCATCACTAAGCTCATACCTTCACACACAGATGCCCTCACATACACTCACAAGCACATTCTTACATCATCTTCACAAAAATACACTCATGAATTAACCAGGTTACACAAATGAACAGTTCTATACTCACTCATGAAAATGTGCTTATACATGCATTCCCCCAAACTAGCTTTCACATTCACTCACACCCATTCCTGTATGTTCCCAGTCATATATTTATACTATTCCCCATAGACTCGATACAAACAACATACTCATTCTCACAGGTGAATATGCTCCCACTTATCATGAAGTTCACATATTTACACATATAGAGATGCTCTAAGATACTCACACACACACACACACTTGGACATTAACTCACAAAAATATACTCCACTTTCACACTCTCACAAACACACACATTCACTCTCACACACACTAACATGCTTACATTCATGCCTGTGTTCACTAATTCACTCATCCATATTAAAAGTTCCATTCACTTTAACATACAGACTCATATGTTTGAATAGGCTCCTACAATCATTCACATGTGCTTATATATATGCACAAGGTCAAAATCACTTGCACAAACATTCTCACACACTTATTCACTCAAAATAACTGCTCACACATTCACTTGAATGTACTGACATGTTTAATCATAGTAATGCTTAAATATGTCACTCATAGTCACTCACATACACATTAACATGCTTACAGCAGGAATGTGCTCACACTCACCAAGAAGTGCTCACATTCACTCACACTCACACAAATTCGTTCAAATATACTAATGTAGTTGACCCTTGAATGATGCAGGGGTTAGGGGTGTTGACCATCCATGTACATTTGAATACATTTAACATATAGTCTGCTCTCTCAATATGAGGTTTTTGTGAATCCAGCATTTTGCATCCATGGATTCACCTAATAACACATCATGTAGTGATAGCTTACAGTGAACGATGTCAGAATTGTGATCTCTGAAGAAGAAGATTTAGCTTCAGGACCAGGGATCAAGCTTGATCAATCAGGGCTCTTGTATGGCAGAAGTTTTATTACAGTGAAAAGGGACAGAGAAAGCTTCTGATATAGACATCAGAAGAGGGTGGCGAGTGCCCCCATCGCTAGTGTTAGCAACGGAGTTACATACTTTTTAAAATGAGTTATTAAAGGATTGAGAAGATGCAAGAAATGTTTAACAAGGACCTAGAAGAAATAAAAAAGAGTCAATATATAATGAATAATGCAATAAATGAGATTAAAAAACACTCTGGAGAAAACCAACAATAGAATAATGGAAGCAGAAGATAGGATAAGTGAGGTACAAGATAGAAAGGTAGAAATAAATGAAGCAGAGAGGAAAAAAGAATTAAAAGAAATGAGGACAACCTCAGAGACCTCTTGGACAATGTTAAACGCCCCAACATTCTAATCATAGGAGTCCCAGAAGAATAAGACAAAAATAAAGGCCATGAGAAAATACTTGAGGAGATAATAGTTGAAAACTTCCCTAAAATTGGGAAGGAAATAGTCATCCAAGTCCAAGAAACCCAGAGAGTCCCAAACAGGATAAACCCAAAGCTAAACACCCCAAGACACATATTAAACAAATTAACAAAGATCAAACACAAAGAGCAAATATTAAAAGCAGCAAAGGAAAAATAACAAATAACACACAAGGGGATTCCCATAAGGATAACAGCTGATCTTTCAATAGAAACTCTTCAGGCCAGAAGGGTATGGCAGGACATACTTAAAGTGATGAAAGAGAAAAACCTACAACCCAGATTACTGTACCCAGCAAGGATCTCATTCAAATATGAAGGAGAAATCAAAAGCTTTACAGACAAGCAAAAGCTGAGAGAATTCTGCACCACCAAACCAGGTCTCCAACAAATGCTAAAGGATATTCTCTAGACAGGAAACACAGAAAGGGTGTATAAACTCAAACCCAAAACAACAAAGTAAATGGCAATGGGATCATACTTATCAATAATTACCTTAAATGTAAATGGGTTGAATGCCCCAACCAAAAGACAAAGACTGGCTGAATGGATACAAAAACAAGACCCCTATATATGTTGTCTACAAGAGACCCACCCCAAAACAGGGGACACTTACAGACTGAAAGTGAAGGGCTGGGAACAGATATTCCACACAAATAGAGACCAAAACAAAGCAGGAGTAGCAATACTCATATCAGATAAAATAGACTTTAAAACAAAGGCTGTGAAAAGAAGGACACTACATAATGATCAAAGGATCAATCCAAGAAGAAGATATAACAATTATAAATATATATGCACCCAACATAGGAACACCACAATATGTAAGGCAAATGCTAACAAGTATGAAAGGGGAAATTAACACAATAATAGTGGGAGACTTTAATACCCCACTCACACCCATGGATAGATCAACTAAACAGAAAATTAACAAGGAAACACAAACTTTAAATGATACAATGACCAGTTAGACTTAATTGATATCTATAGAATATTTCACCCCAAAACAATGAATTTCATCTTTTTTTCAAGTGCACACGGAACCATCTCCAGGATAGATCACACCCTGGGCCATAAATCTAGCCTTAGTAAATTCAAAAAGTTGAAATCATTCCAAGCATCTTTTCTGACCACAATGCAGTAAGATTAGATCTCAATTACAGGAGAAAAACTATTTAAAATACCAACATATGGAGGCAGAACAACACACTGCTGAATAACCAACAAATCACAGAAGAAATCAAAAAAGAAATCAAAATATGCATAGAAACAAATGAAAATGAAAACACAACAATCCCTAACCTATGGGACACTGTAAAAGCAGTGCTAAGGGGAAGGTTCATAGCAATACAGGCTTGCCTCAAGAAACAAGAAAAAAGTCAAATAAAAAACTTAATGCTACACCTAAAGCAACTAGAAAAGGAAGACATGAAGAACCCCAGGGTTAGTAGAAGGAAAGAAATTTTAAAAATTAGGGCATAAATAAATGCAAAAAAAACAAAAGAGACCATAGCAAAAATCAACAAATCTAAAAGCTGATTCTTTGCAAAGGTAAATAGACAAACCATTATCCAGCCTCATCAAGAAACAAAGGGAGACGAATCAAATCAACAAAATTAGAAATGAAAATGGAGAGATCACAACAGACAACATAGAAATACAAAGGATCATAAGAGATTACTATCAGCAACTATATGCCAATAAAATGGACAACTTGGAAGACATGGACAAATTCTTAGAAAAGTACAACTTTCCCAAACTGAACCAGGAAGAAACAGAAAATCTTAACAGCCCCATCACAAGCATGGAAATTGAAACTCTAATCTGAAATCTTCCAGCAAACAAAGCCCAGGACCAGATAGCTTCACAGCTGAATTCTACCAAAAATTTAGAGAAGACCTAACACCTATCCTACTCAAACTCTTCCAGAAAATTGCAGAGGAAGGTAAACTTCCAAACTCATTCTATGAGGCCACCATCACCCTAATACCAAAACCAGATAAAGATCCCACAAAAAAAGAAAACTACAGGCCAATATCAGATGAACATAATGCAAAAATCCTTAACAAAATTCTAGCAAACAGATCCAACAACATATTAGAAAGACCATACATCATGACCAAGTGGGCTTTATCCCAGGGATGCAAGGATTCTTCAATATCCACAAATCAATCAATGTAATACATCACATTAACAAATTGAAAGAAAAACCATATGATTATCTCAATAGATGCAGAGAAAGCCTTTGACAAAATTGAACATCGATTTATGATAAAAACCCTCCAGAAAGCAGGAATAGAAGGAACATACCTCAACATAATAAAAGCTATATATGACAAACCACAGCAAACATTATCCTCAATGGTGAAAAATTCAAAGCATTTCCCCTAAAGTCAGGAACAAGACAAGGGTGCCCACTCTCACCACTACTATTCAACATAGTTTTGGAAGTTTTGGCCACAGCAATCAGAGCAGAAAAAGAAATAAAAGGAATCCAGATTGGAAAAGAAGAAGTAAAACTCTCACTGTTTGCAGATGACATGGTCCTCTACATAGAAAACCCTTAAGACTCCATCAGAAAATCACTAGAGCTAATCAATGAATATAGTAAAATTGCAGGATATAAAACTAACACACAGAAATCTCTTGCATTACTATACACTAACAATGAGAAAACAGAAAGAGAAATTAAGGAAACAATCCCATTCACCATTGCAACAAAAAGAATAAAATACTTAGGAATATATCTACCTGAAGAAAAAAAAGACCTATATATAGAAAACTATAAAACACTGATGAAGGAAATCAAAGATG
Source organism: Bos javanicus (assembly GCF_032452875.1). Lineage (NCBI taxonomy): Eukaryota > Metazoa > Chordata > Mammalia > Artiodactyla > Bovidae > Bos > Bos javanicus. The sequence continues at coordinate 52,992,988 of NC_083897.1, forward strand.
ACACAAATAGATGGCGAATAAATTCATGGATTGGAAGAATCAATGTAGTGAAAATGAGTATACTACCCAAAGCAATCTATAGATTCACTGCAATCCCTATCAAGCTACCAACGGTATTTTTCACAGAACTAGAACAAATAATTTCACAGTTTGTATGGAAATACAAAAAAAACTCGAATAGCCAAAGCAATCTTGAGAAAGAAGAATGGAACTGGAGAAATCAACCTGCCTGAGTTCAGGCTATACTACAAAGCTACAGTCATCAAGACAGTATGGTACTGGCACAAAGACAGAAATATAGATCAATGGGACAAAATAGAAAGCCCAGAGATAAATCCACACACCTATGGACACCTATCTTTGACAAAGGAAGCAAGAATATACAATGAAGAAAAGACAATCTCTTTAACAAGTGGTGCTGGGAAAACTGGTCAACCACCTGTAAAAGAATGAAACTAGAGCACTTTCTAACACCATACACAAAAATAAACTCAAAATGGATTAAAGATCTAAATGTAAGACCAGAAACTATAAAAGTCCTAGAGGAAAACATAGGCAAAACACTCTCTGACATAAATCACAGCAGGATCCTCTATGACCCTCCTCCCAGAGTAATGGAGATGGAAAGCAAAAGTAAACAAATGGGACCTAATGAACTTAAAAGCTTTTGCACAATGAAGGAAACTATAAGCAAGGTGAAAGGACAGCCTTCAGAATGGGAGAAAATAATAGCAAATGAAGCAACTGACAAAGAATTAATCTCAAAAATATACAAGCAGCTCCTGCAGCTCAATTCCAGAAAAATAAATGACCCAATAAAAAAATGGGCCAAAGAACTAAACAGAAATTTCTCCAAAGAAGACATACAGATGGCTAACAAACACATGAAAAGATGCTCAACATCACTCATTATCAGAGAAATGCAAATCAAAACCACAATGAGGTACCATCTCACGCAGGTCAGAATGGCTGCTATCCCAAAGTCTACAAACAATAAATGCTGGAGAGGGTGTGGAGAAAAGGGAACCCTCTTACACTGTTGGTGGGAATGCAAACTAGTACAGCCACTATGGCGAACAGTGTGGAGATTCTTTAAAAAACTGGAAATAGAACTGCCATATGACCCAGCAATCCCACTGCTGGGCATACACACTGAGGAAACCAGAAGGGAAAGAGACACGTGCACCCCAATGTTCATCCCAGCACTGTTTATAATAGCCAGGACATGGAAGCAACCTAGATGCCCATTGGCAGACGAATGGATAAGAAATCTGTGGTACATATACACAATGGAGTATTACTCAGCCGTTAAAAAGAATACACTTGAATCAGTTCTAATGAGGTGGATGAAACTGGAGCCTATTATACAGAGTGAAGTAAACCAGAAAGAAAAACACCAATACGTATACTAATGCATATATATGGAATTTAGAAAGATGGTAACAATAACCCTATATGTGAGACAGCAAAAGAGACAGATATAAAAGTACAGACTTTTGGTCTCTGTGGGAGAAGGCAAGGGTGGGATTATTTGAGAGAATATTATTGAAATATATATATTAGCATATGTGAAATGGATCACCAGTCCAGGTTTGATGCATGAGGCAGGGTGCTCAGGGCTGGTGCACTGGGATGACCCAGAGAGATGGGATGGGGAGGGAGTTGGAGGGGGGCTCAGGATGAGGAACACATATACACCCTTGGCTGATTCATGTCAATGTATGGCAAAACCACTACAATATTGTAAAGTAATTAACCTACAGTTAAAATAAACAAATTAAAAAAATAAATTTGTTATTACAGTAAATCAAAAGAATGTCTCAACATTGTAAAAATTTTACCAGACCCACTCCCACGATTTACATTTTAGGATAACAGGGTTAGAATTTAACAATAGAAAGATCCTACCAGACCCACTCCTATAATATACATTTTAAGATATCAGGATTAATCAGAAGTTTTTCAGGAAGGAGAAACTGTCCTCAAGCAGGATACATTGTTGTTAAGTAATACCTAGTACCGAGTTTAAATTGAATTGTTTGTTGTATAATCATCAGGCTTAAAGAAAAAAAAAAATAATTATGTGACTCAGGCTAAGGAATGTAGAGAGAGAAAAAAAATATTTCTGTTTTCCTTCTCCTTAAGGACCCCAGACCCCTTTCTCCTCCTCGGGGACCCTGGACTCTTATCAACCTGCCTAGGTATTGACTCTCTCAGTAGTACTGTAGTATTTTTCTATCGAACAAATCTGCATATACCTATACTTGTGCTGTTCAAATCCCTGTTGTTTGAGTCAGATGTGCTTTTAAAATACTAGACAGGTGAATACCCTGGCAGTCCAGTGGTTAGGGCTCGGCAGTTTCACTACTCTGGCCCTGTGTTCAATACCTGGTCAGGGACTAAGACCCTGCAAGTTGTGCAACTTGGCCTCTCAAAATGTTAGACAAACATGCTTAAATTCACACACACACACACACACAGTGATATCCATGCACATGATCACTTGTTCACTAATACATATGAACATGCAGAAACATTTACTTAATCACACAAATATATTCTTATTAACACACTCGTACTTAAAAAGGCTCACCCATTTATTTTCCATAATGGACATTATTATATAAAGGATCTAAAAATAGCCTCTCTTTAGTTCTTCACAGTTGCCTGTAACCCATTAGCTGAAAAACCAGCCAGTGCCAAAATTAGTGTTTACACAGCAGTTGCTTTAAACATTGGGTTGGTCAAAAGCTCTCTTGGATTTTGCATAACATCTTATGGATGTTATGGCCACCCGGTATATTATAACCTGGAATATAGCAGATTTTAATCTATTTAGTGTTTCCTTGGTGTTTCAGTGGAAAAGAATCTGCCTGCTAATTCAGGAGATATGAGAGACGTGGGTTTGATCCATGGGTCAGGAAGATCACCTGAAGAATGAAATGACAACCCATTCCAGTATTCTTGCCTGTGAAATACCATGGACAGAGGAGCCTGGCAGACTACAGTACATGAAGTCACAAAAGAGTATAACTTGACTTAGTGACTAAACAACAACAGTAAAAATGTGAGGCTTTTTTCTTTACATGTTGGGGCCAGAATGCTGGAACATTAGACTGCCCTGCTTTTCAGGGGTTAACTGCCTTGAAGATCTGATACGCTTTTGCCTTCTTTTTCCCTTCTATGATGTCAGCCAAGAACACTCACTACAAGTTTGTATCCCTTAGCTTTGAGAGAGTGACCCTTTGAGAGTCCAATTTCTGTCTTGATGACTCACCAAGGCCCTATCATAAAATTCATTGGCTGACCTTCTACCACCTCTTCCAGAGGAGAGGCACTTGGGTTCCTTGGAAGCCCAGGGGTCTGGAAACAACCCCTAGTCAGCTATTTCCTAATTCCTCAAAAGTGTCCAGATCTTTCAGAATTCAACCTGGATACTCAAATTACTCCTTTGACCACATGAAGCAAACTCTTGGGCATAGGCTTTTTCAAGCGAATAGCAGATTTTCTGTTTTTGCAGAGGGTAGGTGCAGGGCGGGGTGCCCCATACCACCAACCCCCCGGCCCAGTTTTCCTGCTGACAGGGAGCTGGAGCTGACCAAGGAATGACTGTAGAGGCCAGAATGAGCAGAGGGCTGGGTGGTGCCCAAGCCATAATAGGAGGCAGGATTGCATGTCTTTTTGAATGACTCTTGGCATCTGTAGGATTTGCTAACCTCAGGATGCTATTGGAGTGAGTGGAGCCAGTTGGAGTAGGTGGAGCCTGCATGCCAGGCTTCCTGTTCCCTTGCTGGCAGCTGAAGTGCATCAAACCTAGTGCTCTTAGAAGCCAAGGGATTGGTTCACAGTGTGCTTCATGGAGTGGAGCTACTGGGCTGCTGCTCTTTTTGCTGGTCCCAGGCTCAGGGCCCCTGATCAATTCCCATTTTTCCTGCATCCCTTGCCCATGATGGTCTCAACTTAGTGGCAGCTCTTTGGAAAAGAACAAGCTCCCCACCCCACCTCGTGGTTAGCCTGCTTACCTCCTTCTCTGTCTTCTACGAGGTCTTCAGCAGTCTCCAGTGTTCTCCAACTGGGAACTGTGGGGTCCAAACAAGCTGAAAGTCCCTGTGCCCCTACGGCTCACCAGGATCCAGTGCTTGAAGGGTGATGACCACAATCCCACCTGGAAATTCCAGTTTGACATCTAACCTCTCCTCCTCTGATGTTCCTGACTTCATTTTAGACTCCTTTAATTGGTAAGTGAGGTCGCCAGGCTGCCAGGAGCTGAGAAGGCAGTGGGTGAGTGGACAACCTTTTAGAAGACATGGGCCTGGGCTTTAAATCCTGTCCATGCACCCTGCCTACTGGCCAGTCCCTAGAGAAACTGGAGATAGGGGTGGGGACATCGGGTTGAGATGAACTGCCTGTTTCAGTGCCTATGTTACCATGGTAGCTAACAATGCCCAAATCACAGGGATTGGGAAACTACCACTCAAGAATCCACTCATCCATTTCTGGGACCTAATATTCCTCAGTCATTTGTACTGTTCCTTTTGTGTGTGTGTGTGTGTGTACACATGTGACCATGCATGTGCTCATGCAGGGAGGGGCCAGTTGTGGGTGAGGGCTAATAAAATTTATATTTTGTGCTGAGTTAACGTCTGGTAAAATTGAGAGGATCTTGAATGGCCTAGTCCCAAGTTTCACTCTGCTCCACCAGATAGGGTCCTCTAGCAATAGATCTTATTGAATGCACTAGATGCATTCCTGCATATTATCTCTGAATATCATTTCTTTGTCAACCAGCAGAATTATTCGAAGAACAAAATCATCCTTGCTCAGGAAGCAGGTACTACCTCACCATCTTAATACCCCAAACCTTCTTCCCACAGACCCTTCTGATTCTCTCTGTTCTAGTACTCTGTACTTTGTCCTACAATGTCCTACTTTCCTGTACTTTGTCCTGCAATGTCCTTATTTCCTGGGCTACCCAAGAAGTGAGTCACTGGGTCTCTGAAAAAAAAAAAAAATTTTTCTCAGTAACTACCCTGAAGGTCTGGACTACTCATGATTAAATGGAGATAAAAATCCAAAGCTGTAAATTTTCACTACTAGAAATCTAAAATATTCTGAGAGAATTTGTACAGAGAGAAAATAAACTGTGCTACTGTGCTACCACTCTGTTAGCTATGTCTCTTTTGCAGTAAAAGTCCTGATCATCTTGTTGTAGGGAGAAATGACCATGACACTTTCATGACAGTGATGAAATGAATTCACCCTAATTTAAGCCCGAGTCCTTAAAACTTATTAAGCTACCATAGTCATATGGGAGGCCCATAGCACTAATGAATTTGATTTGAGGCTGTCTGAAGGAAGAAATTGGAGAAGGCAATGGCACCCTACTCCAGTACTCTTGCCTCGAAAATCCCATGGAAGGAGGAGCCTGGTAGGCTGCAGTCCATGGGGTCGCTAAGAGTCGGGCATGACTGAGTGACTTCACTTTCACTTTTCACTTTCATGCATTGGAGAAGGAAATGGCAACCCACTCCAGTATTCTTGCCTGGAGAATCCCAGGGATGGGGGAGCCTAGTGGGCTGCCGTCTATGGGGTCGCACAGAGTCGGACACGACTAAAGCGACTTAGCGGCAGCAGCAGCAGCAGAAGGAAGAAATGTGTAAATATGAGCAAAATAGAGAGGACTCATCATCATAGGGGACCTCCCCCATCACATACACACAAAGTATATCCAGTGACAAACAAATAAAATGGATCAGAGAAAGAAATCAGAAAACTTGAATACAGAGGGAGGAAATCATTTAAATTGAAACAAAGGCCCACAATTTAATCCAGTTGGAAATCTAGAATTTGCTAAAAGAATTTATACCTTTGTCCTTGGCAGATGACAGTCTTCCTACTGTGTCCTCACATGGGCTTTTCTTTGTTTAGTGTGGGGAGAGAGTGAGAGCTCTGTGATTCTCTTCTTCTTCTTATAAGGATACCCTCCTGTAGGATTACACCTCCATGCTTATGACCTCATTTAATCTTAATTACCCCTTAAAGGTCATATCTCCAAATACAGTCACATTGGGGGTTAAAGGCTTAACATACCCATTTTGAGAGAATATGATTCAGTCCATAACATTTTGACATATATTTTGGGTATGTGCAAGTCAAGTGGTTCCCAGAGTCCTTTACCTCAATGAGGACAACTTTTAGGCAATGGCCCAAGAGTTTGTAAAAAGAAAGATACAGATAGGCACATTTGTTAGCCAGGGCATACAGTACAAAAATGAAGTTTGGCCAAATGTGCTGACCCATTGGTCCTGTTTTTTATCATGGGTATTGTCACTGTCATCTGTATTATTGCTTTCCATCACTGCAGGGGATGATGGAGACAATATCATATGTAGTATACAAATACCCAATAGTATCCACTCAGTTGATTCCAAGGGCCTCCTCATGTAGCCAAGAGACCTAGGAGAGGGATGGCTTCTTCTACTACTGTCTCTTTTGGCAAGGGACTAAGAATAGATGAGACCAGGCCTTTTGTAAGAAAGATATCCCAGAAAACTCTCTTGTATCAGGGAGGCCTCAGTAACTGTGCTGAGGTTATTGGAGCATTGGTTCCATGATCCAAAGCATGCTGGGCAATTGGGTACAGAGTGTCACAGGCTCAGGGTCTCTGAGAACCTCTGTTTTAAAAGTGGCTTGGTATGTGGCCAATAGTTGCCACTCTAATGGTTTGTAGTACAAGGCCAAGAAGGGCAGTTTCTTGCATCAGTGGCCTGTGGGCAATTCATAGCTATCATGGGTGGTCCAGAGATGCCAGGGGGCACAGGCAGAGGTTACTAAAGCATCAATAATGAAGGAACCTCTGGAGACACTAATGGGAGTGTCCATTGATTCAGACTTGGACAGATTCTAGAGTCTTTTGTTGGAAGGTTTATTGTTTTGCTAATGTAAATTGTTTTAGTAAATTCTGGGATTCTAATTGGTTTAAATTTTAACATTAGACATAAACAGCTATAGAAGAAGTTTATATATTGATCGATTGATGAAAATGTTGTTACCAGAGGCTCACAGGAACCTAATCCTTTCTTACCCCTGGGAGCAATCTTTTAGTAGTCACTAATTCATTACTAATTCATCATGAATTGCCAAATTCAGACTTAAATTGAAGAAAGTAGGGAAAACCACTAGACCATTAGGGTATGACCTAAATCAAATCCCTTATGATTATACAGTGGAAGTGAGAAATAGACTTAAGGGACTAGATCTGATAGATAGAGTACCTGATGAACTATGGACGGAGGTTCGTGACTTTGTACAGGAGACAGGGATCAAGACCATCCCCAAGAAAAAAAAATGCAAAAAAGCAAAATGGCTGTCTGGGGAGGACTTACACATAGCTGTGAAAAGAAGAGAAGCAAAAAGCAAAGGAGAAAAGGAAAGATATAAGCATCTGAATGCAGAGTTCCAAAGAATAGCAAGGAGAGATAAGAAAGCCTTCCTCAGTGATCAGTGCAAAGAAACAGAGGAAAACAACAGAATGGGAAAGACTAGAGATCTCTTCAAGAAAATTAGAGATACCAAGGGAACATTTCATGCAAAGATGGGCTCAATAAAGGACAGAAATGATATGGACCTAACAGAAGCAGAAGATATTAGGAAGAGGTGGCAAGAATACACAGAAGAACTGTACAAAAAGATCTTCATGACCCAGATGATCACGATGGTGTGATCACTCACCTAGAGCCAGACATCCTGGAATGTGAATTCAAGTGGGCCTTAGAAAGCATCACTACGAACATAGTTAGTGGAGGTGATGGAATTCCAGTTGAGCTATTTCAAATCTTGGAAGACGATGCTGCGAAAGTGCTGCACTCAATATGCCAGCAAATATGGAAAACTCAGCAGTGGCCACAGGACTGGAAAAGGTCAGTTTTCATTCCAATCTCAAAGAAAGGCAATGCCAAAGAATGCTCAAACTACTGCACAATTGCACTCATCTCACATGCTAGTAAAGTAATGCTCAAAATTCTCCAAGCCAGGCCTCAGCAATACGTGAACCGTGAACTTCCAGATGTTCAAGCTGGTTTTAGAAAAGGCAGAGGAACCAGAGATCAAATTGCCAACATCCGCTGGATCATGGAAAAAGCAAGAGAGTTCCAGAAAAGCATCTATTTCTGCTTTATTGACTATGCCAAAGCCTTTGACTATGTGGATCACAATAAACTGTGGAAAATTCTGAAAGAGATGGGAATATCAGACCACCTGACATGCCTCTTGAGAAATTTGTATGCAGATCAGGAAGCAACTGTTAGAACTGGACATGGAGCAACAGACTGGTTCCAAATAGGAAAAGGAGTATGTCAAGGCTGCATATTGTCACCCTGCTTATTTAACTTATATGCAGAGTACATCATGAGAAATGCTGGGCTGGAAGAAGCACAAGCTGGAATCAAGATAGCCAGGAGAAATATCAATAACCTCAGATATGCAGATGACACCACCCTTATGGCAGAAAGTGAAGAGGAACTCAAAAGCCTCTTGATGAAAGTGAAAGAGGAGAGTGAAAAAGGTGGCTTAAAGCTCAACATTCAGAAAACAAAGATCATGGCATCTGGTCCCATCACTTCATGGAATTAGATGGGGAAACAGTGGAAACAGTGGCAGACTTTATTTTTCTGGGCACCAAAATCATTGCAGATGGTGATTGCAGCCATGAAATTAAAAGATGCTTACTCCTTGGAAGGAGTATGACCAACCTAGATAGTAAAAGAATACATTTGAATCAGTTCTAATGAGGTGGATGAAACTGGAGCCTATTATACAGAGTGAAGTAAGCCAGAAGGAAAAACATAAATACAGTATACTAACGCATATATATGGAATTTAGAAAGATGGTAACAATAACCCGGTGTACGAGACAGCAAAAGAGACACTGATGTATAGAACAGTCTTATGGACTCTGTGGGAGAGGGAGAGGGTGGGAAGATTTGGGAGAATGGCAATGAAACATGTAAAATATCATGTAGGAAACGAGTTGCCAGTCCAGGTTCGATGCACGATGCTGGATGCTTGGGGCTGGTGCACTGGGACGGCCCAGAGGGATGGTATGGGGAGGGAGGAGGGAGGAGGGTTCGGGATGGGGAACACATGTATACCTGTGGCGGATTCATTTTGATATTTGGCAAAACTAATACAATTATGTAAAGTTTAAAAATAAAATAAAATTGGAAGAATAAAAAAAAAAAAAAGAAAAGCAGAGACATTACTTTGCCAACAAAGGTCCGTCTAGTCAAGGCTATGGTTTTTCCAGTAGTCATGTATGGATGTGAGAGTTGGACTGTGAAGAAAACTGAGCACCAAAGAATTGATGCTTCTGAACTGTGGTGTTGGAGAAGACTCTTGAGAGTCCCATGGATTGCAAGGATATCCAACCAGTCCATTCTAAAGGAGATCAGTCCTGGGTGTTCTTTGGAAGGAGTGATGCTAAAGCTGAAACTCCAGTACTTTGGCCACCTCATGTGAAGAGCTGACTCATTGGAAAAGACTCTGATGCTGGGAGGGATTGGGGGCCGGAGGAGAAGGGGACGACAGAGGATGAGATGGCTGGATGGCATTACTGACTCAGTGGACGTGAGTTTGAGTGAAATCCAGGAGTTGGTGATGGACAGGGAGGCATGGTGTACTGTGATTCATGGGGTCACAAGGAGTCGGACACGACTGAGCAACTGAACTGAACTGAACTGAACTGAACACATATTTGAAATCTAGAAAAATGGTAGTAATAAACCTGCTTGCAGGGCAGTAATAGAGATATAGACATAGAAAACAGACTTGTGGAGCAGGAAGGAGGTTGAGAGAAATTGGGTGTGTAGGATTGACATATATGTACTAAGATGTGTAAAGTAGATAACTAGTGCAGAGCTGCTGTATAGTACGTGGAGCTCAGCTTGGTGCTCCTGGCCTTCTATACAAGCCTTCCAATAGTTTATCCATGCCAGGCACCAACTTCCCCTAATGTTATTGATGGGTTGACAAAATAGCTTTTACAGCCCTTGGGACTACCATACAAGTGATATAGTAAACCCAAGTTCCACATCACTTTAAAGCACAATAACTAGGGACATTGCAAGATAACATTGCTTTGGATTTTTATCTATCCTATCATCCTCCAGTAGCATAGACATAATGGGCTTTAAATTAAATTAAGGGCTAGTGACAGAAATTGAAGAGCAGTGGTCTTTCAAGTGGTCAGAAATACAGCCCATGGTTTAGATTACATTAAATTCATGTCCCTATGGCAAAACTACACCATACTTAAATTCACAACAAATGAGGAGCCCTCCTACAGAAATATTTCTGTCTCTGCTGGTGTACACATCCACACCAGACACAACCCAATTATCGATTTCACAGACATGGAAACCCAGGCACTGCTATGCATAGAAAAGAAACATTCACCTGGTACTTTCATCTTTCCTGTCTCCCTCATAGAAAACCCAGAGCTTAGCCACCTAATTCTTGATCCCTATGACAGCCTAACATGGACTAATGACTGTGAAACCATCCTGAGCCTGTGTCCATCATCATCCAGTATAAGCCAAGGAAAGTAACCACCACTTTCTGGAAAAAGAGGTGACCTTATCTACCATCTATGTATTTTGGTCTGCTTAAGGCAACATGGATGCCAAGAGATGGACCTAAACCTCTCCCTGACCAGGTAACACCATGTGAACATTACCCAGGAACAATCAGGTCCCCTACTGCTGGCTACACGTGACTTTAAGCCATACCCTGTTATCATGACCCTTGTCACCTGAGAAGTTCCTATCCTTGCCAGTGTTGACTCCATATCTGTTGGTGGTTCTCCCAGGGCTAGTAATCTACACACTGCAGTTGACAATGTCTGTCTGGAGACTATACCACATGCACATAACAGGGAGTCTTACCACACAGGTCACATTGGGAACAATGGAAACTATGCTGTTTATTCAGGTTGGTCAGTCCTACTGTCATGATCATAGATACCAACACAGGTTGGTAACCTTCTCCTGTCTCTTCTACTGCTAGCAACACTCATTCTGGCTAAGCCAAATGCTTTAGATACAGCTTATGACTCACAGATGCCTTGTAAACCCTTAGGGCCAATTTTGACCTCAGATCAGATGAAACACACTGTTATTAAGTAGTGCTATTAACTACATAGAACCACTGTCTCTTGAGTCTTATACCAGAGGAGTATGCACCCAGTGTTAAAGCCAGGAGGCTTGTGATTGGTGCAGTCATTTTAAAAGTGCTGTAATGCAGAGCCATATTAACAAGGTCTATGGGATTACAGTTAGATAAAGTTGGCTCAGACGGTAAAGAACCTGCCCGCAATACAAGAAACCCGGGTTCAGTCCCTGGGTCAGGAAGATCCCCTGTCAAAGGCAATGCAACCCACTCCAGTATTCTTGCCTGGAGACTACTATGGACACAGGAGCCTGGTGGGCTACAGTCCATAGGGTCACAAAGAGTCAGAGACAACTGAGCGACCAACACTTTCATTTTTATATAGCTCTTACTAATCCCTGGCATAATGATGAATGTGCTGCTGCTGCTGCTGCTAAGTTGCTTCAGTCGTGTCCGACTCTGTGCGACCCCATAGACGGCAGCCCACCAGGCTCCTCTGTCCCTGGGATTCTCCAGGCAAGAACACTGGAGTGGGTTGCCATTTCCTTCTCCAATGCAGGAAAGTGAAAAGTGAAAGTGAAGTCGCTCAGTCATGTCTGACTCTCAGCAACCCCATGGACTGCAGCCTACCAGGCTCCTCCATCCATGGGATTTTCCAAGCAAGAGTACTGGAGTGGGGTTCCATTGCCTTCTCCAATGATGAATGTAAACCCTGCCAAAACATATACTTTTACAAGTATTGGTTTTTTTCTTATAGGTTATAATGATTTTTTCTCTCTCTAGTACAAGTCCCATTTATTGAAGCTTGCACTGGAAAAAATTGCAAGAAGTGACCAAAGACAACTTACCATGAATTCCCTCCCTGTTTGTGAACTTGTATTTTAAATATGTATACTCACAGTATATATACATGGAAAGGAATGTATGCAACATAATCCCCAGGTCAAGGCATGTCTAAAGAGTCAGAAGCTTCATCCAGTTTGAGAGTTCTTTTCTAAACTGTATTCTATTACCAACTTCCAGGTTACATCACACTCAGTGGGAGTGGGCTTTTCAACAGCTGAAAAGCTTACTGCCTACAGGAAACAATCATAGCTTCTGGGTGTGACAGCAAAGACAATTCTCAGGAAAACATAATTAGTTCCATGGAGAAATCTAACCACTCTGTGTGAGAGTTTTTCCATCCAAATTGACAGCTGAACTGAAGTATTCGTCACTCTGTTGTGTCTGACTCTTCGCAACCCCGTGGACTCATATTAACAAAATCACATATGAATTAGCATACATATTTATTCATAACCAGGAGATGCTCAAACATTCCCTGTCTCACACCAACATACTCACACTCATGGACATGTATTTTCACACGTTCAGAAATTCATGGACACACATAAATACAGATACTCAAACTTTCATGTGTACATATATGGCAGTGATCACTCACTCATCTGCAAAATATGATCATATATACAAAGTAATTCACACATTCTCTCATACATTGAGATGCTCACATTCTCACTCACATATATACTTTAACATAGTCATACACATTGACACATTTACTCACACACACTAGTATACTTGATATTAATGTGCTCACACACTCAACAGGCTCACACACAAACATGCTACAGATTCATTCAGATACATAGTTACTCTCATATAACATTATTTTTATATGTGTCATTTTCACTCTTCTATTAACATGCTTACGTACACACATATGTACACCATTCACTTGCACAGTAAGATACTCAAGAATTCATACAAACAGACTCACATATATGTGCATGTTCACACATCATTCAGTTGCATGAGTTTTCTCAGAAGATCAGTTACACCCTGGCAGATGTGTATTTTCATACATGTACATATCTACATATTCAGTTATTCACATGTACTAACCTACTCATAAACAAAATACATAGTTACATACAAATATATTCTCATTTTATCAAGCTTCTCACACAATGAACTGTTAATATCTTTACACATATAGTTACACACAAACACATTCTATCCCTCATACATATGAATATGATCACACATTCACTCATATATTAATACCCTCAAATAAGGACATGCTTGTACAGTTATTCAGTTCTAATATCAAACAAATTTACTTTCACACATAAACACATATAAATATATGCTGATGTTCCATAGTCACACATATTAACTTGATCACATATATAGTCATAGTCAATATGTAAATATATTTACATTTTAACTCTCCAGATTACCTGGTTCCACATATGAAGACATAAATTTTCTCCAGAAATTATTATTCTCACATATTACATACTCATACATTCAGTTGCATATGCATTCACTCACATTATCAAATATACCTGTACATTACAAAATTATCTCACAAATAATGTTAGTATATTCACTCACAGGCATGAACAAACTTATACATATTCTCTGTGACACTCTATAAAATATGTTCACACATTTATTCATTCAGACTGACACACAAATTCACTTAGAAGAACATGGTTACAATACCACTCATACATAAGCCATTCATATGTCATGTGTACACACGTATGCTCTCACATGTATGTAAACATAAACAACAATATGCTTATAGATACACTTGCAGATGAACATGTTTCCAAACACACACATATTCACTCACAGAAATATATTCTTTCATTAAGAATCCCACATGAATAAACACACTTGCAAGATTCACTGACAGACATAAAAATGCTAAAACATCTATTCACTCAGAAAAACATGATCACAAATTTATCCCAGCATAAAGTCATACTAGTATATGCTTACTTGCATTGATTCTGTACATATGGATACTCTCAAATCCTTCACACATGCAAATGAACACAACAGGAATACACCCATTCAATTAGAAATAAACATTTTCACTCATGAAGCTCATAGATACACACAAACATGTACAAGTATTTGCTTGCATGTTCACTTGTAAGTTTATTCATACATCAGCTACCCCATTCAAGCTAGTATACTGACACATTTCATCCACAATGAACAAACTAACATCCATGTAGAAATTTATATATTTTTTCATATGCATGAATATGTACAAATATGTAATAAGTGCTTGAATATACTATAACAACACACTTATGTATGAATAGGCTCACATATCAGTTTCTTATATTTATACATATTTAGTCACTGGCATGGTCGTACTCAGAGGTTTACTCACACTGGTCGATACACTTATATACTTACATACACATGCTCATTCTCTCACTCAAACAAACAAATATACTTCAAACAACATGGCTACACAGATGGAATGCTCATACATTTATTCACCCAAATATGCTCATATTAACCAAATACTCATTGACTCATATCTATCAACACATATATTTACTCATGTGTGATATTTATGTTCACATTTTCATATTCAATTACAAACACAAACACCATTTAAAATTCACTTGAACACAGACACATATAATCACAACTTATTCACATACCTTGTCACAGATGCATATCAACATATTAAATGTAAAACTTGATTACCATTCATACATATATGTGTCTTCAAACATACAAGTGAACTTATGAATTTACTCAAACACAAAATTGTAATAAACATGCACATTGTCACTAATGATAACATGCTCACAATTCACTCACTGAAAAGGATATAGTTATAGATTAACTCATAGGCACACACATAATCTCACATAATCTATCTCTCACACAAGCATGCTCAAAAATTCACTCCATGAGCACGATAATATGTTCATTTACTCACATGAACATACTCACAAAATCAGTAACACACTAGACAGAGTGTTTTGTACATGTATAGACTCAGGATATCAACTTCCACAAAATAACATCACAAAAGAGGCATGCTCAGGTTTTCACTTGAACATGGACCTGTTCACACGTACAAATGCTTACACAATCACAATATAAATACACTCACATATGAACATGCTTATAAGATGAACCCCCATTCACTCACAACATGCTTACAAATTTGCTAACACACATAGACACACTTACATCCACATGTTCACACATTCAATTCCGCAGATTGTTCACACACTTATTTGCTCACATGAACATACCCACAAATTCATTCACACACAGAGGACACCGTCAAACATGCTCATGTTCACACATTGACACTTTCTCATATTAATGTATATAAGACATACAGAGACATTTATTCAGTCACACACATGGGCATCCCCATCTCAACATGATCACACAACTCAAAGGCTAATACATTCAATACCACACATATATTTATAAAGTCAGTCACATATATACTCTTATGTATAATGATTTATACAAATCACATGTCCAGTCTTATTCCCATATTTACATACTCATGTACAAATATCTCTATGTTCTTTCACACACACATAATAGCTGCCACTCATACACATACTTACAAATTCACTAAAACAAGTTTATGCTCATATGAAGACACATTCACACATTTACTAACAGAAACATTTTCAATTCTCACACACATGTAGATACATATATGCTACCACAAATGCATATATTCTCTCATTCACATGAATATGTTCACAAAGTTAGTCACATATATGACACACTCATATGTCTCACATGAACACACACATTCTTTCACATTGACTCCTGAACACACTAAGACATGCTTTTCATTTCCCTTTCAACATGCTCACACATGTGGACACACTTGCACACTTTTCACAGACAAACATGCTGGTACATTCACACAAAGGATGTAATATACTCACATTCACTCACACATGAACAATCTCACACACTGACATACTTATATATTCAGTGAAACAAATATGCTCATATATACACTTTCAAATCACTCAGACGTCAAGTTCACATATTCACATGAATGAACATGCACACATGTACATGTATATTAACTCAGTCACATACAAGAACATGCTTACACACTGGCAGACACAGTGACCTACTCTTACAGTCACTTGCATGACACACTCACATACATTCACACTCACACATGTATTCACATACATGAACACTATGATATTCTCTTACACCCAAAGACACAGTAAATCATACATTCATTCCCACTTGCACATGAACATACACCTACAGACAGATAATCACTCCCCAGGAATACACTCATGCATTCAATCACACAAAGGATCACATTCTTACATTCATTCACACAAATGACCATGATCACATTAATATGATTAGATGTGCAAGTATGCACACACATTCCTTCACACATATGTACATTCACAACCAATTACAGGATACTCACACAGTCATGCAAACTAAGATGTCAACATTAAATTGGCATGAACATGCTCACATAAAACTGCTTCTATATTCATTCACGCATGAGTGTTCATAAGTTAATCCACACATGAATGCCATCACATAGTCACATACATGAACATACACATAATCACACATTTCAGTACAATCACACATATATTTACATGTTCATTCATACATCTACCATATTCACACATTTGCTTAATGAACATAAGTGGAACATAAGTGTACCTAATTATATTCAGTCACACACACAAACCTGCTCAGACACTCATGAACAGAGGATAACTTAAACAGATAAGCAAGATCAAGGAAATATATTGATATATTCAGTCAAATAAGCTTGTTGACAAATTAATTCATGCACAAAGGCACACCCACATATACTCACAACTTCACTTAAAATTTACACACATACATAATGCTCACATACATGACCTTGCTTACACATTCAGTTGCACAAAGGAAAAATAATTATACATTAATACCTTCACACACATCAACTTTCTCATGCCATAATTTATACACATCAACATGCTCACATTTATGTACATGCTCACACACTAAGATACGAATGAACACACAAATTCATGTATTCACAAATACAAACTATAACAAGCAGATGAAAATGCTCAAAACACAAAACATCTCCACACTTTCATTTTCATAGGTTCATGCTCACACACACAAGCATAATCAGACATTCACTCACATATGAACCTACTTAAACATGAACATTCCCAGACACACAAATGTGCTCAGCCGTTATGTCACTAACAGCTGTAGACCTCCACTTTCACTCACATTCCCACATAAACATGCACTTTCTCATGGACTTACAGACAGAAAAATTATACACTCACCCATACTCAGTCCCTACATCCACTCACACACACTGACATGGACATGTTCTCACATTTATTTTAAAAACCACATGCTAACACAAATAAGTCATGCATGACAAGTTCACAAACACAAACACTCTGACATACTCACATAGTCTGCATGCTCATAAACACACATACATGTGCATTTACACATTCATTCACACCCCCAAAACACTTATACACATATATGGACATGATCACACATTCACATTTAGCCAGGATCATATTCATTCAATCTCTCACAAACAAACACACAAATACACATTCACTCACAGTTGCACATAGACACACTGACATCATCAGTTCCACATAAGGAACACACATTAGGTCATACACAAACATAATCACATTCACTCACAGAAAAGAACACATAGTTTACCACATAGTTTACCATGCACCTACACACACAAGCATGCTTGTATATTCACTAACACACACATGTGTTTCTAAAATCATTTAAACTTTCATTTCAATAATATACACACATAGTTATGTATGTGTGTATACCTACAGTCTTGTTTGTACATTTACTCAAACACAAATGTAGAAAAACACAAATACAAAGGATACATTCATTCATAGTCATGAACATACATGATATGCTTACATTTTCATTTGAACACAGGAACACCATCCGATGTATATACTCACACAGTCATTTGCAGACACACAGGAACATGTGCACATATACACATAGTGAACCTGATCACAGACTCACAAGTACACTCTGTAACAGTCATGCACATGTATGTATATGATCACCATTCACACATACACACATGCATCGATTCAGAAATAGATGTACATATTAACAACTCACATGAATCAACATGGTTACACATTCACTCAGAGGTAAACATGCTACCATCATGCACATGCTTGCAAATTCACTCATACACATGAACACACAGAAACACACAAAAGCACATTAACACTGACATATGAACAGGCTCAATTCACTCTTATATACAGACATGCTCACATACATCCACAAGGTACACATTCACTCAGATGAACATGCTTAAATCACTCAGATAAACAGATGAACATGCTTACAGATTTACTCCCATTCATAGACACACTGACACATGGATAAATTCATACAAATATTCTCAAATTAAAATAGTTATGAATTCATTCACACACTCGAATGTGCCTCATGTATACCATGTCATTCATAAATTTACTTACATACATGAACATACTCCTCCTTAAGTTGTTTGCAAGTGAACATGTACATTCAATCACACATACAAATATGGTTACAAACTCCTTCACACATGTAGACAACCTTACACATAATAAATTGCACACATATACATTATGGTGCCCTCACATCGGGACCCAACGTTCTCAAAGCAGCCCTCTTTTAGCAGACTGTCACCCACTTACCACATGAACTGTTGTGTGGGCTCCAAAATATTAACAACCCTGACTGACTCTGATTGACACAGGTGCCTACATCTCCCTAATCCCAGGAAGGACTCATATTTTAAAGCAGACATCCCCCTGTACTTTATGGAGGGAAATTGCCAGCCCCTCAGTGAGGTGTTTGCTCACAGTTGTGATGGTGTGTGACCCAGAGTCATGGCCAGGTCCAGTGATGAGGATGACATCAATAACAGTGCCAAAGCCAAGTTTCTATGGGAGCTGCTGGTACAGAGCAGGCACCTAGTTCTAGACAGCAAATCTTATATACAATCACAGAGCTATTCATGTACCCCACAGGCAACTGAGAAAAGGTATACTATTGATCCACAATGGGGAAGGCAAATTGTAGTCGACCATCCTATGACATATTTAGCAAAGAGAACATGTTACCCCATTCTAGGACTTCGAACCATTCACTGGTATTATTTGAATGTCCTTCACTGAGATATAACATTCATAATGTTAACACCCAGTAGAGGGGCTCTAATACAGAGAGAAGACTTATTTACCTCTTTGTAGACTATAGACAACATCTACCCATTAGTAGTGGCTTTAAGCACAGGCCATATCAGGGAACTGAAGATGGGAATTCATATCCTTTCATTAAGTCATCTATGACAGGCCATAATCCTTCTGATTAGTCAGTACTTCTTACACAGGTAGAGGAAGGTTAACTTATTCCCACTGGCCAATGCTCACCAGCAGTATAAAAGCCTTAGGCTTGTTTCATGAGGTTACCTGCTGCCTGAGGAAGTCCATTCTAAAATGGGAAAAGAGATGGTCTCAGAGAGAATAATCAGGGCAGAAGCATCTTTTAGAAAAACAAAGTCAATTTTAAAACCTCAGTAGAGAATTAACCCTTCAATTAATTCTCTTCCTAGTTTGTTCAATGTCTGGTCTACAAATGAAACTTGAAAGGGTAGATGAAAGGTTGCTGCTATAAGCCATGAATGATGCCAGGATTTGTGACCTCCAGAGGAGAGGAATTCGATCTAGGGCCAGTGATGAGGCTTGATCGCTCAGAGCTTTTTGTGAAATCAAGTTTTATTAAATTATTAAGACATAGAGAAAGCTTCTGACACATATATCAGAATGAGACAGAAAGAGTGCCCACTTGCTAGTTTTTAACAAGGAGTTATATCCCTATTAGCAAGCTGCTAATTAGAGAAAGGGAAATGCCTCACAGAACTGAGAGTTGCACCAGGCCTCTCACCCACAACATACATTTTGAGATAGCATTGGCACAAGGTCCATATTCGCAGCCATAAAACAATTGACATGGATCTTGAAGAAAGGCAGATTTCCAAGCAAATATGTAGTTCGTTAACATAGCTCAAGAAAACATTTCCATAAAAAAACCACAATGGTTAGCTCAAGGTTTGAGATAAAGTTAAGTTCAGGTGGAACCAAGTGTTGCATGGCAACACAGGATTAGAAGAGAAAAGAAAAAAAGACATCTGCCAGTTGTACTTTATTTCCTCCCGCAGCTTGGGGACCTCTGGCCTCCCTATCGAGGCTATTAACACTCGTAAACTAGTTCCAGTTTGGTGAAAGGAAAGCTCATATTACCCCAACCTCCCAGGTTGGTAAAGGAGATCCAACATTTGATTCTGGCAGACTCTCAAAGGACATTAGCATCCATCAACTGGTTGATGGATGGGGCTTCTCAGATGGATTGGTTGATGGAATGGGCTTCTCAGACCACAGACGTCATGCAGCATAGTGATTAGCCAAGTCTTGAGGGGGTTGAATTCAGTCGTGAGACCACCAAGTTGTTTCTTGGGGTCGGGGTCAGCTTCTTTACAGGCAGTGATGTCTAATGCTCAGACAATTCAGAAGGACATAGCTTCCCTGTATTTAATAGAAGCTCATGAATGACAAACTCAGAGTCAAGTGCTGCCTGTTAAGTGTATATTCAATACCCTACCTGGCCTAATTCAAAATCACTGTCCATAAAGTGATTGCCCCCTTTCTTGGCAAAATGAACCACTTAACACCAGGTCCCCTTTTAAACATGAACTCTGAAATGAAAAAGAGAAGTTGGTTGTATTGGACCCCAAGGGATAAGGAGCCATGAGATATTAGATGATCTCTGATAAGTCTGTATAGCAATTAATATAGTTACTAAAGCTAGATTCCAACCTGGCCAGGCTTTTCCTTCAGTGACAGCCTTACTTTCCATGTCTGCCCTTGACCTCTGCCAATACCAAGGACCAGACATCACATCAGGACCCAGTGTTCTCAAAGCAGGCCTCTTCTGGCAGGCAGTCGACTTCTTACCATATAAACTGTAGTGTTGGCTCAAAAATATTAACATTGCCTGGCTCTCATTTACACAGGTGCCCACATCTTCCAAAACCCAGGGAGCACTCATATTTTAAAGCAGGGGTCCTCAACCTCCAGGTTCTAATGCCTGATGATCTGAGGTGAAGCTGATGTAATAAAGATAGGAATAAAGTACACAATAAATGTAATGCACTTGAATCATCCTGAAACCATCCCTGCTACCACCCCAGTCCGTGGAAAAATTATCTTCCACAAAACCCATCTATGGTGCCAAAAATGCTGGGGACTGCTGCATTAAAGGGATTCCCCCAGGAGATGACTAGCTTGAGAGGAGCATTAATTGAAGGGATAATTCTCTACTGAGCTTTTAAAATTGACTTTATTTTGCTAAACAATGCCTCTGCCCTGATTGTTCTGAGTCTCCTTTTCCCATTTTTGATGGATTTCCTCAGTCAGCAGATAACCTCATAAAAAAAAGCCTAATGTGTTGATGCTACTGGTAGGCTCTGGCCAGTGGGAATGAGTTAACCTTCCTTTATCCGTGTGAGAGGTACTGACTAAAAGTAAAGCACCCAAGGATTATGGCCTGTCATAGCCAAGTTAGTAAAAGGATATGGATCCCCACCTTTCAGTTTCCTGCTATGGCATGTCCTCAAAGCCACTAGTAACAGGTAGGGGCTGTCTATGGACTAGAGAGAGTTAAAGAAGGCTTCTTCCTGTATTAGAGCCCCTCTACTAGGTATTGACATGAATTTAATACCTTAATGAATGACATTCAGATAATATTGGTAAATGGTTCAGAGTCCAAGACTGGGCTAACATGTTCTCTTTGTTAAATACGTCATAGGATAATTGGTCACAATTTGCCTTCCCCTTTGAGGATCAACAGTACAATTTTTTCCCAGTTGCCTGTTGGGTACATGAAGTCTTCTGTGATTGTATTTGGATTTGCAGTCTGGACCTAGATGCATATTCTGTACTGGCATCTCCTGCAGAAACTCAGCTCTGGCGTTGTATTGATGTCATGCTTATCCCTGGGCCTGGCCAAAACTCTGTGTCACATACCATCACTACTGTGAGTGAACACCTTACTGAGGGCATGGGCAATTGCACTCCATAAGGTACAAGGCACCTCCTAGTTTGTTAAATACCTTGGCTATAATTGAATATCAAAAGGGTAACCTAGTCCAAATTTGGTAAAAGAAAATATCCTAGGGCCCCACCCTCCCATGTTGGTAAAGGAGATCCAACATTTTGTAGGAATGTTTGGATTCTGGTGCCAGCCTCCAATATTTGCTGGTCCCTGTGTATGGAGTCACCCTCAGGACTTCCACTTATCTGTGGGGACCCAAGCAACAACAGGCACTAAATAAACTAATGAAGGCTATTGTTCCATCTCTACAACTAGTGCTCTGAGGACAGGCCTTACAGGTAGAAGTTTGGGTGACCCCAAAATTCACTCTGGGGGCCACTGGACCAAATCTCCATGGGCTTTAGCAATGGGCAGACTCAGTGCAAAGGTATTGGCCAATGGAGAGGCAACTTCCAGAGTTACACTGAGCCCTTATTGAAACTCATGTCTCTAATGGAGCAGAGCCAGTTACGCTATGGATTGAGATTCCTATTGTGCCCTGGGGAATAGCAGAAGCTCCTCCTATACCAACAGAAGTCTCTATTAAAATGGTAATGTATCTACTAGATTGAGCTTAACCTCTCTCTGCTAGAGAATTGCAACTCCATGAGAATATAGCCACATTCCCTGACACTGAAATTAATTTGCATAACCTCCAGGCTTTTTAAAAAATGTGTATAATCACATGTGTATAATACTGAACATTTTATACTTTTAATTTAATTTTTACTTTAGTTATTTTTTATGGAACTCCAGTTGATTTACAATATAGCATTAATTTCAGGTGTACATACTGTGATTCAGATTTTACAGTTCTTGGGACTGCCATACAAATTATACAGTCAACCCAAAGTTCCCGCTTCATGGTAAAGCAAAAGAACAACAGGCATTATAAACATTGGTTTGTTTATAATGGCTTGGTTTTTTTTTTTAACCTATCCTGTCATCCTCCAGTAACAGGTATGATGAAAGACATAAAGGACTTTTAAATCAAGGGCTAGTAAGAGAACTTGGAGAGCAGTGGTCCTTCAAATGGTCTAGAATACTGCCCATGGTTTAGAGTATATTAAATTCATGTCCATATGGCATAACTCCACCATGTTTAGCTTCACGGCTAATGACAAGGACCCCACAGAGATATTTCTGTGTCTACTGGTATAACATTCCCACCAGACACAACCCAGTTATTGGTTTTCACAGACATGGGAGCCCAGGCATTGCCACACACAGAAAAGAAACATTCACCTGGTACTTTCATCTTTCCTTTCTCCCTCATAGAAAACACAGAGCTTAGCCATGTCCTTCATGATCCTGATAAGAACCTGACATGGACTAATGGTTGTTAAACCATCCTGAGCCTGTGTTCATCATCATCCAGTACAAGCCAAACAAACTACCCACCACTTTCTTGAGACAGAGTTGACCTTATCCACCATCCATGTACTTTGGTGCACTGAAGAGGTGGACCTAAACCTTTCCCAGACCAGCTAACACCATGTGAACAATACCCAGGAACAGTCAGATCCTCTACTGCTGGTTACAGGTGACCTCACACTTTAAGCCCTATGCTGTTACCATGCCCTTTCTCATCTGAGAAATTCCTACCCTTGCCAGTGTTGACTCTATGTCTATTGGTGGTCTACCCAGCCCTAGTAATCTACACACAACTTGATCTGTCTGGAAACTATACCACATGGAATTAATAGGGAGTCTTACAACAGAGGTCTGGTTGGGGACAATGGGAACCATGATGTTGGCTATTCACATTTGTTAGTCCTACTAAATGACCACAGATACCAACACTGAAGCTAGCAACCTTCTTCTGTTTCTTGTACTATTCAGTTCAGTTCAGTTCAGTGACTCAGTCATGTCAGACTCTTTGTGACCCCATGGACTGCACGCCAGGCTTCCCTGTCCACCACCAACTCCCAGAGCTTGCTCAGACTCATGTCTATTGAGTTGGTGATGTCGTTTGTCGTCCCCTTCTCCTCCTGCCTTCAATCTTTCCCAGCATTGGGGTCTTTTCTAATGACTCAGTTCTTCACTTAAGGTGGCCAAAGTACTGGAGCTTAAGGCTTAGCATCAGACCTTCCAGTAAATATTCAGGAATGATTTCCTTTAGGATTGACGGTTAGATCTTCTTGCAATCCAAGGGACTCTCAAGAGTCTTCTCTAACATCACACTTCAAAAGCATCAATTCTTCGGTGCTCAGCTTTCTTTATGGTCCAACTCTAACATCCATACATGACTACTGGAAAAACCAAAGCTCTGACTAGATGGACCTTTGTTGGCAAAGTAATGTCTCTGCTTTTTAATATGCTGTCTATGTTGGTCTTCTACTATTAGCAAAACCCATTTTCACTAAGCCACACTCTTTAGCCTTCTAAACCCTCAGGGCCAACTTTGACCTCAAGTCAGATGAGACCCACTGTTTTTAAGTAGTGCCATTAACCACATAGAGCCACTGTGTCTTGAGTCTTATATAAGGAATGCCCAGAGATAATATGCACCCAATATTAAAATCAGGATACTTGTGATGGTACGATCATATTAAAAATTCTGTAATGCAGAGCCATACCAACAAACTCTATGCAATTACAATTAGATAAAATTAGAGGTCTTACTAATCCCTGGTATAATGTGGAATGTAAACCCTGCCAGAAATGTTTATCTTTACATCTGTTGGTTACTTTTCTTATTCATTATAATGTTGTTGTTGTTTTTTTTTTTTCCCTCTCTCTCTCTGGTACAAGTCGCATTTATTGAAGCTTGCACTAAAAAATGTTCCACTAAGTGACCAAGGGCAACTCACTGTGAATTTCCTCCCTGATTAAGAATTTATATTTTATAGACATACACACAGTATATATACAAGGAAAGGAATGTATACAACAAAATACCACAGAGAAGTCATGACTGAAGAGTCAGGAAATACATCCAGTTTGGGAATTCTTTCCTAATGTGTCTTCCAATACCAACTTCAAGGTTACATCACACTCTCAACAACTGCAACACTTACTGCCCACTGGAAACAATCATAGCTTTTGAGTACGTCAGCAAAAAAAATTATCATGAAAACATATTTGATCCCATTGAGAAGTCTAACAACTCTCTATATGGGAGTTTTTCCATCCAAATTGACAGCTACTTGTTGACAACAATTACAAAATTCATTAGGCTTACCAAACATAATTAACAAGGATTTGGGAAGAACTTCAGGGAAATTGAAGCCCAATGTTACTCTTCTGGGGGATATTAAATCATAACCATCATGTCTACAGAACAATAATGATAAGTCCAGTAGCAAAGTTAACCTTGGAGGAAATCTTTTGGTATAGTCACATGATTACCTGCCAAGTAGCCACCTCTGAGGCTATTAAAGCTACACAAGCAGCTGCCAAAGAAAAATTCCCCCAGAATGGAAGCAATGGAACAGGTAGTCCCACACTGAAATAAAGGAACATTGTGATATACAGGGACATAAATGGGCTAAATATATAATATAGTTGATTTGTATTTTTGAAATAACTTGGCCCTCCTGCATATTTGTTACTGGTAATTGGCAGGAAACTCAGGCAGTAATCACATCAATCTGAACAAGAAGGCACATATAATTGCTTATGAAAACAAGCCTGCATCTGGCCTTAGTCACAGGAATAACATAAGATGGCAGATTTAACCACATTCTGGACTTTCTTCTGCCAACCTGATTTTAGAGCCCATAGCATATATCTCTCCCTTGACAAGCTCCTCCATAAATCTCATTTATTAAAATGAGCTTGTTCCCCTCACCATGAATATCCAGAAGCTAATCTATGTAAGTATGTGAGCACTGGTAGACTGAGTCTGTAACCAGTTTATCTGACTCAGGTACCTAATGCAAGGTGGATAACATGCAATCTTGTTTGACTGTAACACCATATGCTTCTATTCACAGTACCTCAAACTGTAGTAAACTGTAAATGCTCTAGCTTTTGTAAAAACAAAACTTTGTGTGCACTGGGACCCAGAGACCCCACAGAGACTGAGCCAGACCTGCCTTTGAGTGGTTGAGTATCTCCTGCAGAGGCACGTGTCAGCAGTGGCCTGCCACAGGGGCAGGGGTTCTGGGTGCAGCAGACCTGGGTCACACAGCGTGTGGCATAAGCCCTCTTGGAGGGGGTCGCCATTAACCCCACCTTAGAGCTGCTGAGCAGATGACCCACAAACTGCAGAACAATTATACCAAATAAATTGTCACACTGGTAAGAAAGTTGTAGCTCAGCCAGTAAAGAATTTGCCTGCCAATGTAAGAGACACAGGTTCTATCCCTGGGTCAGTAAGATTCCCTGGAGAAGGAAATGGCAACCCACTCCAGTATTCTTGCCTGGAAAATTCCATAGGCAGAGGACCCTAGTGGGCTATATTCCATGGTGTCACAAAGAGTCAGACACAACAGAGCCTGAACAGATGATGATGACGAGGACCGACAACAGATTTCCCAACCTGGGGATCTGGCAAAGGGACTGAGAACCCCCAGGGAATTTGACTTTGGAGGCCAGTGGGATTTGATTACAGACTTTACACAGGACTGGGGAAACAGACTCTTGGAGGGCACACACACACACACACACACACAAAACTTGTGTGCACCAGGACCCAGGAGAAAGGAGCAGTGACCCATAAGAGACTGACCCAGACTTGCCTGTGAGTGTCCAGGGAGTCTCTGGCAGAGGTGTGGGTCAACAGTGGCCTGCTGCAAGGTCAGGGGCACTGAATACAACAGTGTGTGCACAAGACCTTTCGAAGGAGGTCAACATTATCTTCATTACCCCCACCATAGTTTGGTCTTAGGTCAAACAATAGGGAGGGAACACAGCCCTGCCCATCAAGAGAAAATTGGATTGAAGATTTACTGAGCATGGTCCTACCCATCAGAATAAGACCCAGTTTCACCCACAATCAGTCTCTCCCATCAGGAACCTTCCATAAGCCTCTTATCCTTATCCAACAGAGGGCAGACAGAATGAAAATCACAATCACAATTGTGATTTGAAAATCAAAATCACAATTAGTTTTTGATTAGAAAACATAAAACTGATCACATGGACCATAGCCTTGTCAAACTCAATGAAACTAGGAGCCATGCAATGTAGGGCCATCCAAGACAGATGGCTCATGGTGGAGAATTCTGACAAAACGTGGTCCACTGGAGAAGGGAATGGCAAACCATTTCAGTATTCTTGCCTTGAGAACCCCATAAACAGTATGAAAAGGCAAAAAAATATGATGCTGAAAGATGAACTCCCCAGGTTGGTGAAGGTGAAAGTGAAAGTGAAGTCGCTCAGTTGTGTCCGACTCTTTGCGACCCCATAGACTGTAGCCTACCAGGCTCCTCTGTCCATGGGATTTTCCAGGCACTAGTACTGGAGTGGATTGCCGTTTCCTTCTCCAGGGGATCTTCCCAACCCAGGGCTCGAACCCGGGTCTCCCGCATTGTAGACAGACGCTTTACAGAAATAACTCCAGAAAGAATGAAGAGACAGAGCCAAAGTGAAAACAACGCCCATTTGTGGATGTCACTGGTGATGGAAGTAAGTTTGATGCTGTAAAGAACAGTATTGCATAAGAATCTGGAATGTTTTCCTTCTGGCTTACTTCACTCTGTATAATCGGCTCCAGTTTCAAACACCAATACAGCATACTAATGCATATATATATGGAATTTAGAAAGATGGTAACGATAACCCTGTACGTGAGACAACAAAAGAGACACAGATGTATAGAACAGTCTTTTGGACTCTGTGGGGTGGGGGGGATGATTTGGGAGAATGACATTGAAACATGTATAATATCATATAAGAAATTAATCACCAGTCCAGGTTTGATGCAGGATACAGGAAGCTTGGGGCTGGTGCACTGAGATGACCCAGAGGGATGGTATGGGGAGGGAGGTGGGAGGGGGGTTCAGGATTGGGAATATATGTACACCCGTGGAGGATTCATGTTGATGTATGGCAAAACCAATACAATATTGTAAAATAATTAGCCTATAATTAAAATAAATAAATTTAAATTAAAAAACAAAACAAAACAAACAAACGAAAGAATCTGGAATGAAACTGGAGCCTATTATACAGAGTGAAGTAAGCCAGAGAGAAAAACACCAATACAGTATACTAACGCATATATATGGAATTTAGAAAGATGGTAACAATAACCCTGTATACGAGACAGCAAAAGAGACACTGTTGTATAGAACAGTCTTTTGGACTCTGTGGGAGAGGGTGCGATGATTTGGGAGAATGGCATTGAAACATGTATAATATCATATATGAAACGAGTCGCCAGTCCAGGTTCGATGCATGATACTGGATGCTTGGGGCTGGTGCACTAGGATGACCCAGAGGGAGGGTATGGGGAGGGAGGAGGGAGGGAGGAGGGTTCAGGATGGGGAACACATGTATACCTGTGGCAGATTCATTTTGATATATGGCAAAACCAATACAATATTGTAAAGTTAAATAAAATTTAAAAAAAAAGAATCTGGAATGTTAGGTTCATGAATCAAGGTAAATTGGAAGTGGTCAAACAGGAGATGGCAAGCGTGAACATTGATATTTTAAAAATCAGTTAACTAAAATGGACTAGAATGGGAGAATTTAATTCAGATGACCATTATATCTACTATTGTGGGCAAGAATCCCTTAGAAGAAATGGAGTAGCCCTCATAGTCAATGAAAGAGTCCGAAATGTAGTTCTTGGCTGCAATCTCAAAAATGACAGAATGATCTCTGTTCATTTCCAAGGCAAACCATTCAATATCATAGTAATCCAAGTCTATCTTTTAGTGTGGCAGTCAGCATCTTTTAGTTGGAGCATGTGAGATATTTTAGTTGCTGAATGTGGCATCTTTGTTGCAGTATATGGGATTTTCTTGTGGCATGTGGGATCTTTAATTGTACCATGTGGGATTGTTGTTGCAGCATGTGGGGTAGTTTTAATTGTGGCAGGCAGGCTCTTCATTTTGTCATGTGGGATCTTTTTTGTTGTGATATGTGGGCTCTTTGTTGTGGTATGTGGGAATCTTTTTATTTGTGGCATGGAAGATCTTCATTGTGGCATGCATGATCTTTTAGTTCCAGCCTGCCAGATCTTTATAGTTTTGACATGCAGGATCTTCAGATGTGGCATGCGGGATTTCGTTGCAGCGTCAGGATCTTTTAGTCATGGTATGTGGGATCTTTGTAGTGTGTGTGGATCTTTAGTTGGGGCATCAGATCAGATCAGATCAGATCAGTCGCTCAGTCATGTCCGACTCTTTGCGACCCCATGAATCGCAGCATGCCAGGCCTCCCTGTCCATCACCAACTCCCGGAGTTCACCCAGACTCACGTCCATCGAGTCAGTGATGCCATACAGCCATCTCATCCTCTGTCGTCCCCTTCTCCTCCTGCCTTATTTGCGGCATGCAGGATCTTTAGTTGCAGCATATGGGATCTTTCATTGGGGTAAGCAGGAAATTTGTTACAGTATATGGGATCTTTGTTGTGGCATGCAGGATCTTTTAGTTGCAGCATGTGAGATATTTTTGGTTGTGGAATGTGGGATCTTTTTAACTGGGGCATGCAGGATATTTGCTGCAGCTGAGGGATCTTTTTAATTGTGGCATGTGAGATCGTTGTGGCATGTGGATCTTTTAGTTGTGGCAGGCAGGATCTTTAGTTGCATTATGGGGAATCTTTTTATTTGTGGCACGCAGGATATTTATATTTCAGAATATGAGATCTTTTTAGTTGTGGCATGCAGGATCTTTATGCAGCATGCAAGAACTTTAGTTGTGGCACGTGGGATCTTTTGGTTGTGGTATTGGGATATGTGAGCAGTATGTGGGATCTTAGTTGCAGCTTGTGGGATCTTTGTTGTGGCTTGTAGGATCTTCACTGTGTCATATGAGATCTTTATAATTGTGGTATATGGGATCTTTGTTGCTGCATGTGGAATCGTCACTGCAGCATGTGGGATCTTTAGTTGTGACATGCTGGATATTTTTAATTGTCACAGGCAGGATCTTTATTGTGGCATGGAATCTTTTAAATTGTGGTATGTGGGATCTTTGTTGCAGCATGCAAAATTTTTTTTATTTCTGGCATAGGATGTTTTAGTTGTGGCATGAGGAATCTTTTAGTGGCAGCATGTAGGATCTTTTTAGTTGTGATACATGTGATTTCTATTGTGGTGTGTGGGATATGTGTTGCAGCATAGGTGATCATCTGTTGCAGCAAACAAGATTTTTTTACTTGTAGCATTTCAGATCTGTTTAGTTGTGGCATAGGGGATCTTTGTTGTTTCACATGGGATCTTTTATTTGGGGCTTGTGACATCTTTTTAGTTGTGGTTTGTGGGATCTTTTAAATTGTGACATGCAGGATCCCTGTTGCGGCATGTAGGATCTTTTCTTTCTAGCATTTGGGATCTTTGTTGTGGCATGTGGGATCTTGTAGTTGTGGCATGTGGGATCTTTTAGTTGTGGCATGCAGGATCTTCAGTTGCGGTATGTGGAATCTTTTTATTTGTGGCATGCAGAACTTTCATTGTGGCATGTGGGATCTTTTACCTACAGCATGCAAGGTCTTTTTAGTTGCAACACGCAGGATCTTCAGTTGTGGCATGTGGCATCTTTAGTTGTGGCATGCAGGATCTTTTT
The DNA here is from genome assembly GCF_032452875.1 of Bos javanicus. Taxonomy (NCBI): domain Eukaryota; kingdom Metazoa; phylum Chordata; class Mammalia; order Artiodactyla; family Bovidae; genus Bos; species Bos javanicus. Next base: position 53,023,851 of record NC_083897.1, read on the forward strand.
AGTTGTGGTATGCGGGATCTTTAGTTGTGGCATATGGGATCTTTATTTGTGGCATGTGGGACCTTTAGTTGTGGCATACTATTTAATTGTGGCATGTGGGATTTAGTTCCCCGACCAGGGATTGAATCTGGGCCCCCTGCGTTGGGAGTACAGTCTTAGCCAGTGCACCACCAGGGAAGTCATGACACTTAAGAATTTTGTGTTAGGTTGAAAAGAGCTGAAATGCAGCAAACCAGCTGCACCTTACCAGTGCACTTACCAGTGGCACTCCCCCCAGGCTGTACATATTTGCCTCTTGAGATCCCACCTTTTTGACTTGGAGAGACCTACAGTGGAGTACACCCAGGCTCCCGACCCCCAGACTTTTTGCTCTGACCCTGGAACTTTTCCTACTTTTCTGGCTTCACATGCAAGAGGCCTCTGCTCTCTACACCCCCTTGAGAAGGACCTATACCTGAAGCACACTCCCTGGTGTGACTGGAGGAGCACTACCCACAGAAGTGGGTGTGCAGGCCAGAGAGCTCTATCCTGCTCAAGATAGAATTTTCTGCTCCATCTGTCAGGCTGTATGGGGATGGCACTTGAGCACAGGTTCTCTGCACCCTGGGTACTCACCCTACTGAGTTTGTTAACAACTGAGCACACGATCTCTGTCTTGTCGACCTCACCAACCAGGCTCCAGGTGCTTGCCCCTCTTTTCCCCAGGCTTTCAACTCCTGTTGAGTTTTATTGGTTCTATCTCCAGAAACATCCCAATTCTGTACTTATCTCTCCATCGATCATGAGCCACCCCCAGGTCAGGCCTTGGGTATCTTCCTCCCAAATTACTGCAACAACATCCCAACTTCTCAACTCACTGATATTAGTGTTGGTCCCTCTAGTCCATTCAGCACACTGCCATCAGCATGACCTTTATAAATCAAGCCTGATTATGTCAAGTACGTTTGATGACTTTAGCTGTCAAATAAAATTCAAACTCCTTAGCATAGAATTCAGATTTCTAAAGCAGACATGAGAAATGGCAAATAAATAAAACCATAAACCACCATGAAGCCAAGTAGTCAGTCTCTTTCTATATTCCTATTTCTATATAGTCTATGAGGGATAGACTTTCCCTTGGAATGGGAAGGTAGCCTGGGCTACACTGCTTGAAGTGACAGGAAACCCACGCTAAGCCCACAGCCCAAAGGCCACCTGAGAACCCTTAACCAATGACAGACAAAAGAAAGGATACATTGAATAGAGGAGCTATAGGACATTGAATTACATACAAACTCTAAATGGTTAATGAATGCTAATAGTTTATATCTGTGGAAGTGAAGCAACGTCTTCTGAATTTCCAGTCTCTACCCTAGAGAGCACACAGCTGTGAGGATTTCGTACGTAGGGGTAGACCAGTGAGGGTGCCATGTTTGCCATGGGGGTTACCTTGAAAACCAAGGCCATTATCCTGGACCCTGAGCTTTGGAGGTGAGTCACTTGACTGTTGCTTTCCTTTTGCTCTATTGTTCCCTCCAGAATGTGAGGGGATTAGGTGTAGCACATATGTTCCAAGGTGAGTGTGTACCTATTTAGGGGTTGGGTGGCTGGGTTGGAGAAGGCAGAGAGCAAGCTCCTCCTATAGCCTTACCTTACAAGGACAGTGCTTCTAGGTTGGCCTCTTAGTGGGGAGACAAGGCGAGAAGGCTGGGTGTAGGAGAATTCATGTGTTGGAGCACAGCCAACTCCCCCTTGCATGATAACGTTTTGGTCAGTTGGGCCAAATGCTGGTGGGTGTCAAGGGAGTCGCTACCTCATGAGGGACACTGATGATGCTGGTGGGTGTCATAGGCGTGCCTACCTCTTGAATTGCTACCTCATGTTCTCCTGTTATCTCAGCAAAGGCTAACAGCAGCAATTTAAAAACACAGAAAACATTCTCCCATTGTTTTAAGCAATATAGCTTCTCAGCAGGCATCCACGGCCAGAAGGAAGGAAAGTGCCAGACACTGTCTGGGGATTGTCAGGTGTGAATAAGTCCACCATTAACTCTTAGGCACCTCACCTCTGTCTTTCAGACTCTGATCTGTTTGCACCTGATGCCTAAGGTGGGACAGGGTGGAACATATTTACCTTTTTTGTCATGCAGACCTGATATATATGAGAAAAAGGAGGTCTGTGGGTTGGTTTGGCCAATCATTCAATGAAGAGGGGAATGCAAGAACAACTTCAGTCTTTGTTTAGACAGAAAAGGGCATAGCAGGTGCTAAATTCTGGGACTGCCACACGTGTGTGTGTGTGTGTGTGTGTGTGTGTGTGTGTAGTGGGGAGGCCAGTAGGTGGGGCAGTTGCACTCTGAATGGAGTGTGTGGCAGAGTTGGGGGAAGCAGAGAACAAAGCTGAACATTCTGGTACAGGTGTGTGTCCTAGGGTGTAGCTTCTCTGCCTGGACTACAACTGCAGCATGCTCTGGAGAGGAAGGATGCTCAGTCCAGGGGAGCAGGCAAGGAGGATGGTGAGCACCTGCCAGAGGTCCATAAGTACAGTAGGGGCAAGTTTAAAGTTGCTGGGGTGTCACTCTGGGAGAAAAGTGGACCTGGAAAGAGATTTGCAACTTGATTCTGGATGAGAGTGAGATTCTAGGAATCAAGGAGTAAACATTACCAGATTACATTTTTAATTGCATTTAATTGAAGCAAGAAAGGTAGCAGGAGAATGAGAGCTGACACTGCACAGACATGAGTAAAGAATTCAGGACAGAGAGAATGAGGGATGTGGGTAAAGAATAACAGTAAGGATGGGAAGGATAAAACTGCCCAGATAAGTGGTAGTTGATGTATCAAGAGCACATAAAATCCATTCAAACCATTGCCTGCTCCACAGGCAAGTTGAACCCAAACCATCCCCTCGTCTGTGAGGTTATCAGTGGCAAGCATGATCCAGGCAGTGTCATGTATCCTATGAGAGTCCCCCATCTTCCCACCTCTTGCTCTTTTCAGGCAGGGATTCAGGGAAAATGCACCAATGGCCTCAGAGTTTGGGGACTCCTAGATCTCCCTGTGTGGTCTCATACCAGACTGAGTTGAATCTCTCTTTGTGTCTGAGGCAGAGTAGCATCTCAGTTCAGTTCAGTTCAGTTGCTCGGCCGTGTCCGACTCTTTGCAACCCCATGGACTGCAGCACCCCAGGCCTCCCTGTCCATCACCAACTCCCAGAGCTTGCTCAAACTCGTACTCATCGAGTTGGTGATGCCATCCAACCATCTCATCCTCTATCATCCCCTTCTCCTCCCACCCTCAATCATTCCCAGCATCAGGGTCTTTTCCAATGCATCAGTTCTTCTCATCAGGTGGCCAAAGTATTGGAGTTTCAGCTTCAGCATCAGTCCTTCCAATGAATATTCAGGACTGATTTCTTTTAGGATGGACTGGTTGGATCTCCTTGAAGTCCAAGGGACTCTCAAGAGGCTTCTCCAACACCACAGTTCAAAAGCATCAATTCTTCGGCACTCAGTAGGGTGTTACCCATCCTCCTTCCCCCACAAGTTCACAAGCAGAAGTCTTAACAACTGTGTAGTGTTCAGATTCAAATAGCAACTTTAATATTTTTTGAGAAGGAAGGGGCAGTGAGAAGAGGAGGAGCCAGGGTAAAGCTAGCAAAGCTGCTTCCCTCTGGGTAAGAGATTTGGAAGCTACAATGTTGTGAACAGCAGCTGCCTGAGTGCTTTGCCCTTCCCAGCACCTGGCATGACACATGCACCCCCCATATTGTGGAGTAAAAGTTATGAATAAATGGAACATTTTTTATTATTCCTTCATCCATCTTTCCTTTGTACACTGAAACTTTGATACATACTAGGGAGACAGAGAAGTTGGAGCAGTGAAGTTCAAAGAGTAAGGGAAGTGGTTATCTCCACCACTTTTCTTGCTTCCTGAGTTCATCAGAGAGTACAGTGATGGGATATAGAGCTGAATCACCACTTCAAAGATGGGATTTAGGTACCTTATCTGAAGGTTCCTTATCTTAATTCTGCTATTGCTTTTATTTAGTTGTTAAGTCATGTGACTGTGATCCCATGGACTATAGCCCTCCAGGCTCCTCTGTCCATGGGATTTCCCAGGCAAGAATACTGGAGTGGGTTACCATTTCCTTCTCCAGAGAATCTTCCCAAATTAGGAATTGAATCCACATGTCCTGCATTGGCAGTCAGGTTCTTTACCTCTGCACCACCAGGGATGCCCTTAGTTCTGGCTACTATAACAAATATCCCATAGACTGAGTAGCAAAAGCAGACATTTATTTCCTATACTTCTGGGGGCTGGAAGCCCAAAACAAGGTGCTGCCCATTTTGGTTTCTGGTGAAAGCTCTCTTCCTGGCTTGTTGATGACTGCCTTCTTGCTGTGTGCTCACACGGCAGAGAGAGAGAGCACGCTCTACCATACCTGACTGGTCTAGTAGTTTTCCCCACTTTCTTCAATTTAAGTCTAAATTTGGCATTAAGGAGTTCATGATCTGAGCCACAGTCACCTCCTGGTCTTCTTTTTGCTGACTGTGTAGAGCTTCTCCATCTTTGGCTGCAAAAAATATAATCAATCTGATTTCAGTGTTGACCATCTGGTGATGTCCATGTGTAGAGTTTTTTCTTGTGCTGTTGGAAGAGGATGCTTACTATGACCAGTGCGTTCTCTTGCCAAACTCTATTAGCCTTTGCCCTGCTTCATTCTGTACTCCAAGCCCAAATTTGCCTGTTACTACAGGTATTTCTTGACATCCTACTGTTGCATTCCAGTCCCCTATAATGAAAAGGACATCTTTTTCGGGTGTTAGTTCTAAAAGGTCTTGTAGGTCTTCATAGAACCATTCAACTTCAGCTTCTTCAGTGTTACTGGTCAGGGCATAGACTTGGATTACCGTGATATTGAATGGTTTGCCTTGGAAACAAATAGAGATCATTCTGTTGTTTTTGAGACTGCATCCAAGTACTGCATTTCAGACTCTTGTTGACTATGATGGCTACACCATTTCTTCTAAGGGATTCCTGCCCACAGTAGTAGATATAATGGTCATCTGAGTTAAATTCACCCATTCCAGTCCATCTTAGTTCGCTGAATCCTATAATGTTGACATTCACTCTTGCCATCTCCTGTTTGACCACTTCCAATTTGCCTTGATTCATGGACCTAATATTTCAGGTTCCTATGCAATATTGCCTTTACAGCATCAGACCTTGCTTCTGTCACCATGCTTTGGCTCCATCCCTTCATTCTTTCTGGAGTTATTTCTCCACTGATCTCCAGTAGCATATTGGGCATGTACTGACCTGGGGAGTTCATCTTTCAGTGTCCTTCTTTTTTACCTTTTCATACTGTCCATGGGGTTCTCAAGGCAAGAATACAGAAGTGTTTTGCCAATCCATTCTCCAGTGGACCACATTCTGTCAGCCCTCTCCACCATGACCCATCTGTCTTGGATGGCCCCACACAGCATGGCTTAGCTCCATTGAGTTAGACAAGCTGTGGTCCCTGTGATCAGATTCAGACTTAAACTGAAGAAAGTGGGGAAAACCACTAGACCATTTGGGTATGACCTAAATCAAATCCCTTATGATTATACAGTGGAAGTGAGAAATAGATTTAAGGGGCTAGATCAGATAGACAGAGTGCCTGATGAACTATGGATGGAGGTTTGTGACATTACAGGAGACAGGGATCAAGACCATCCCCAAGAAAAAGAAATGCAAAAAAGCAAAATGGCTGTCTCAGGAGGCGTTGCAAATAGCTGTGAAAAGAAGAAAAGCAAAAAGCAAAGGAGAAAAGGAAAGATATACCCATTTGAATAGAGAATTCCAAAGAATAGCAAGGAGAGATAAGAAAGCCTTCCTCAGTGATCAATGCAAAGAAATAGAGGAAAACAACAGAATGGGAAAGACTAGAGATCTCTTCAAGAAAATTAGAGATACAAGGGAACATTTCATGCAAAGATGGGCTCAATAAAGGACAGAAATGGTATGGACCTAACAGAAACAGAAGATATTAAGAAGAGGTGGCAAGAATACACAGAAAAACTGTACAAAAAAGATCTTCACGACCCAGATAATCACGATGGTGTGATCACTCACCTAGAGCCAGACATCTTGGAATGTGAAGTCAAGTGGGCCTTACGAAGCATCACTATGAAGAAAGCTAGTGGAGGTGATGGAATTCCAGTGGAGCTATTTCAAATCCTGAAAGATGATGCTGTGAAAGTGCTGCACTCAATATGTCAGCACATTTGGAAAACTCAGCAGTGGCCACAGGACTGGAAAAGGTCAGTTTTCATTCCAATCCTAAAGGAAGTCAATGCCAAAGAATGCTCAAACTACCGCACAATTGCTCTCATCTCACATGCTAGTAAAGTAATGCTCAAAATTCTCGAAGCCAGGCTTCAACAATATGTGAACCGTGAACTTCCAGTTGTTCAAGCTGGTTTTAGAAAAGGCAGAGGAACTAGAGATCAAACTGCCAACATTCGCTGGATCATCAAAAAAGCAAGAGAGTTCCAGAAAAACATCTATTTCTGCTTTATTGACTATGCCAAAGCCTTTGACTGTGGATCACAATAAACTGTGGAAAATTCTGAAAGAGATGGTAATACCAGACCATCTGACCTGCCTCTTGAGAAACATGTATGCAGGTCAGGAAGCAACAGTTAGACCTGGATATGGAACAACAGACTGGTTACAAATAGGAAAAGGAGTATGTCAAGGCTGTATATTGTCACCCTGCTTATTTAACTTATATGCAGAGTACATCATGAGAAACCCTGGGCTGGATGAAGCACAAGCTAGAGTCAAGATTGCCAGGAGAAATATCAATAACCTCAGATATGCCAATGACACCACCCTTATGGGAGAACGTGAAGAACTAAAGAGCCTCTTGATGCAACTGAAAGAGGAGAGTGAAAAAGTTGGCTTAAAGCTCAACATTCAGAAAACTAAGATCATGGCATCCGGTCCCATCACTTCATGGCAAATAGATGGGGAAACAGTGGCTGACTTTATTTTTTGGGGCTCCAAGATCACTGCAGATGGTGACTACAGCCATGAAATTAAAAGACACTTACTCCTTGGAAGCAAAGTTATGACCAACCTAGACAGCATATTAAAAAGCAGAGACATTACTTTGTTCACAAAGGTCCATCTAGTCAAGGCTATGGTTTTTCCAGTAGTCATGTATGGATGTGAGAGTTGGACTATAAAGAAAGCTGAGCCCTGAAGAATTGATGGTTTTGAACTGTGGTGTTGGAGGAGACTCTTGAGAGTCCCTTGAACTGCAAGGAGATTCAACTATTCCATCCTAAAGGAGATCAGTCCTGAGTGTTCATTGAAAGGACTGATGTTGAAGCTGAAACTCCAATACTTTGGCCACCTGGTGCAAAGAGGTAACTCATTTGAAAAGACCCTGATGTTGGGAAAGATTGATGGCAGGAGGCCTGATGTTGGGAAAGATTGAAGGCAGGAGGAGAAAGGGACAGCAGAGGATGAGATGGTTGGATGGCATCAGCAACTCAATGGACATGAGTTTGGGTAAACTTCGGGAGTTGGTAATGGACAGGGAAGCCTGGTGTGCTGCAGTTCATGGGGTTGCAAAGAGTCGGACACTAATAAGTGACTGAACTTACTGAATCCTATCATGGGGAGCCCACCCTCATAACTTCATCTAAGCCTAATTATCTCCCAAATACCCTCACATGGTTAGCCTCTCAGCATGGATTGTGGGGAGTACACCAACATGCAGTTCATAACCCCTTTAATTTGCGTTTTTGAGATGTATGGATACTTCCACTACGTTCTCATGCAGATCCCTTCTAGCACATAAGGCGTCCTCTCTGGGAAGATAAAGTAGAACATGTTTCCCGTCTTTTGGGCTGCATCTCAGAGCCAGGGCACACAGCTTGATGAGGAGAACGTGGACTGTATTTCAGCTCCCATTTGCTCTTATCGCTGGGAGTCTCTCGACCAGGCCCTGTGCTGGCCCTTTAGGGTCTTCTGGATCCCACCCAAAGGGATGGCTGTCTGAGTGGCACTAAATGGTCTAGAATGAGAAGTACGACCTTGGGGTCGGTGGGGTCCCTGGCTCCCTGGCCGTGCTAGATTTTCTTAACTGACATACATAGCTTCCATTCTCTAATGGCATGTTTGTGGGGGGTGGGGTCTGAATGGTTGGAATAAAGGGCTGTGTTTATAGCAACTCCTGTAAGCACTTTGCTGGGGCTTGATCATGGTAACCCTAAATGCTAGTGTCTGGGATTTGACCTAACACAGAGCCCCATTTGCTTCTCCGTTGTTATTCAGACAATTATTCCCAATAGCACTTTGCTTTCTAAAGCGTTGGACTTGGGATAACTTATTTCTCTCTTTGCAGGTCAGCTTCTGGGCAGTTAGCCTGCAGTGAAGCCAGCAGGTTGAATCATGAGAGTCACACATGTTTCTATAGGAGGGGTGGGATGTTATTTACAGAGAATAATGTGCCCTAGCTGTACAGCTGGTTATAGACAGTTTTGAGCCAATAGAGAAGAAAAGCTTATTTGTGCACAGTGCCTTACATTTCACCATGTGGACATGCAGTCCTGAAAAAAACCCAGGGGGAAGAAACACACTCAAACCCATGCTCACACATTCAGTCACACTTTCCCATTAAATCTATAACACACATAAGAATTGTCATACATACACTTACTCAGATACATGCTGACACACTCACTCATGAACATACTTACTCATAGTCTTACATTTTTGCATCAACATGTTGACACATGTGGACATGCTCACGTTTTTTTACACATGAACACGCTGGTACATTCACACACAAAGAGACTCTTACACTCAGGTTCACTCACTCATGAACATGCTCACATGCATGTGTGCTAAGTCACTTCAGTTGGGTCTGACTCTGTATGACGCTACTGATTGTAGCCTGCCAGGCTCCTCTGTCCATGGGATTCTTCGGGCAAGAATACTGGAGTGGATTGCTGTGCCCTCCTCCAGGGCATCTTCACTATCCAGGGTTCAAACCCGCATCTCTTACCTCTCCTGCATTGGCAGGCAGGTTCTTCACCACTAGCACCACCTGGAAAGCCTGAACGTGCTCACACACGGACATATTTGCATATTCATTGAAACATGTGCTCCCACTTATGCACACTCAAATCACTCACCCGTCACATTCACACATTCATACAAAGAAATATGCTCACACACCCTTATGGCAGAAAGTGAAGAGGAACTAAAAAGCCTCTTGATGAAAGTGAAAGAGGAGAGTGAAAAAATTGGCTTAAAGCTCAACATTCAGAAAACGAAGATCATGGCATCTGGTCCCATCACTTCATGGGAAATAGATGGGGAAACAGTGGAAACAGTGTCAGACTTTATCTTTTTGGGCTCCAAAATCACTGCAGATGTTGATTGCAGCCATGAAATTAAAAGACGCTTACTCCTTGGAAGGAAAGTTATGACCAACCTATACAGCATATTCAAAAGCAGAGACATTACTCTGCCAACAAAGGTCCGTCCAATCAAGGCTATGGTTTTTCCTGTGGTCATGTATGGATGTGAGAGTTGGACCATAAAGAAAGCTGAGCACCGAAGAATTGATGCTTTTGAACTATGGTGTTGGAGAAGACTCTTGAGAGTCCCTTGGACTGCAAGGAGATCCAACCAGTCCATTCTAAAGATCAGCCCTGGGTGTACTTTGGAAGGAATGATGCTAAAGCTGAAACTCCAGTATTTTGGCCACCTCATGCAAAGAGTTGACTCGTTAGAAAAGACTCTGATGCTGGGAGGGATTGGGGGCAGGAGGAAAAGGGGACGACAGAGGATTAGATGGCTGGATGGCATCACCAACTCGATGGGCGTGAGTTTGAGTGAACTCCGGGAGATGGTGATGGACAGGGACGCCTGGCGTGCTCCGATTCATGGGGTCACAAAGAGTCGGACGTGCCTGAGTGACTGAACTGAACTGATACATGCATATTAAATGGGTCACCCAAAGAACGTGCTCACACACTGACAGACAAAATAGCATACATTTATACTCACATACACATATCCCAGGGACAGGGGAGCCTGGTGGGCTGCCGTCTATGGGGTTGCACAGAGTCGGACACAACTGAAGTGACTTAGCAGCAGCAGCAGCAGCATACTCACACATCATTCACACACATCAACATACTGAGAGAGACAATTCCTAGGTATGTTGATAAGAAGTCCAGAGTCCCCACAGAGGAGAAAAGGGTCTAGGTAGGACTCTCAATGGAGAAGGTGATGGCACCCCACTCCAGTACTCTTACTTGGAAAATCCCATGGACGGAGGAGCCTGGTGGGCTGCAGTCCATGGGGTTGTGAAGAGTCAGACACGACCGAGCAACTTTACTTTCACTTTTCACTTTCATGCATTGGAGAAGGAAATGGCAACCCACTCCAGTGTTCTTGCCTGGAGAATCCCAGGGATGGAGGAGCCTGGTGGGCTGCCGTCTGTGGGGTCACACAGAGTCGGATATGACTGAAGCGACATAGTAGTAGTAGTAGTAGGGCTCTCAAGGAACAGATAGGGGTCTGGAATTCTCAAGGAGGAGAAAAGGACAAATTTTTTTTTAAGTTTTTTTCTTTTAAGCTGATGATTACACAACAAACAACTTGGCTAAACCTCTGTGCTAAGGATTATTTAACAACAATGTATCCTGCGTGAGGACAGTTTCTCCTTCTTAAAAACCTTCTGACTAGTCTTGTTATCTTAAAATGTGTATTATGGGAGTTCCCCTCGCAAGATCTTTCTATTGTTAGTTCTAATCCTGTCATCTTACAATGTAAATTATGGCAGTGGGTCTAGTAAGATCTTTATAACCTTGAAACGTTATTTTGATTTATTGTAATGACCAATTAAAAAAGTATATAGCTCCCTTGGTAAGACTAGCCAGGGAAGGGGGACACTCTCTGTCCCCCTTCTGATGTCTATGTCAGCAGCTTTCTCTGTCCCTTTTTATACTTTAATAAAACTCGGCTACATAAAAGCTCTTGAGTGATCAAGCCTGGCCCCTGGTTCTGAAGCTAAATCTTTGGAGATCACGAATTGGACATCATTCACCGTAAGCTATCAGTACTGATATTCTCTCACACACTGACACAGGTAAAATTCACATGTTTGTTCACACTTGCACATGAATGTATACCTACAGACTCACAACCACTCCCAAACACGCTCATGAATTCAATCACACATAGGAGCATATCATCACCTTCATTCACGCAAATGAGCACACTCATATTAGTGTGTTTCTATGCACAAACGTGCTCATATATCTGCTCAAATCTAGATACACTCAAATCTAATCCCAGAACACTCATACAGTCAAGCAAACTAAGATGTTGAGATTTTCACCGACATGAATTATAGACACAGAAAACTGCTCCTACATTCACTCACATGTACGTGTTCATATAATAATCCACATATGGATGCCATCACATAGTCACATATATGAGCATACACATATAAACACAATTTCAATAAAATGACACATACTTACATGTTCATTCACACATATACCCAAATTTACACATTCACAAAATGAGCTTATTCATACATGCTCAAACACACAAAACCCTCACAAATTTATTGACACAAAGAAAATTTCATGTAAATGCACATGCTCATATTCAATAAAACTCAAAAACCTGCTCAAACACTCCATTAACACTTGAAGACATCAGATCAGATCAGATCAGTCCTCAGTCGTGTCCGACTCTTTGCGACCCCATGAATCGCAGCACGCCAGGCCTCCCTGTCCATCACCAACTGCCGGAGTTCACTCAGACTTATGTCCATCGAGTCAGTGATGCCATCCAGCCATCTCATCCTCTATCGTCCCCTTCTCCTCCTGCCCCCAATTCCTCCCAGCATCAGAGTCTTTCCAATGAGTCAACTCTTCGCATGAAGTGGCCAAAGTACTGGAGTTTCAACTTTAGCATCATTCCTTCCAAAGAACACCCAGGACTGATCTCCTTTAGAATGGACTGGTTGGATCTCCTTGCAGTCCAAGGGACTCTCAAGAGTCTTCTCCAACACCACAGTTCAAAAACATCAATTCTTTGGCGCTCAGCCTTCTTCACAGTCCAACTCTCACATCCATACATGACCACAGGAAAAACCATAGCCTTGACTAGACGAACCTTTTTTGGCAAAGTAATGTCTCTGCTTTTGATATACTATCTAGGTTGGTCATAACTTTCCTTCCAAGGAGTAAGCGTCTTTTAATTTCATGGCTGCAGTCACCATCAAATAAACATATTGACATATTCACTCACGTGATTAATTTATATACACAGACTTGCCCACATACAATTACATTTTGCTTCAAATTTACATCATGCTCACAAACATGAAGTTGCTTACACATTCAGTTCCACTCAGGAAAAATAATTATACATTAACACCTTCACACACACCAACTTGATCATGCATTAGTCTATACACATGAACATGCTCCCATACATGCATGAGCTCACGCACTCAGATATGAACACGTGAATTCATTCACACACAAACAGACTTTCACTGTTGCACATTAACATGCTCAAAACACAAAGGTGTTCACACTTTTATTTACATATGTTCATGCTCACACTCGGAGAAGGCAATGGCACCCCACTCCAGTACTCTTGCCTGGAAAATCCCATGGATGGAGGAGCCTGGTAGGCTGCAGTCCATGGGGTCGCTAAGAGTCGGACACGACTGAGGGACTTCACTTTGACTTTTCACTTTCATGCATTGGAGGAGGAAATGGCAACCCACTCCAGTGTTCTTGCCTGGAGAGTCCCATGGACAGAGGAGCCTGGTGGGCTGCAGTCCATGGGGTCACATAGAGTTGGACACGACTGAAGTGACTTAGCAGCAGCAGCAGCAGCATGCTCACACTCACGGGAATACTCAGATGTTCACTCATACATGAACATACTTAAACGTGAACATTCCCAGACATGCAAAGCATGTTTACATGTTATCTCCCTAACAAGTCTACACTCTCACTTAAATTCCCACAAAAATACACATATTCTAATGGACTTGCATACTGACACAGTTGCACACTTACATCCACTCCCTCCGACCTCTCACACACATTCATGCATGGACATGCTCTCACATTTATTTAACAGACAACATGCTAACACACGAATCACTTATGTATGATCAATTTCATATACATGGACAAGTTCACATATTCACACAGCCTGCATGCTCATAAACACACACATATGTATTAACACATTCACAGACACTGCAAAAATCACTCATGCTGAGACCTGGACATGATAACACATTCGCATTTAGACAGGATCATATTCATATTCATTCACACAATCTCTCACACACAGATACTTATATATTCGCTCACAGTTGCACATAGACACACTCACATTATCATTTCCACACAAGTGAACACACATTTAGTCACACATAATCACATTCACTCACAGAAAAGAACACACATATTACCATGCCCTAACACAAGCATATTTACATATTCATTAACACACACATGTTGCCATATCCACTTATACTTGTATATTAATAATATGCACATATATATATCGATATACATATACATGCTCATGCATTTAATGACAGACATTTTTCACAGTCACGCAAGCACAAATGTACAAAAACACAAATGCAAAGCATACATTCACTCACATTCATGAAAGTACATGATATGCTTACATATTCATTCAAACACAGGAATATGATCACATGTATATACTCATTTACACCCAAACATGAACATGTTCACATATACACACAGTGAACCTGATCACAAACTCACAAGTACACTCATTAAAACACTTGTGTACATGCATATGATCAGCATTCACACGTACATCCATGCATTGATTCAGAAATAGATGTACACAGTAACAAGTTCACACAGATCATCATGGTTACACCTTCACTCAGAGGTAAGCATGCTACCATCATGCACATGCTTACAAATTCACTCAAAAACGTGAACACACAGAAACACACAAAAGCACATTAATACACTGACATATGAACAGGCTCAATTCACTCCTACACACAGACAAGCTTACATACATCCACAGATTAGACATTCACTCAAATGAACATGCTCAAAGATTTACTCCCATTCATAGATATGCTGACACATGGACAAATTCATTCAAATACAAATATGCTTAAACTAAAATAGTTATGCACTCACTCACACACCTCAATATGCTTTACATACACCGTGTCAGTCATAAATTTACATACATGAACATACTCCTCCTTAAGTTGTTCACAAACATGCACATTCAGTCACACATGCAAATGTGGGTACAATCTCCTTCACACACATAGGTGCACACACACACACACACACACACACACACATTATGCCGCCCCCACATCAGGACCCAGTATTCTCAAAGCAGGCCTCTTTTGGCAGGCTGTTGCCCTCTTACCACATGAACTGTGGTGTGGGCTCCCAAATATTAACAACACTGGCTGGCTGTTTTGGATACAGATGCCCACATCTCCCTAATCCTAGTAAGCACTCATATTTTAAAACAAGGGTCCTCAACCTCTAGGATCTAATGCCTGATGATCTGAGATTAAGCTGATGTAATAATAATAGAAATAAAGGGCACAACAAATGTAATATACTTAAAACATCCCCCACCACCCTGGTGCATGGGAAAATTCTCTACCCTAAACCAGTCCCTGGTGCCAAAAATGTTTGTGACTGTTGCTTCAAAGGGATTCCCCAGATGACTGGCTTGGGAGGATAATTAATTAAAAGGATGATTGCCTACTGAGGTTTTAAAATTGACTTAATTTTGCTAAAAGATGCTTCTGCCCTGGTTGTTCTCTCTGAAATTCTCTTTTCCTGTTATTGGAATCAGCAGATAACCTCACGAAACAGTCCTAAGGCTTCTATTCTACTGGTAGGCCCTGGAGGGTGGAAATTACTGAACTCTCTTCTACCCATGTGGGAGGTACTGACTAAAAGTAAAGCACTGAAGATTATGACCTGTCTTAGCCTTGTTAGTGAAAGGATACGGATCCCCACTTTGTGGTTTCCTGCTATGGCCTGTCCTCAAGTCACTACTAATGGGTAGAGGCTATCTATGGACTAGAGAGAATTAAAGGAGGCTGCTCCCTGTATCAGAGCCCCTCTACTAGGTATTGACATTATGAATCTCATACCAGAATGAATGACACTCAAGTAATATTGGTAAATGGTCCGGAGGCCTAGACTGGTCTAACATGTTCTCTTTGTTAAATGTGTCATAGGATAATTGAGCACAATTTGCCTTCCCCTTTGAGGATCAACAGTACACTTTTCCCAGTTGCCTGTAGGGTACATGAATACCTCTGGGATTTCACAAGGAATTTGCCGTCTGGATCTAGACTCCTGCTCTGCACCAGGCACCTCCCACAGAAACTCAGCTCTGGCATTGTACTGATGTCATCCTTGTCCCGGGACCTGGCTATGACTCTGTGTCACACACTGTCACCACTGTGAGTAAACACTTCACTGAGGGGATGGGCAATTGCCCTCCATAAGCTACAGGGAGCCTCCTAGTCTGTTCAATGTCTGGTCTATAATTGAAACTCAGAAGGGTAAACTAGTCTGCATTTGGTAGAAGAAAAGCTTCTCATGCCCCAACCTCCTCCCATGTTGGTAAAGGAGATACAACATTTGGTAGTAACATTCAATTCCAGTGCCAACCTCTAATATTTGCTGGTCCCTGTGTATGGAGCCACCCTCAGGACATCCACTTATCTGTGGGGACCCGAGCAACAACAGACACTAGATAAACTAAAGAAGTCTATCGTTTCAGCTCTCCCACTAGTGCTCTGAGAACAGGACTTACAGTTAGAAGTTTCAGCCACCCCAAAATTCATTTCTACGATCCACTGGCCCACATGTCCATGGGTTTTTGGCATAAGCAACTTGCAGACTCAGTCCAAAAGTATTGGCCAATGGAAAGGCAACTTCCAGAGGTACACTGAGCCCTCACTGAAACTCAAAGCTCTACTGGAGGACAGCCAGTTATGCTATGAGTGGAGATTCCTATTATGCCCTGGGTGATAGCAGAAGCTTCTCCCGAACAAGCAGAGGTCTGTATTCAAATGGTAATGTATCTACTGGATTGAGCTAAACCTGGACTTACTAGAGTGTTGCAACTCCATGAGAAAATAGCCACATTCCCTGCCACTAAGTTAACTTGCCATAACCTCCCGGCCTTCTTTTTTTAATGTTTAATTATTCACATCTGTATAATGCTGAACATTTGATACGTTAAATTTTATTTTTATTCTATTTTTTTTATTGAACTCTAGTGATATACAATGTTGCATTAGTTTTATGTATACAGCAAAGCGATTCAGTTATATATATGTATATACTCAGGTATATGGTAGCTCCTCTCATCCGCTGCCCCTGACCTTGGACATGGGGGAGCTCCTCTCCGCCGCTCCCACGCCATCGCTCCCGCGCCATCGCTGCTGCAGCTAATTGCCAACATCCGCTGGATCATACAAAAAGCAAGAGAGTTTCAGAAAAACATCTATTTCTGCTTTATTGACTATGTCAAAGCTTTTGACTGTGTGGATCACAATAAACTGGAAACTTCTGAAGGAGATACCTGACCTGCCTCTTGAGAAACCTGTATGCAGGTCAGGAAGCAACAGAACTGGGCATGGAACAACAGGTTGGTTCCAAATAGGAAAAGGAATACATCAAGGCTGTATACTGTCACCCTGCTTATTTAACTTATATGCAGAGTACATCATGAGAAACACTGGGCTGGAAGAAGCACAAGCTGGAATCAAGATTGCTGGGAGAAATACCAATAACTTCAGATATGCAGATGACACCACCCTTATGGCAGAAAGTAAAGAGGAATTAAAAAGCCTCTTGATGAAAGTGAAAGTGGAGAGTGAAAAAGTTGGCTTAAAGCTCAACATTCAGAAAACTAAGATCATGGCATCCGGTCCCATCACTTCATGGCAAATAGATGGGGACAGTGGAAATAGTGGCTGACTTTATTTTTCTGGGCACCAAAATCACTGCAGATGGTGATTGTAACCATGAAATTAAAAGACGCTTACTCCTTGGAAGGAAAGTTATGAGCAACCTAGACAACATATTAAAAAGCAGAGATATTACTTTGTTCACAAAGGTCCATCTAGTCAAGGCTATGGTTTTTCCAGTAGTCATGTATGGATGTGAGAGTTGGACTATAAAGAAAGCTGAGCACAGAAGAATTGATGCTTTTGAACTGTGGTGTTGGACATGATGACACTTGGGAGTCCCTTGGACTGCAAGGAGATCCAACCAGTCCATCCTAAAGCAGATCAGTCCTGGGTGTTCACTGGAAGGACTGATGTTGAAGTTGAAACTCCAATACTTTGGCCACCTGATGTGAAGAGCTGACTCATTTGAAAAGACCCTGATGCTGGGAGAGATTGAGGGCAGGAGGAGAAGAGGATGAGATGGTTGGATGGCATCAGCAACTCAAAGGAAATGGGTTTGGGTAGACTCCGGCAGTTGGTGATGGACAGGGAGGCCTGGTGTGCTGCGGTTCATGGGGTCACAAAGAGTCGGACACGACTGAGCGACTGAACTGAACTGAACTGAACTCAGGTGTATGTATGTTTATATATATATTACTTTTCAGATTCTTTTTCCTTATTGGTTATTACAAAATATTGTGTATACTTTCCTATGTTAAATGTTAGGTCTTTGTTGGTTATATATTTAATGTATAGTAGTATGTATATAGCAACCCACTCCAGTGTTCTTGCCTGGAGAATCCCAAGCATGGCAGAGCTTGGTGGGCTGCCGTCTATGGGGTCGCACAGTCGGACACGACTAAGCAACTTAGCAGCAGCAGCAGTGTGTATATGTTAATTCCAAACTACTTTTTATTTTAGAATTCACTGTTTTATATTTCACTTTTGATTCTTTTTTAAATTTATTTTTAGTTGAAGAATAATTGCTTTACAATGTTATGTTGATTGCTGCTGTACAACAACGTGAATCAGCATATATTCCCTCCCTCCTACCCCCTCATCCCAGCCCTCTAGGTTATCACAGAGCACCAGGCTGAGGTGCATGAGCCTAGAACCTGTTATACAGAGTGAAGTAAGTCAGAAAGAAAACAAATTCGTATATTAGCACATATATATGGAATCTAGAAAAATGGTACTGATGAACCTCTGTGAAGGGCAGGAATAAAGACACAGACATAGAGAACGGACTTTTGGACACAGAAATGGAAGGGGAGGGTGAGATGAATTGGAAGAGTAAGACTGACATGTGTGTGTGTGTAAAATAGATTCGCTAGTGGGAAGCTGCTGTATAGCACAGGGAGCTCAGCTCAGTGCTCTCCGCCTTCTATACAAGCCTTCCATTAGTTTATCCATACAGTACACCAATTTCTCCTAATGTTATTGAGGGGATAACAAAATAGCTTTTACAATCCTTGGGACCGTCACACGGTTTACACAGTCAGACTAAAGTTTGTACATCACTGTAATGCAAAATAACTGTGGGTGTTACAAGAAAAGATTGCTTGGGTTTTTTATCTATCCTGTCATCCTCCAGTCCCACATCAAGGACTGTGGAGAGAACTTGGAGGGCAGTGGTCCTTCCAGTGGTCAAAATACTGCCCATGCTTTAGGTTATATTAAATTCGTGCCCCTATGGCATAACTGCGCCATATTTAAGTTCACAGCAAATGATGAGACCATCAACAGAGACAATTCTATTTCTGCTGGTGTGCAATTCCACACGAGATACAACCCAATTATTGGTTTTCACAGGCATGAGAGCACAGGCAATGCCATGAATAGAGAAGAGACATTCACCTGGTACTTTCATTTTTTCCTGTCTCCCTCAGACAAAACCCAGAGCTTAGCCACCTCCTTCTTGATCCTGATGAGAACCTGATGTGAACCAGTGATTCTGAAACCATCCTTTAGCCTGTGTTCATTATCATCCAGTATAAGCCAAACAAACCACTCTCTGGAGAAAGAGGTGACCTTATCAGTCATCCTGATACTTTGCTCCTCAAAAGGCACTGTGGAACCCGGGAGGTGGACCTAAACCTCTCTCAGACCAGGTAACTCCATGTGAACAACACCAGGGACAATCAGGCTCCCTACTGTTGGCTATAGGTGACCTCCAACTTTAAGTCCTATCCTGTTACCATGGTCCTTCTCACCTGAGAAGTTCCTACCCTTGCTAGTGTTGACTCTATGTCTCTTGGCAGTTCACCAGCCCTAGTAATCTATGCACTACTGTTGACAAGGTCTGTCTGGAAACTATACCACATGCACCTAACAGGGTGTCTTACAACACAGGTCAGATTGGAGGCAATGGGAACCATGCTGTTGGCTATTCACATTGGTCAGTCCTGCTAAATGACCACAGATACCAACACTGAGGCTAGCAACCTTCTCCTGTCTCTTCTACTACAAGCAACACCCATTCTGGCTAAGCTTGACTCTTTAGATACCACTTGTGACTCATAGGTGGTTCTAAACCCTCAGGGCCAACTCTGACCTCAAATCAGATGAGACTGACTGTGGTGCCATTAACCACATAGAGCCACTGCCTCCTGAGATTTATGTAAGGAATTGCCCAGAGATAGTATGTACCCAGTATTACAACCAGGATGCTTGTGATGAGTGCAATCATATGAAAAGTGCTGTAATGCAGAGCTATACCAACAAACTCTATGGGATTACAGTTAGATAAAATTATAGCTCTGGCTAATCCCTGACAATAATGACTAATGTAAACCCTGCCAAAATGTATATCTTTACAAATGTTGGTTTCTTTTCTTATCAGTTGTTTAATATAACGACTTTTCCTCTCTTTCCAGTACAAGTCCCATTTATTGAAGCTTGCACTCAAAGAAGTTCGTCTAAGTGACCAAGGACAATTTACCATGAATTTCCTCCCTGGTTGGGAATTTACATGCCGCAACTAAGATCCCATATAATGTAACAAAGATCCCATGGGCCACAATAAAGATCCCACATACCAAAATTAAAAGATCCCATATGCCACAACTAAAGATCCCCCATGCTGCAACAAAGATCCCATATACCACAACTATAAATATCCCACACGCTACAATGAAGAGTCTGCCTGCCACCATTAAAAAGATCCTGTGTGCCGCAACAAAGATCCCACATACCGCAGGTAAAGATCTCATGTGCTACAACAAAATCCTATATGCTGCAATGCAGATCATGCATGTTGCAAGTAGAAGGATCTTGCATTTCCCAACTGATAGATGCCACATGCTGTGACTAAAATATCCCACATGCCACAACTAATAGATTCTTTTTTTTTTTTTCACAACTAATAGATTCTGCATGGTGCAACTAAGATCCTACATATCACAACAAATATCCCAATACCACAATTAAAAGATCCTGCATGTTGCAACAAAGATCCTGCAAACCAAAACTAAAAGATTCTGTATGTAGGAAGTAAAGATGCCCCATGCCACAACTAAAGATCTTGCTTACTGCAACTAAAAGATCCCACACGTCACAACTAAAAGTTCCTACGTGACAC
This sequence comes from Bos javanicus, assembly GCF_032452875.1. Lineage (NCBI taxonomy): Eukaryota > Metazoa > Chordata > Mammalia > Artiodactyla > Bovidae > Bos > Bos javanicus. The sequence goes on from NC_083897.1 coordinate 53,044,468, forward strand.
AACAAAGATCCCACATATCGCAACAAATATCCCCATAGCACAAGTAAAAGATCTCACAAGCTGCAACCAAACATATTCCTCATTCTGCAACTAAAAGATCCTACATGCAACAACTAAAAGATCACATATGCTGTAACTAAAGATTTACATGCAACTACAAAGATCCCACACACTACAACTAAAAGATCCCCCATGCCACAACCAAAGATCCTGCATGCCACCACAAAATCCCACACACCAAAGCTAAAAGATCCCATAGGCTGCAACTAAACAACCCGCAAACTAAAAATAAATATCCCACATGCCCTGACTTAAGAGATCCTGCATGTAAGCAATGAAGATCCCATGTGCCACAACTAAGACCCAACATAAACTAATAAGTTAAATACATATTTTTTTAAATTTTATTTATTTTAATTGGAGGCTAATTACTTTACAATATTGCATTGGTTCTACCACACATCAACATGAATCCGCCACGGGCGTACACGTGTTCCCCATCCTGAACCTCCCTCCCACCTCACTCCCCGTAGCATCCCTCCGGGTCATCCCAGTGCACCAGGCCCAAGGATCCTGTATTGAACCTGGACTGGTGATTCGTTTCTTATATTATATTATACATGTTTCCATGACATTCCCCCAAATCATCCCACCCTTTCCCTCTCCCACAGAGTCCAAAGGACTGTTCTATACATCTGTGTCTCTTTTGCTGTATTGCATACAGGGTTATGATTACCATCTTTATAAATTCCATATATATGCCTTAGTATACTGTATTGGTGCTTTTCTTTCTGGCTTACTTCACTCTGTATAATAGGCTCCAGTTTCATCCACCTCATTAGAACTGATTCAAATGTATTCTTTTAAAATTACAATTAAAAAGTCATTAAAAATACCCTCAACTGTCTACAAATGAACTTATCTATGAAACAGAAACGGACTAGAGAACAGACTTGTGGTTGCCTAGCCTGGGGTGGGGGGAAGTTGTAGGGGAGGAATGAATTGGGAGTTTGGGTCTAGCAGATGGAAACTATTATACATAGAATGGATAAACAACGAGGTCCTACAGTATAGCACAGGGAATTATATTCAATATCCTGTGATAAACCACAATGAAAAATAATGTAAAAAAGAATGTCTATATATGTAAAACTGAGTCACTCTGTTGTGCCCCTGAAATTAACACAACATTGAAAATCAACTATACTTCAAAAAAAAAAAAAAAAAAAAAAAAAAAACCCTCAAGTGCCTAGAAGCAGGTTTCCTCTTTTATGTGGACTAAGACAGACACGATATCCTGTCAGCACCCTGTCAAAAATCTAAACCATCCTGAACTGGGTTATTGTTACCATCTTTCTAAATTCCATATATATGTGTTAGTATACTGTATTTATGTTTTTCCTTCTGGCTTACTTCACTCTGTATAATTTGGCAAAACTAATACAATTATGTAAAGTTTAAAAATAAAATAAAATTAGAAAAAAAAATCTAAACCAGCTTCATTTGCAAGGCTTTTGCTGAAACAGAGAAGTCACTGGTTATCGCTAAATATCACATAGTTTCCCAGAGAACAAACAGCAGAGAATACCCCAGCTGTCACCTTTTGAGGGCCGTGCCTTCTCCGGCACACATACAGACGCATATAGTCCTATGTATGCACATTCTTTCCCCTGCTCCCTTCTCTTCATATGGTGAGTGAGCCAGAAGCACGCACTGAGGCAGCCTCTTCCTCTTCTCCTCTCCAGCTTTTCTCCAGAGGATGGGGCACAAAGACTGGGTCAATGTCACCAGGCAGGATGAGAGGCTGGGATAGAGTGCAGGCATTTGGGCAAGTGGAGAGGAGAGGAAGCAGGCAGAGGGCAGCCGACAGAAAAAAAGAATTACTTCAACCCCCTAAAGAGCCCCATCTTGGAGTCAGCATGGACACAGCTCTCCATGTTGGTGGGGATCCATCCAGGGGCAGCTGACTGCGCCAGGAAAAGTAATCTTCCACCCTCAGTGCCCTCCTGAGCTGAGCTAACAAGCCTACATTCTCCTGCACAAAGTCACATTATCTGAGCTGGGAATGACATTTTGTCGTCACAACCATGTTAACCTTTCTCTTGTATACCTGTTTTTAGAACTGGGAATGTGGCTTGACACAAAGAGAGAACCTTCTGGCTTTACCCAAAAAATTCATTTCAGATTCTTAGGCTTTAAGGCTGTCTTCTCAAAGACATTCATCCTGGGAACTGGCATTTCTCTCATTAATCATGTGCTTCCAGCCTGGAGGTGTCTTGGATGAGTATACTCAAGTACCCAGCCTGAGCCCTACAGGTATCTGGCCTTCCCAAAGCTTTCTGATGTGTCAACCAGGATACCAGAGACTTTTAGCAGGTAGGTTTCCTTCCCAAGGGCATGGGAATGGGAACAGGCCCTGAGCATAACTGTGATCCTAACATATTTTCACATGCTGATCAAGGAACATCAGTTCCTGCAACGTGTGAGTGTGTGTTCACTTTATATCCTATAAAGTCACTACAAGTAATGAATTAGTGGCCACTAAACCATTGCTCCCAGCGGGTATATAGGGTTAGGTTCCTATGCTCCTTGTGAATCAATATATAAATTGTCGTATGGCTGCTTCTGTCTAAAGTTACAATTTAATCCAACTAGAAACCCAGAATTTACTAAAAGAATTTATATTAACAAAATGATAAAAGCTTTTTCCAACAAAAGACTCTAGAATCTGTCCAAGGCTAAAACAATGGACACTCCCAGTAGTGTCTCCAATGAAGCCTCTTCATTGTTGAGGCTTTAGTAACCTTTGTTCATGCCCCCTGGCATCTCTGGACTACCCATGATTGCTATAAGTTGCCCACAGGCTACTGATGCAAGAAGCTGCCCTTCTTGGCTTTGTACTACAAACCATTAGAGTGGCAAGTATCAGCCACATAATGAGCAATCGTCAAAATAGAGGTTCTCAGAGTCCCTGAGCCAGTGACACCCTGTACTCAGTTGCCAAGCATGCCTTGGATCAAGGAACCAGCACCCCAAAACCTCAGCATGGTTACTGAGGCCTCCGTGTACAAGACAGTTTCTGGCATATCTTTCTTGCAAGAGGGCAGATGAGATAGTGGTAGAAGAAGCCATCCCTCTTCCAGACCTCTTGGCTACCTGGGGAGCCCCTTGGAATCCATTGTGTGGAAAATATTGAATGTTTGTGCACTACATATGGTATTGTCACCATCACCCCCTGGAGGGATGGAAAGCAATAATACTGATGGATAGTGACAATACCCATGATAAAGGACAGGACCAGTGGGTCAGCACAATTGGCCCATCCTCATTTTAGTCCTGGATGCCCTGGCTGGCAAATGGGCCCATCTGTACATTATTATAAACTCTTGGGCCATTGCCTAAAAGTTGTCCCAGTTGAGGTAAAGAACTCTGGGAATCACTGGCCTCACAGGCACACAAAATATACATCAAGATGTTATGGACTGAATCCTATTCTCTCAAAATGTATATGCTGAAGCATTAACCCCTACTTGACTGTGCTTGGTGACATGGATGTCATAAGCACGGAGCTCTAATCCAATAGGGGGGCATCCTTATAAGAAGAGGAACAGACACCACAGAGCTCTCTCTCTCCCCCCACACTAAACAAAGAAAAGGCCATGTGAGGACACAGTGAGAAGACAGTTGTCTGCCAAGGACAAAGGTCTTACCGGGGTATAAATTCTTTTAGCAAATTCTAGATTTCCAACCAGATTAAACTGTGGGCCTTTGCATCAATTTAAATTCATTCCTCCCTCTGTATTCAAGTTTTCTGATTTGTTTCTCTCTGATCCTTTTCGCTTGTTTGTCACTGGATATACTTTCTGTGTGTGATGGGGGAGGTGTCCTCTCTACACTGCTCACATTTATGCATTTTTTTCCTTCAGAGAGCCTCAAATCAGTTTCATTAGCACTAGGGGTCTCCTCTATGACAATGGTTGCTTAATAAATTTTAAAGTCTCTGGCTTGAGTTGGGTTGAATTCATTTCACCACTGTGTCACAAAAGTGCTATGGTCATTTTTCCCTGTATCCAGGATGATCAGGACTTTTGCTACATTAGGGACAAAGGTAACAGGCACAGCAGAAGATTTCTGGGCCACCAAGCCAGCGGGGTACAGACTGAAACCATCTTCTGCTATGTGCTGCCACTTCAGTTGGCATGAATTTTTTTTGTGTGTGTCTTTTCTCTGTGTACAAATCCCCTCAGAATATTTCACACTCCTAGCAGTGCAAATTTACAGCTTTGGATTTTTATCTCGTCTAATCATGAGTGGTCCAGACCTTCTGGGTGGTTATGGGGATAGTTTAGAGACACAGTGACTCACTTCGTGGTCAGCCCAGGAAAGGTGGACATCACAGGCCCATGTAGGACATATAGGAGTTACATTCTGGAACAGAGTGAAGCAGAAGGGTCTGTGGGAAGAGGGATTTGCAGTATTTGGAGGGTGAGGTAGCCCCTGGTTCCTGAGCAAGGATGTGACTGGTTTCTTTGAATCAACAAGAAATCTGACAAGGAAACACTATACAGCAATATTAAGTGGGAATGCATCTGGTGCATTCAACATGGAGGTTTGTTGCTACAGGACCCTATCTGGTGGAGCAGAGCGGGGAGAGAAACTTGAGAGTAGGCCATTCAAGGCTCTCTCAAATATACCACATGTCAACTCAGTGCAAAATATTATTTTTAGCCATCATCTCACAACTGGCCGCTCCCTGCTTACACGCACAAACACAAACACACATATACACACAAACACAGAGGCCAGTACACATGACTGAGGAGAACTCAGTCCCTGGACATGGATGGGCGGACCCTGGATGGCAGTTCCCCAACCCCCACGACCGGGGCGCTGTTAGCTACCACAGCAACATAGGCACTAGAACAAGGGGGCTCCGTCTAAATTGCATGTCCCCTCCTTCATCACCAATTCCTCTAGGAACTGGCCAGAAGGCAGGGTGCGTGGGCAAGGGTTTAAAAGCCCAGGCCATCTCCCACAGCCGTCTCCTTCTAAAAGTTTGTCCATTCATCCACCGCACCCCCAGTTCCTGGCAGCCTGGCGACCTCCGCTTACCAATTAAAGAAGTCCAGAATGACATCAGGAACATCAGAGGAGGCTGGGCTGGACGTCAAACTGGAGTTTCCAGGTGGTATTGCAGTTGTTGCCCTTCAAGAGCAGGATCCTGTGGAGCAGTAGGAATATGACTCGCAGCACCTCTGGACGCCATAGTTCCTAGTTGGAGAACACTGCAGGCAGCTGTGGACCCGGAGGAAGACAGAGGACAGGGTGAACCGATAATCTATGAGGTGGAGGGAGTGGAGGGGGTGGGTGGGTGCGGGGGAGTAGAGCTTGGTTTTCCTCTAAGAGCCAGCCTTTAGGGTGAGCCCATCTTACCTTAGGGAAGGTGGGGATGGATCAGTGACCCTGAGCCTGAGAGCGGCAAGATCAGCAGCCCAGCAACTCCACTCCAAGAAGCACGCCAAGGACAAATCCATCTGGTTTGGAGTGCATAGCCTCTGAAGCACTTTTGCCTGCCAGGGAGGCTTCAGGAAGCCTGGCACACACCTGGCTCTGCCCAGCCCAATGCCATCGCCAGGTAAGCAAATCCCGCAGATGCCAGGAGCCATTCAAAAAGACACGTGGTTCTGCCTGCTATTACAGCTTGGGCACCACCTAGCCCTCTGCTCATTCTGGCCACTGCGGTCATTCCTGGGTCAGCTCCAGCACCCTGGCAGCTGGAGAACTGGGCTGCATGTTCGCAGCAGTGGGGCACCCCACCATGCACATTCCCTCTGCAAAAATGCAAAATCTGCTTTTCTCTTCAAACAACATATGCCCAAGAGTTTGCTTTTCATTGTGAAAGGAGTAAATGGAGTGTCCATGTTGAATTCTGAAAGCTCTCAACAACTTTGAGGGATCAGAAGATAGTTGACTGGGGATCGTTCTGAGATCCTTGGGCTTCCAGGCAACCCAAGTGCCTCTCTTCTGGAAAGGGTAGAAGAGGTTCAGTCAATGTGTTTTATGATAGGGCTCTGGAGGGTCATCAGGACAGAAATTGGGCACCTGGAGTGCCCCCCTCCCATAGCTAAGGGGTGCAAAGTTGACGTGAGGCTTCTTGGCTGGCATCATAGAAGGGGAAAAGAAGGCAAAGGTCAGTGTATCAGATCTTCAAGGCAGTTAGCCCCTGGAGAGCAGGCCACTCTAATTCTCCAGCATTCTGGCCCCAACATGTAGACAGAAAAGCCTCACAGTTTTACTGTTTTAGTTTACTTACTAAGTTGTGTCTGACTCTTGGGACCCCACTGTAGTCTTCTCTGTCCCTAAGATTTCCCAGGCAAAATACTGGAGTGGGTTGCCATTTCCTTCTTTAGGGGATCTTTCCAGCCCAGGGATCGAACTCATGTCTCCTCCATTGGCAGGTGGGTTCTTTACCACTTGGCCACCAAGGAAGCCCCCCTTGTGACTATGGAAATTACCAAAAGCTTGATGGCAAAAATGAATTTCTTTCCAGAGCTTACATCCCAGATATATATGAGAAAGATTCCAAAAGACAGTAAGGAATATGAGAAAGTCACTTTGTGCTTTTTGAGTTTTTGTCTTGGTCATTTATTAGAATGTTCATAGATATCTAGATTGAATGGACTTAAACATGAATATGGTATTATGACTTAAACGTGAATATCGTATTTTGAGGTAGAGGAAATATCACTGACCTAGGTGTTAGCCTATCTGTTATCTGACTTGGCCCTGTCACATGACAATGAGTATTTCAGTTTTGCTAAAGTATAAGGTGGATTGGGAGGTAAGACAAGAGGTAAATGAAGTAAGAAGCAAAAGAATAGGTAGCATCTGGCCTAGTGAGGGCCACACATTCAGTGCAAAGGAAATACCTACTCAGTGAATAAATGAAGCTAAGAAAGAATGTTTTATAAACAGCAAACATTTACTTTTCACAGTCCTAGAAGCAGGTTTATCCAGGATCAAGGCACCAGCAGATTTGGTGTCTCCTGAAGTCCACTCCCTGGATCTTAAATGCCAACTTTTCACTATGTCCTCACTTGGCAGAAGGGGCAGAGTATCTCTCTGGACCCTCTTAAATAAGGCGCTAATCACATTCGTGAGGACTCCACCCTTATGACCTAGGCCCCTCCCAAACACTCCACCTTCTAATACCATTACCTTGGGAATTAAGATTTCAACATATAGATTTTGGGGGAATGCAGACATTCTATTTATGACACTTACACGATTTCCATACTGCCAATAAAGTGCCATGTCTAAATCCAAATAAAATCACATCATTTTCTTACTTTAAAAATTTCAGACTTCTCATTAACTGGCAGAGAACTTTTCTTCATGTTTTCTCTCCATAATCTACTCCACATACTCCACTTTCCATCCACATCTCTTATTTTTAAGTTAATTTTTATTGGAGTATAGTTGCTTTACAATGTTATATCCGCTTCTGCTGTATAACAAAGTGAATCGGTTATCCCCTCTATTTTAGAATTCCTTTCCATTTCGGTCACCACAGTGTATTGAGTAGAGTTCCCTGCGCTATACAGTACTTTCTCAGAAAGAGCATTTTCGATCTGATTGTCCAAACTGAGGAATTTGATTTCTAATTTACATTTAGCAGCAAGCTTTTGGAGGATTTGTGCAGGAAAATAACGCCATCAGAAAGAAACTTTCAGTTACTTTCTAGAGGAGAAACTGGAAGAAAGAAAGATTGGTGACAAGAAGTGAAGTTAGGAGGGTGGTGAACACCTCTGCTTACAGTAATGGCAGGCTTAGTAATTTGGACTAACCTAACCATCCCAATGAGGACAACTAAAAATTACTGGATGAAATGTATAAAGAAAGTATCTTTGTTAAGCACTAAGAAACTATGAGACTAAACTCTTCAAGAAGACAAGAACCCAAATAGGAAAGCCCAGCACTCAGAGCCAGTTTTTCCTGAGGGCATTAGCTGAATCTAGAAGAAAGAATTATGGAACTGATCTGTGGTTTTGGTGGCCTCATGGGAAAAGAAAATGAAAGTCAAATCTCACAGCTCCAATGAGTAGGTCTGATGAGCTCTGCCACCACTTTAAGCTGAAAATAAGTGACTACCCCTTTCAGGTAATAGTGAACCAGAAGTAACAAGCGCTGGAATAAATTGCAGCCTAGATATACATCACTGTAGTGATCCAAGGAACTTCAAGCCCTGTACCTTATGTAGGCACATAAGGAAAAAAAAAATATATTGTAAGTGACAGCCAGAATGAAGAGTAGAGTATAATCACTATGGCCTACATTTCAAAAAATTAAAAAGTATGTTTTAAAATATCTTCAGGGAACAGAAAATCATAAAAAGCAGCAGAGAGTGAATTCTCTTGGTCTCCAGCCATTAGGACTCATGCTTTCAATGTGCTTTGCAGTGGCTTGGTTTTAATCCCCGGTCAAGAAAGGAAGATCCCACAAGCCATGAAGCTCAGCAAAAAATAAATAAATAAATAAAAATTGGCATAACCATTAGATCATGATAAATGTAATCAAGAAAAATAAACCTAAGACAATTATTGAATTGGAAGATAGATTATAAGAAATCATCCAGAATTCTGCCTGGAGAAATAGATTAATATGAAAAAAAGTAGGATAAGAGATACAAAGTATATGTTTAATTCAAATCCCAGAAAGACAGGAGAGAGAAACGGGGAAGAAAATGATGGCCAAGAATTTTTCAGAGCAATTGAAATGCAGATTCTAAAAGCTCAGTGAGTTCTAGGCAGGATAAAAAACAAAAATTCACTCTTAGACACATCATAGTGAAAGTGCAGAAAATCAGAGAGAATGAGGCTGTTAATGATCCAAGTTAGAGATAATCAATCTTGACCTTGGGCAGGAGCAGAATAAATTGAGACAAAGGGATGGGCCTCTAGACACTGGCCTTTAGAATACCTTTTTCTCAAACTTATCTTGAAAGACTATTTTATAAACATGCTATCCATTTCATTCTTAATTAAGAAAATACATTTGTTAACAAATGTGTTTGTTAGGGCAACCTGACACCTAGGAGCTGTTCAAATTGTCTTTGTTATACATGGAAGGTCATCATCCTGTAAGTATGTCATCTCATGGGCAATGTACAGGGTGAGTATTCTCCACAAGGGTTATGATGGTTAATTTTACGTGTCAACTTGACTGGGCTAAGGGAGAATTAATTTCAAACAAGCTTTTATTTCCAATGTGAACAATACTATCAAATTATCTGTAAAAGGTAAGAGTAAAGTCAGATGTCAGTAGTTAATATCATTTTGGGGCGTTGAAACTTTGAAACAAAATTAGCATTTCAGGCTAATGAAAACAAGAATATCCATGAAGAACAAATTCATCTTTTCTTTTGCTGTCTGCTTCTTTCTATGCCTTCCCACTGTAGGATGAAATAAGAGCCAGTTAACAATTGTACCCCAATAACGTGCACCAGTGACTTTCTAAATATGAGTCAACACTATGTACATCTATTTTCTCAACAAGGAGAAAACAAAAATGTTTTCTTCTTGTAATCCAGACCCTTGGTGATCAGGGTGCACATCATTGCTCACGCAAAAGTTACCTCCCTCTTGCCCACCACTATAAATGCTTGCTGTTTCCTTGAAAGGCCACACGGTGATTTAAATAAGCCATTCCCCCTAAAGATCTGGTGTTCCCTTGCACAAATCATCAATCCCTTATATTTCCAGACCTTCAGTTTCCACATGTGTAAAACGAGGATGAGGCTTTATCAAACATCCACATGCATGAAAACTAAGAAAGAGTGAGACAGTGAGTGACAGAGACTAACAGATGAATGAATAGAGGAACAAGAAACAAAGATTTAATTACCAGCCCAGTGACAACCAATAATATTACTGAGACTAGTTTTCTTTTCTTTTGAATAAAAAATCTAAATTGAACTAATATTTGTGAATTAATCCTGAAATGCAGTTCTCTTGAAACCCTTAACATCTTACTACTTTGTAAGGAATCGCTTTCTCAAAGTCATTGTCAGTACAAGAGACTACAATTCTGTGGCCAGGTGATGATGACACAGCTAATGCATGGCCTAGTCACTTTAGCTGCTGCTTCTGGTGACTATTCTCTAAACAAGCACTGGTCTCCATTGCCAGGTCTGGTAAATTTCCCATCTGTAGTAGACTTAAAGCTACAGGACAAAGGACTTGTGGCTATAAATGAAATACATTTCAGAACATACTGCCTCCTACATTATCTAGAAAACATTATTAACAATAAACTGCTTTTCCAAAATTAAATTTCAACAATTTTCTTATTTACTTTACAGAAAAAAATTAAAAAACGCAAAGCTGTTAGTAACAGGTATGTGTCAGGAATGGTTATGTCATACAAAAGCCTATACAATAATACCTGTATTATCCAGAGCTGCTCTTTGCTGAGACCATATCCATTCAGAGTCCTTCAGGTTTTTCATTTCTATCCTCTTCCTCTTCATCAGCATTTTCATACTGATCCTCACCCTCATCATTGGGGCAGAATGATGCAGACATTGGGGTCAAAAGTTGGCAGGGAAAATACCTCAACTTCAAATCAGCAGCAGAGTCTAGGCCTGAGAGAAGAGAAATAGGTTTAATAAAAGAAACAACAAATAATACCTGGATACATTTCTAGCCCCCCATCATGTCTGCTGCTTGACAATGTTCACAAACGTTTTTCCCCTCTTTCCAGTAGATCAGCACACAGATCTCTCTGATTATTTCTGGCCCCTTTGAAGAAGGGATCCGAATCATTTGATACTGATACCATTTTGTATGTGTGTGTCAGAACTTCAATGGTAAAAAATGTTCATTTGATTTAAAGACAAATTCTATGGGGACGCTCACAGATTCCTCAATCGCTGAAAAGTGTCCCTGTGCTATGTCATCATTTTCTCAGATCCTCCTACCGAGAATATTCACATTTGTTAAAGCCGTTGACCAACAGGGAGGGATGCCACTTGTTTGCCTCTAGGTTGGTAGAAGGCAGCATGCTGTTTCTCGAGACCATGAAGGTCTCCAGAACTGGGCTTCCACTTGTGTAAATTGTGCCCGGAGGTTTTTGAGAGTTCTGACCCACTGTGTGACTGCTAGAGACCTACCTGCCTTTGAGCTCAATGGCCCCACAAGGGCCTGAAGGCTCAGCCACCACTTGCCCGCCTCAGCCCCTCCGGGATCACAGGCCTCAACCTTCCCAGTCTCAGAGGCAGCAGTCAGGGCTTCCTCGCCCAGAACTCAGCCTCCAACGCCGGTTCCTCTGCCTTCTAGGATGCAGGCCCCTCCGCAGGATCCCGCAGCTCCCAGGGTGGAGCGCCCTCCACCGGGTACTCACCCTGCAAGACTCTGCCTCCCTCTCCCAGGTCTTCCTGCTCCTGAGGAGGCACCAGACCTTCTCCAGGGTCCGAGGGTGGCTGGGAGCGGCCCCTGGCCATCAGGCGGTCAGTGGAAGGCGGGAAGAAGACATCTTTGTTGTTACGGAAATTGCGTAGAAAGGAGTCAACGTGACTCCGGAACAGGGGCCCAAATGTCTCCATGCAGAACCCAAGGCCTGTAACCACTGCCGCACCCTCCTGCTCATTCTCGTCCTCCTCTTCCTCGCCCTCTCCAGACAGGTGCTCCTCCTCCTCCACGCCTTCCAACTCGAAATCAATCTCACCCTCTTCCTCGTCCTCCTGCATCTCTAAATCTTCCTCCATCTCCTCCTCTTCTAACAGCTGTCTACCACATTCCTCTTCCACTGCGGCCTGTGGCCAACCCTGCTCCCCGGGAAGGGCTCTGGAGACCTCCAAGGAAGCCAGAAGAGCCGTGGCCTCCTCGACTCCTTCCATCCCCTCGCAAGCAGATGCTTGGACCCCAAGGAGACTGGGGTCGCGGCCCGCCCCGCCACCAGCTCCATCTGGGCCACCTGGGATCCAGTCGTGCTCCTCTGTGGCAGACATGGCAGGAGAGACGTGCCAGACAGTGATCGTCCTGCAGTGATGTCTGCGGGGAAGATGGCGGCCGCCGGGCTGAGCGTTGCGCTGAGGAGACGCTGTTGGCAGTGGGACCGCAGGGTGGGGGTGGGGACAGCAGAGACGTCGGCTGCACAGGGAACAGGAGTCTGCAAGTTGCTGGTGTGGGCCCCACAACAGGAATGGTGAGGGGGCGGCCCGCAGACCGGCCCACCAACACCGAAGCTGAACTGGCGGCGGACAAGGCGGGAAAGACCCTGATGGGCTGGCGACGGTAGGTGGAGCTGGAAGGGTCAACCGCGACCACTTCCTCCAGCGCCAGCTCTAAGCTCATTTGCCAGGAGGCAAGGATTGGCATGACCGTCGTCCAATGAGTGATCAAGGCTTTCAGATTGCAGGGAAGCCTTCCAGCACCAGGTCATACTTTGAGCCCACAGGAGTCCCTTCCTTTCCATTGCTGCTGCTGCTGCTGTTAAGTCGCTTAAGTCGTGTCCGACTCTGTGTGACCCCACAGACGGCAGCTTACCAGGCTCCCCCATCCCTGGGATCCTCCAGGCAAGAGTACTGGAGTGGGTTGCCATTTCCTCCTCCAATGCATGAAAGTGAAAAGTGAGTGAAGTCGCTCAGTCGTGTCCGACTCCTAGCGACCCCATGGACTGCATCCTACCAGGCTCCTCCGTCCATGGGATTTTCCAGGCAAGAGTAGTGGAGTGGGGTGCCATTGCCTTCTCTGTCCTTTACATTGCACCATTGCAAAAACGAAATGGCAATGTCCCTATAGGCGGCACCCTGGGGTATGGGAAGCTGGGTGTGGTCCCCAGTTGCCACCTTTGTCAGCTCAGGTCATCAGAGATACACTTATTTTTAAAAACTTCATAAAGGCTTGAGAAAGAACATCAAAGGTAAGAGATGGAGAATTTGGAAAATATAAACTGAATTAAACGGGAGCACTGAATATGAAATAGAAGAAAATGAAACAAACTAGATAAACCTAAAAGATCATGGTTATGGTCCAGTTTATTTTAAGCATGGCAGCTCATTAGCAGCGTATCTGTAGCTTTGGACAATAAAAGCAATACCTTCACAGTTTTCAAAAAATTCTAAGGTTGTTCTAATATGTGTCAGGTTTTTCTATAAAATGGTAGCTTTGGTGATATAGAATTCTACTACTTTTGTGTTGACCACTCATGGTACAATTGTATTAAGTGAATAACGGTTACTCACTAGTACATATAATATATATTTTAGATAACTTATTAATGTTTTCCTAACTAAAAAATTTATGACATTTTGATTCCACTTGTTTGACTTACTATGAATAGAATGCTGGATCTCTAATTTTAAAAAAAGATGTGCAACAAACAACAAAGTTTTACTATATAGCACTGGGAAGTGTAGTCCCTTTGTCAATCTCTTGAAATACCTATAATGGAAAATAAACTGAAAAATAATATATGTGTATATGCATAACTGAATCACCTTGCTGTGCACCTGGAACTTTGTAAGGCAACTATACATCAATTATGTATATATATATATTTTTTTTCTTTATATATATATAAATATAAAGAAAAAAAGATAAAGTGCATAGATCACATATGAGCAACTGTTTCAACCTCCTGTGAGAGACAGAAAGAGAATTTGGAGGTTTTAATGTTGCTAAAGTTACTTAGAAAAGAACATACAAGTTGACATGGATGCCTCGAGAATGGAGACTGGAGAGTGGAAGGAGTAAAAATAGGAGCTGAAAAGGGATTCATCAGGGCTCCCCAGTTCACTTCAAGGCTCCAAGAAATGAAGAGAGACTTCTTTTCATGACTGGGCTGATCACCTGCTCTACACTAAACAGTGACACCCCCTCCCAAATGCATATATTTAAATGTTTACCCACTCCATCCCCCAGGTGATGGTATTTGGGAGTTATGGCCTTTAGTAGGAGACACAGTGAAGATAATCAACCTTGCCCTATATAGAACTTATGCATTATAGATTTCACCCCTTATACCGCCCTTGTTTTGTTTTACCTAACTCATAATCAATATTTTCAGTGGGGATAGTCCATTGGGTCCCATGTTATCAAGCCCATTTCTAAGTGACAAAGACTCAATTTAACTTTATGAGCCATATGTCAGAGTGCCTATGCCCGCTACAGGATCTTTTAGGACAATGGCTGCTATGATCTGGAGCACTGAAACACCACAATAATAAAATTCTTAAGGCAAATACACCTATTGGCTCTCTTCAGTAGCTCCCTTAACACTATAGGGGCATCTTTTAAAAATTTAGTGATATCTTCAAGTATTCCTCTCTTTTGTCCCCCGGTGTTATGTTCAAACTGTTTTCCTAAAGCATGCATTTCAGCATTTGCTGAAAAGTGAAAGTGAAAGTCACTCAGTCATGTCATGTCCGACTGTTTGCAAGCCCATGGACTACACAGTCCATGGAATTCTCTGGGCTAGAGTACTGGAGTGGGTAGCCATTCCCTTCTCCAGTGGATCTTCCAAATCCAGGGATCAGACCCAGGTCTCCCACATTGCAGGAGGATTCTTTACCAGCTGAGCCACAAAGGCAGCCCAGCATTGGTTGAAGTCAGTTCCCAATCTATTTGCAGAATTCTTAAGCCAATAAGCACTTTTTATGTTTAAAAATATTATTGCACTATTGTGGTGAATGTCACAGGCATTTAGTACGTTCACAATGCTTCTCAGCCATTCTCTCTATTGTGCCTAAATAAATCATCACTTCTAAAGGAAACCCCATGCCAGTAATCAGTCCTTTTCCATTTCCCCCTCACTGCAACCAGGCTCTGATAACTACTAATCTTGTGTTTCCCTCTATGAACTTAAATTTTCTAGATAGCTGAGAGAAATAAAATCGTACAATATGTGACATTTTGTGTCTGGCCTCTCTCATTCCTTTTTGTGGCTGAGTGCTATGCCCATGTACAGAGGGTCACTTTTGTTTATGAATGTGAAACAAGTTGAGGACAAGTTGGTGGATCCTTGGGATGTTTCCCATTTGGATTCCCATTTTGGTTAGGGCTGCTATGAACATGGGGATAGAACTTTTTGTTACCTTTTGTTTGAACAAATACTTCTAATTCTTTGGCTTATATAGCCAATAGTGGAATTGATGAGACAACCATAAGGTTTTTACCTTTTTCAGGAGCTTTCAGACTCTTTTTTACAACTACTTGCTGTTGTTCAGTTGTTGTGCTGCTCAGTTGTGTCTCACTTTTTGCAATCCCATTGACTGTAGCATTCCAGGCTTCCCTTTCCTTCACCATCTCTCAGAGTTTGCTCAAACTCATGTCCATAGAGTTGGTGATGTCATCCAACCATGTTGTCCCCTTCTCCTCCTGCCCGATTTGGCTCTTCGCATCAGGTGGCCAAAGTATTGGAGTTTCAGTTTCAGCATCAGTCCTTCCAGTGAACATTCAGGGTTGATTTCCTTTAGCATTGACTGGTTTGATTTCCTTGCAGTCCAGGGGACTCTCAAGAGTGTTCGCCAACACCTCAGTTCGAATGCATCGATTCTTTGGTGCTCAGCCTCCTTTATGGTCCAACTCTCACATCCATACATCACTACTGGAAAAACTTTGACTATATGGACTTTTGTCATCAAAGTAATGTCTCAGCTTTTTAATTCACTGTCTAGGTTTGTCATATCTTTTCTTCCAAGGAGCAAGCATCTTTTAATTTCATGGCTGTACTCACCATCTGCAGTGATTTTGGAGCCCAAGAAAATAAATCTGTCACCGTTTCCATTGTTTCCCCATCTATTTGCCATTAAGTGGTGGGACCAAGTGCCATGATCTTAGTTTTTTGAGTGTTGAGTTCTAAGCCAACTTTTTCACTCTCCTCTTCCACTTTCATCAAGAGGCTCTTCAGTTCCACTTTGCATTCTTCCGTAAGTGTGGTGTCATCTGCATATATCAGGTTATTGGTACTTCTCTCGGTATTCTTGATTCCAGCTTGTCCTTCATCCAGTCCAGCATTTCCCATGATGTATTCTGCATATAAGTTAAATAAGCACGGTGACATTATACAGCCTTTATGTACTCCTTTCCCAATTTAGAACCAGTCAGTTATTCCATGTCCGGTTCTAACTGTTGCTTCTTGACCTACATATAGGTTTTTAAGGAGGCAAGTAAGATGGTCTGGTATTTCTGTCCCTTTAAGTTTTTCTATAGTTTCTTGTGATCCACATAAGGAAAGGCTTTAGCATAGTCAATGAAACATAAGTAGATGTTTTTCTGGAATTCTTTCTATGATCCAGTGGATGTTGGCAGCTTAATCTCTGATTCCTCTGCCTTTCATAAATCCAGCTTGTAAATCTGGAAGTTCTCAGTTCACATACTGTTGAAACCTAGCTTGAAGGGTTTTGATCATTAGCTTGCTAGCATGTGAAATGAGTGCGTTTGTGTGGTAGTTTGAACATTCTTTGGCATTTCCCAACAGTAATGTACAGGGATCCCAGTGCCTCTATGTCCTCGTAATTATGTTTTATTTTTCACTTAAAAAAATCTACTTACTCATCTTTTTTAATGTATTGTGACATCATGTGGTGGCTTTTCCTTGTATTTCCTTAATGACTAATGATGTTAAGCTTATTTTCACGTCCTTATGGCACATTTGTATATCTTGTTTGGAAAAATTTGTATTCACATTCTATGCTCATTTCTCACTCAGATTCCTTGGCTACTTGTTGAGTTGTAAATGTTTTTCATGTATTCTGGATACTAGACCTTTATTAGATATATGCATACCACAAGATTCTTATCCTATTTTCTAGGTTGTGCTTTCACTGTCTTGTTAATCTTCTTTGATATAGAAATATTTTTGGTTTTTATGAAATTCAATGTATTGTAAAGTAATTAACCTCTAATTAAAATAGATTAAAAATACATAAATATATATGTGTAAAAAATAAATAAATAAAAGAAAAAAAAGAAATTCAGTGTATCTGGTTCTTCTTTTGTTACTTACGCTTTTATCATCATATTTACGAATCCATTGCCAAATGAAGGTTATGAAGATTTACCCCTTGTGAGGACTGAATTATGGACCCCCCATATTTCCACATGTTTAATGTCTAAGCCCCATTATCTCAAAATGCGGTTGTTTTTGGTGACAGGACCTTAAGGTCAGCAGAGGTCATATGGTTAGACCCTAATGAGTCTGACTGGTATCCTAGACAAAAGTATACTTGGTGACAGGAAGACACGCCAGAGATGGGTATACACTGGAGGAACGATCATGTAAGGATGCAGGGAGAAGCTCGCCATCTGCAAGCCAGGAGAGCCCTCACAAGAAACCAAACCTGCTCACACCTTGTTCTTGGACTTCTAGTTTCCAAAGCTGTCAGCAAATAAATTTGTGCTGTTTAAGCCATCAGTCTGTGGTATTTTGTGATAGCAAGCCCAGCAATCTAATATACCTTGTATTTGTTCTAAGAGTTTTATGCTTTTAGCTCTTACAGCTAATTCTTTATCCATTTAATGTCCATATTTGGCATAATGTAAGAGTCCAACTTTATTCTATTGCATATGTATATCCTACTGTCCTCATACCATTTTGGGGACAAGATTCCCACTTCTCACCACTTAATGATCTGATATGCCAGGGGAATATCAATTGAGGGTAGATATCTGGGTTTATTTCCAGACTCCCTGTTCTATTCCATTGATCTGTATGTCTTTCATTATCTCAGTACCACACCGTCTTGATTACTGCTGCCATGGTACATTCTGACACAGGGTAGTGGAATCTTCCAATTTTCTTTTTTAAGATCGTCTTAGCTATTTCTGGTCTCTTGTAATTGCACATGAATTTTAGGACCAGCTTTTTTTTCTGCAAAAAAAAGTCACTGTCATTTTGAACGGGATTGCTTTTCATCTGTAGACCTCATTATATAAGATTCCCATCTGTATATTAAGACCTCAAATTTTCAATGCTGCCTTAATGCCTTTGAGACTCATATTACTCCACTGGCCCAACTCTGGTTTCTCCTGCTCTCACCTGCAATGTCCCCTTCCTTGTGGGAAGACTACCCCACTCAGCTGATTCTCCCTTGTCAACCAGACTAGCTGTACCGGACCCATTCCCCCAGCCACCAAGTTCTACTTCCCTGCCAGCCAGTGCAGTATTCCAATAGGACAATCATCTCCTCGTGTGGGAACGTGGGTGTGCCCCATCCTCTTGTTACTACAACATTTATTTCCCATGGTCCCTGCAGGTGAACTGTCCTCTTAAGTCCCACACCCTCATTGCCCTGCTTGGCGTTTCCTGTTGCCCACCCCCACCCCCACCCCCACCCCCGGCCAGCTGTTAGTCCATGAGACTCACAAACAGCTCGCTGTCCATCTGTCCAGTGTTGCATGCTTGGCCATCTCACACTACTTAGGGTATGGGATCCCTCCTTTATTAGTGCATTGGATGGGAGATAAACAGAACTTTAGTTGTCACAACAGGATGGCCCAACCATGACCCTGGACAGCTTTAACTCACTTCTCCTTTGCTAACTAAATTTTTGTTTTTTTAGTTTAAGGTGAAGGCAACCTGGGTTGAAACTGCCAAAGGTGCCTGGATTGTGCTTTGGCTTGTGCCTATTCTGTTGTCTCTCTCAACCTCAGCCATCTCTTCCCACCCTAACTTATTGTTCTAGCACCTGAGTCAGGAACTGTGGGTAATTGACTGTATCCTGGCCTGAGTGGCACTGGGTAGCCCCTCCCAGCATGCACTCTGAGGCTAGGGATCATCAATTAATCCATAGAGTGGAAGCCAAGGGAGTGTTCAGCCAGTAGTGACAGGGAGTGCTGATGACATAGTTTCTTAACTGCTCCACGGTTGATTCCCACTTTCTGGGGGGCAGCCTAGAGCCTTTGGAGATAAGAATTCCAGTGTAGTGTGTGTAGGCTGGTCACTGCAGACGGATCATGGAATGCAGTAGCAGGTAGATCATGGTGCAATCATCCAGAAAGGAGCCCACAGGGCAGGTTCAGGTTGGCTTTCTAAAGAGTTGTGGAAAAGCATAGCTCCAGGCCACCCACAATGGAAGAATTGTGAATAATGCTTCCTGGTTGCTTCTCACGTGTGTCCGTGTCAAGCAAGGGTAGCAAACTTTCCTTCTCCTTTGCTGCAGCTTCCCTAACACATGTGATTTTCTGGGCTGTGTGCTCTACAGATGTTAATTAGTTCTAGCGGTTCCTTCCTTAATTTCATTATTGGTCTTCGGTCTGTTTGCCTATCCCTCATTGAAAAGAGAGTATTGAAGTCTCCAGGAATTATTGAGAACTATGTGCTCCGTTCAGTTCTGTCATTTACTGTTTTATGTATTCTGGGAGTCTGTTAGGACTATATGGATAAATAACTGTTACATCTGCTCTTACTGATCCTTTTAAAAACACAGAAATCCGTTTTTGGCATTCTGTTTAAAAAAAAAAAACACTTTTGTTAAAATCTATTTCATCTGATATCAGTATAGCCACTACATCTATCACTTTAGGATGATTTGCATGGAATACCATTGTCTATCCTTTTGTTTTCAAACTATCTGTCTTTGGATACAAGGCAAGGCTCTTGTAGATAACATATAGTGGATGACATTTGTTGTTAATTCCCTTTGCCAATCTGTCTTTCTATTGAAAAGTTTTATACATTGGTATTGTGGTGATTGCTTCCAAGGAAAGATTTTTCCTGACATTTTCTTACTTTCCACATGTCATACCTTTTTTGTTCCCTCATTCCTCAATTACTGTCTTTTTTCTGTGATTAATTGGATTCTTCTAGTGTACAAAGTGACTATCACTCTTTTTCTTTACTTATTTATTTATTTATTTTTTTAGGTTTGGGGCCTTTAAATTTTTTTTCATTTTTTTTGTGTTTTTTTTTGGGGGGGGAGGCTGGGTGGTCATGCTGTGAATTATACTTAGTATCTTAATTTTAGAATAATCAAGTGTGTATTGTAGTGAGATAGTTTTCATAGTATTCTAAAGTCTGCTTCTTCCCAGCTGTGCTATATTCCCTTATTTAGTTATTGTGACAAATATCATGTTTGTACATGGTTTCCATTAACAGTTTTATGGTTACTGCTTTATACATCTCTATTTTAAATCAACATACAAAGAGGAGAGCAAAAAGAGAAGTTACAGGGATTTCCCTGGTGATCCAGTGTTTAGAATCCGCCTTCCAAAGCAGGAGATGAGGGTTCAATCCCTGGTGCAGGAACTAAAATGCCACATGTGGTGGAGCAACTAAGCCTGTGGGCCACGCCTCCTGATCTGCATGGTCTGGAGCCCGTGTGTCACAACTAGAGAGAAGCACTCATGATGCAACAAAGATCCTGCTGCAACGAAGACCCAGTGAGGCCATTAATAAATAAATGATTTTTTTTAAAAAAAAGAAGAGTCAGAAAGAAACCCCAAATGCAGTAATTCTGGCGTTTACAGTAATACTGCACATAATCTGTGCAATTCCCTTGACCTTTGTGGTTTATTTCTTCACATTCCTCCAAATAGGTGCCCAGTGTTGTGTCACTTCACCCTGAAGGACTACTTTATTATTTTCTGTCCAGCAGGCTTACTAGCTGTGTAATCCCTCAGTTTTTGTTTCTCTTGGAATGAATTTATCTACCTTCCATTTCCCCCTCATATAGAATTCCTGGTTGAAAGAAGTTTTCATTTGTTCATTGTCTGTTTTTTTAATATATCATTCCAATGTCACCTGTCCTCTATGGTTTCTGTAGAGAAATTGGCACAAATCTTACTGAGGATTACTTGTAATGTGAAGAGTTTTATCTATTGCTTCCAATAATCATATACCATGAATTGTGTGATTCCATTTCTAGTAAAAGTCCAGAAGAGACAAATGTATAAAAAAAGCAACTAGTGCTTTCCTATGGCTCAGAGGGTGGAAAATTGAGAGTGTCTGCTAATGGATAAAGGAAGTACTGGAGGAAATGAAATGTTCTGGAATTAGGAGGAGCCAAGATGGCGGAGGAGTAGGACGGGGAGAACACTTTCTCCCCCACAAATTCATCAAAAGAGCATTTAAACGTCAAGTAAATTCCACAAAACAACTTCTGAATGCCGGCAGAGGACATCAGGCACCCAGAAAAGCAACCCAAGTCTTCAAAAGGAGGTAGGAAAAAATATAAAAGACAAAAAAAGAGACAAAAGAGGGAGGGATGGAGTTCCGTCCCGGGAAGGGAGTCTTAAAAAGAGAGAAGTTTCCAAACATCAGGAAACCTTCTCACTGCCAAATCTGTGCCGAGCTTTGGAAGCACAGAGGGCAACATAACAGGGAGAAAAAATAAATAAACAATTAAAACTCACAGATTGCGAGCTCTACGGTAACTTCCCCAGTGGAGAAGCAGCGCAGACGCCTGCACACGCCATTAGCAAGTGGGGGCTGGGCAGAGAGGTGCAGCGTGGGCTGCATCGCTTAGAGTAAGGACCTGGCCTGAATACCCTGAGCGCTATCTGAGCAAAATAATCTGGGCTAGCAAACCAGACTGTGGGATATCTATCACGCGAAAAGCCAGCCCTAACTTAAGACACCGCCAGGCCCGCGCACGGAACAGAGGTCTGAACAGAGATAGCCGGCTGCAGACCTCCCACCTCCGATGACACGCAGCCAGAGCGGGAAGGGGGCAATCGCAGCCCCAGAGAGACATTATCTATAAAACTGTAGGCAGGCTTCTTTGCTAACTAAAACTTCTTGGGGGTCTGGACGGTCAACATCTCCCTGAGAGGGTGTGCCTGTTGTACATGTAGATAACCCAGCGGCGGGGAGGCGATAAGTCACAGCAATCGCGCTCACTAAACACCTCATCACCTGAGCTGCTTGGACCTGGGAAGGGCACAAAACGCAGGCCCAACCGAGTCTGCGCCTCTGAGGACTGCCCGAATGCCTGAACCTGAGCAGCTTGGACCTGGGAGGTGCAGGCAGCCCAGGGCCGGCCACGATAGTTCCCGGCGGAACAACCTAGAGCCTGAGTAGTGTGGGCAGGGAGGCTACAGGCGCGGTGAGCAGGGGCAGACCCAGTGTGGCTGAGGCACTGCGAGCACACGCCAGTGTTACTTGTTTGCAGCATCCCTCCCTCCCTCCCCACAGCACGACTGAACAAGTGAGCCTAAAAAAAAAAAAAAAAAAAGTGTCCTCCACCGTCCCCTTTGTGTCAGGGCGGAAACCAGACACTGAAGAGACCAGCAAACAGAAGAAGCTATAACAGAGGGAACTGCATTGGAAGCTACAGGCAATAGATTAAAACCCTGTGGTTAGTACCGTCTACATAGGAAGGGGCCTATAGATCTTGAGAGATCAAAGTCGGACCAAGGAACTAGCCAAAAATGAGCTGAACCCACAATATTCACAACAAAACCAGAGAAAGTCCTTGATATATTTTTTACTATTTTTAACTTCATTCATTCTTTCTTTTTTTTTTAATTAAAAAAATTTTTTTAAGTCCTCTATTATTCCTTTAATTTTCACTTTTATAACCTATTACTTTGCAAAAAAAAAAGACCCTATTTTTTTCTTCAGCAAACTTCACATATATATTTTTTATAATTTTTTGACCTTTTTTTTTTTGTCTTCTTTTCTTTAACATTGTATTTTTGAAATTCCAAACTCTAGTTTAGATTTTTTATTTTAGCTTTTTTGTATTTGATATCAATTTTGTACCTGTATTTTCTTTATAATTTTTGCGAAATTGTTTGTTTCTGTTTTTGTTTTTTTCTATCTTTCTTTTTCTTCTTCTTTTTTTTTAACATTGTATTTTTGAAATTCCAAACTCTACTCTAGATTTTTAACTTTTGCTTTTTGGTATTAGTTATCAATTTTGTACCTATATTTTCTTTATAATTTTCGCGACCTTGTTTGTTTTTCTTCGTTTTTTCTCTCTTTTCATTCTTCTTTTCTTTAACATCATATTTTTAAAATTCCAAACTCTACCCTAGATTTTTAATTTTTGCTTTTATGTATTTGTTACAAATTTTGTACCTTTAAGAACCCAATCTTCAGTACCCATTTTTCACTAGGGAATGAGATTACTGGTTTAACTGCTCTCTCTTCTTTTGGACTCTCCTTATTCTCCACCAGGTCGCCTGTGTCTCCTCCCTAACCCCTCTCTACCCAACTCTGTGAATTTCTGTGTGTTCCAGAAGGAGGAGAACACTCAGGGAACTGATTACTGGCTGGATCTGTCTCCCTCCTTTTCATTCCCCCTTTTATCCTTCTGGCCACCTCTGTCTCCTTCCTCCATCTTCTCTTCTCTGTATAACTCCGTGAACATCTCTGAGCGGTCCAGTTGTGGAGTGCACATAAGAAAGTGATTATTGGCTAGCCCACTCTCTCCACTATTGATTCCACCTCATCTCATTCGGGTCACCTCTAACACCCTCCTCCCTCTTCTCTTCTCCATGTAACGCTGTGAACCTCTCTGGGTGACCCTCATGGTAGAGAAACTTTTCATCTTTAAAGTAGATGTTTTATCAGTGGTGCTGTATAGAAGGAGAAGTTTTGAAACTACTGTAAAAATAAGACCAATAACTGGAAGCAGGAGGCTTAAATCCAAACCCTGACTCCAGGGAACTCCTGACTCCAGGGAACATTAATTGACAGGAGCTCATCAAACGCCTCCATACCAACACTGAAACCAAGCACCACACAAGGGCCAACAAGTTCTAGGGCAAGACATACCAAGCAAATTCTCCAGCAACAAAGGAACACAGCCCTGAGCTCCAAGATACAGGCTGCCCAAAGTCATCCCAAAACCATAGACATCTCATAACTCATTACTGGACACTTCATTGCACTCCAGAGAGAAGAAATACAGGTCCACCCATCAGAACACCGACACAAGCTTCCCTAACCAGGAAACCTTGACAAGCCACCTGTACAAACCCACACACAGCGAGGAAACACCACAATAAAGAGAACTCCACAAACTGCCAGAATACAGAAAGGACACCCCAAACTCAGCAATTTAAACAAGATGAAGAGACAGAGGAATACTCAGCAGATAAAGGAACAGGATAAATGCCCACCAAACCAAACAAAAGAGGAAGAGATAGGGAATCTACCTGATAAAGAATTCCGAATAATGATAGTGAAATTGATCCAAAATCCTGAAATCAAAATGGAATCACAGATAAATAGCCTGGAGACAAGGATTGAGAAGATGCAAGAAAGGTTTAACAAGGACCTAGAAGAAATAAAAAAGAGTCAATATATAATGAATAATGCAATAAATGAAATTAAAAACACTCTGGAGGCAACAAATAGTAGAATAACAGAGGCAGAAGGTAGGATTAGTGAATTAGAAGATACAATGGCAGAAATAAATGAATCAGAGAGGATAAAAGAAAAACAAATTAAAAGAAATGAGGACAATCTCAGAGACCTCCAGGACAATATTAAACGCTACAACATTCGAATCATAGGGGTTCCAGAAGAAGAAGACAAAAAGAAAGACCATGAGAAAATACTTGAGGAGATAATAGTTGAAAACTTCCCTAAAATGGGGAAGGAAATAATCACCCAAGTCCAAGAAACCCAGAGAGTCCCAAACAGGATAAACCCAAGGAGAAACACCCCAAGACACATATTAATCAAATTAACAAAGATCAAACACAAAGAACAAATATTAAAAGCAGCAAGGGAAAAACAACAAATAACACACAAGGGAATTCCCATAAGGGTAACAGCTGATCTTTCAATAGAAACTCTTCAAGCCAGGAGGGAATGGCAAGACATACTTAAAATGATGAGAGAAAATAACCTACAGCCCAGATTATTGTACCCAGCAAGGATCTCATTCAAGTATGAAGGAGAAATCAAAAGCTTCTCAGACAAGCAAAAGCTGAGAGAATTCTGCACCACCAAACAAGCTCTCCAACAAATATTAAAGGATATTCTCTAGACAGGAAACACAAAAATGGTGTATAAATTCGAACCCAAAACAATAAAGTAAACGGCAACGGGATCATACTTACCAGTAATTACCTTAAACGTAAATGGGTTGAATGCCCCAACCAAAAGACAAAGACTGGCTGAATGGATACAAAAACAAGACCCCTACATATGTTGTCTACAAGAGACCCACCTCAAAACAGGGGACACATACAGACTGAAAGTGAAGGGCTGGAAAAAGATTTTCCATGCAAATAGGGACCAAAAGAAAGCAGGAGTAGCAATACTCATATCAGATAAAATAGACTTCAAAACAAAGGCTGTGAAAAGAGACAAAGAAGGTCACTACATAATGATCAAAGGATCAATCCAAGAAGAAGATATAACAATTATAAATATATATGCACCCAACACGGGAGCACCACAGTATGTAAGACAAATGCTAACAAGTACGAAAGGAGAAATTAACAATAACACAATAATAGTGGGAGACTTTAATACCCCACTCACACCTATGGATAGATCAACTAAATAGAATATTAACAAGGAAACACAAACTTTAAACGATACAATAGACCAGTTAGACCTAATTGATATCTATAGGACATTTAATCCCAAAACAATGAATTTCACCTTTTTCTCAGGCGCACATGGAACCTTCTCCAGGATAGATCACATCCTGGGCCATAAATCTAGCCTTGGTAAATTCAAAAAAAAAAAAAAAAATTCCAAGCATCTTTTCTGACCACAATGCAGTAAGATTAGATCTCAATTACAGGAGAAAAACTACTAAAAATTCCAACATATGGAGGCTGAACAACACGCTGCTGAATAACCAACAAATCACAGAAGAAATCAAAAAAGAAATCAAAATTTGCATAGAAATGAATGAAAATGAAAACACAACAACCCAAAACCTGTGGGACACTGTAAAAGCAGTCCTAAGGGGAAAGTTCATAGCAATACAGGCATACCTCAAGAAACAAGAAAAAAGTCAAATAAATAATCTAACTCTACACCTAAAGCAACTAGAAAAGGAAAAAATGAAGAACCCTAGGGTTAGTAGAAGGAAAGAAATATTAAAAATTAGGGCATAAATAAATGCAAAAGAAACAAAAGAGACCATAGCAAAAATCAACAAAGCCAAAAGCTGGTTCTTTGAAAGGATAAATAAAATTGACAAACCATTAGCCAGACGCATCAAGAAACAAAGGGAGAAAAATCAAATCAATAAAATTAGAAATGATAATGGAGAGATCACAACAGACAACACAGAAATACAAAGGACCATAAGAGACTACTATCAACAATTATATGCCAATAAAATGGACAACGTGGAAGAAATGGACAAATTCTTAGAAAAGTACAACTTTCCAAAACTGAACCAGGAAGAAATAGAAAATCTTAACAGACCCATCACAAGCACAGAAATTGAAACTGTAATAAAAAATCTTCCAGCAAACAAAAGCCCAGGTCCAGACGGCTTCACAGCTGAATTCTACCAAAAATTTAGAGAAGAGCTAACACCTATCCTACTCAAACTTTTCCAGAAAATTGCAGAGGAAGGTAAACTTCCAAACTCATTCTATGAGGCCACCATCACCCTAATACCAAAACCTGACAAAGATCCCACAAAAAAAGAAAACTATAGGCCAATAACACTGATGAACATAGATGCAAAAATCCTTAACAAAATTCTAGCAATCAGAATCCAACAACACATTAAAAAGATCATACACCATGACCAAGTGGGCTTTATCCCAGGGATGCAAGGATTCTTCAATATCTGCAAATCAATCAATGTAATACACCACATTAACAAATTGAAAAACAAAAACCATATGATTATCTCAATAGATGCAGAGAAAGCCTTTGACAAAATTCAACATCCATTTATGATAAAAACTCTCCAGAAAGCAGGAATAGAAGGAACATACCTCAACATAATAAAAGCTATATATGACAAACCCACAGCGAACATTATCCTCAATGGTGAAAAATTGAAAGCATTTCCTCTAAAGTCAGGAACAAGACAAGGGTGCCCACTTTCACCATTACTATTCAACATAGTTTTGGAAGTTTTGGCCACAGCAATCAGAGCAGAAAAAGAAATAAAAGGAATCCAAATTGGAAAAGAAGAAGTAAAACTCTCACTATTTGCAGATGACATGATCCTCTACATAGAAAACCCTAAAGACTCCACCAGAAAATTACTAGAACTAATCAATGATTGTAGTAAAGTTGCAGGATATAAAATCAACACAGAGAAATCCCTTGCATTCCTATACACTAATAATGAGAAAACAGAAAGAGAAATTAAGGAAACAATTCCATTCAGCATTGCGATGGAAAGAATAAAATACTTAGGAATATATCTACCTAGAGAAACTAAAGACCTATACACAGAAAACTATAAAACACTGGTGAAAGAAATCAAAGAGGACACAAATATATGGAGAAATATACCATGTTCATGGATTGGAAGAATCAATATAGTGAAAATGAGTATACTACCCAAAGAAATTTATAGATTCAATGCAATCCCTATCAAGCTACCAATGGTATTCTTCACAGAGCTAGAACAAATAATTTCACAATTTGTATGGAAATACAAAAAACTCCGAATAGCCAAAGTTATCTTGAGAAAGAATAATGGAACTGGAGGAATCAACATGCCTGACTTCAGGCTCTACTACAAAGCCAGTCATCAAGACAGTATGGTCCTGGCACAAAGACAGAAATATAGATCAATGGAACAAAATAGAAAGCCCAGAGATAAATCCATGCACATATGGACAACTTATCTTTGACAAAGGAAGCAAGAATATAAAATGGATTAAAGACAATCTCTTTAACAAGTGGTGCTGGGAAATCTGGTCAACCACTTGTAAAAGAATGAAACTAGAACACTGTCTAACACCATACACAAAAATAAACTCAAAATGGATTAAAGATCTAAACATAAGACCAGAAACTATAAAACTCCTAGAGGAGAACATAGGCAAAACACTCTCCGACATACATCACAGCAGGATCCTCTATGACCCACCTCCCAGAATATTGGAAATAAAATCAAAAATATACAAATGGGACCTAATTAAACTTAAAAGCTTCTGCACATCAAAGGAAACTATTAGCAAGGTGAAAAGGCAGCCTTCAGAATGGGAGAAAATGATAGCAAATGAAGCAACTGACAAACAACTAATCTCAAAAATATACAAGCAACTCCTACAGCTCAACTCCAGAAAAATAAATGACCCAATCAAAAAATGGGCCAAAGAACTAAATAGACATTTCTGCAAAGAAGACATACAGATGGCTAACAAACACACGAAAAGATGCTCAACATCACTCATTATCAGAGAAATGCAAACCAAAACCACTATGAGGTACCATTTCACACCAGTCAGAATGGCTGCGATCCAAAAGTCTACAAGCAATAAATGCTGGAGAGGGTGTGGAGAAAAGGGAACCCTCTTACACTGTTGGTGGGAATGCAAACTAGTACAGCCACTATGGAGAACAGTGTGGAGATTCCTTAAAAAACTGGAAATAGAACTGCCTTATGATCCAGCAATCCCACTGCTGGGCATACACACTGAGGAAACCAGATTGGAAAGAGACACATGTACCCCAATGTTCATCACAGCACTGTTTATAATAGCCAGGACATGGAAGCAACCTAGATGTCCATCAGCAGATGAATGGATAAGAAAGCAGTGGTACATATACACAATGGAGTATTACTCAGCCATTAAAAAGAATACATGTGAATCAGTTCTAGTGAGGTGGATGAAACTGGAACCTATTATACAGAGTGAAGTAAGCCAGAAAGAAAAACACCAATACAGTATACTAACGCATATATATGGAATTTAGAAAGATGGTAACAATAACCCTGTGTACGAGACAGCAAAAGAGACACTGATGTATAGAACAGTCTTATGGACTCTGTGGGAGAGGGAAAGGGTGGGAAGATTTGGGAGAATGGCATTGAAACATGTACAATATCATGTATGAAATGAGTTGCCAGTCCAGGTTCGAAGCACGATACTGGATGCTTGGGGCTAGTGCACTGGGACGACCCAGAGGGATGGTATAGGGAGGGAGGGAGGAGGGTTCAGGATGGGGAACACATGTATACCTGTGGCAGATTCATTTTGATGGTTGGCAAAACTAATACAATTTGTAAAGTTTAAAAATAAAATTAAAAAAAAGAAATGTTCTGGAATTAGATAGTAGTGTTGATTGCAAAATTCTATAAATAGCATAAAAACCATTGATTTGTACACTTTAAATGGTATAGATTATGATAGACTAATTATTTCTAAATAAATTGTTATATAATGTTATTGATACAGTATAATCATCCATTTAATAGCAATAAATTTGACAATTTAGGTAGGTCAAAAAATTCCAAACCTAAGAAAAATGCAATCTTAACCCTAGAATTGATAAAAGCTGAAATAAAAAGCTTCTTTTTATTAAAAATTTGAATAACTTCACAAACTTCCAAATACCCCTCTATTTCCATATATTCACATAGGTGAATTCTATCACATGCTCAAGAAAAAAATAGCATCCATTCTTTAGAAATTTTCAGAAAATGCAGCTGGCATGGGAGGTGATTACTACCCAAGTTGTTAATGAATTTTATTGACATCTGAAAAGGGCAGTTTTAAAAACCTCAAAATTACACTCAAATGTCATTCTTGAATATAGTCACAAAAATCAACATGGCGATACATAAAATGATAGTAAATTATGACAAAGCAGAGATTATCCCAAGACTACAAGATTGGTTTCATGTTTTTAAGAAATCAGTCAACGGCAGGCTTCAACTCCTGTTCCACATACGAGGAGATTGGACGTTGCCACGCCATCCTAACTGCAAGTTAAAAGTTGAACACACTGAAAAGTCAGCAACTCATCTTAGATTCATAGAGAAGAGAGATCATAGGCCAATCTGCTCCCTGAACATTGGAGAGACAAGTGAATACAGAGAATCCTAACTTAGCAAAGCAAAAATTCAAGGTCAGGAACCTCTGTAGGAACCAGCGGTGTGGACAAGTCTTTGAGTTAAAAACCCCAGGATGACCCAGTTATAGGAGTTCTTCACACTTTTGTTTTACCTCTAGGAACTTAGCCAGGTTCTCACAGTACAATAAATATGTCATTGTAAAAACTTCTCATGCTTCCAGCAGGAAAGGGAAAGAGGGGAAACGGAATCATTTTTAAATGTGCCAGGGCACTCTGTTCTTCTTAACAATGTTTGCCCTCATGCTTAGAGCCCAACCTAACCATGTAAAATTGTGTATAAAGCTCTTGGCTCAAGAAAAGACTGCATACACTTGGATCTCAAGCTAAGAACAATATCAAATAATTTTAGAACTGATCAAACAAGTAGACTACTGTCTAGATCCCACTTTCCTCAGTGGGTGGCCCATATTTGGGCCAGATATGAATAGCACTGCAAAGACTTTGAAATTTTACCTGAGACTGCAACAAAAAATTAGGATAAAAATTTGTGGTCTGAACCTAAAACAAAACTAAACTAAACAAACAAACAAAAAAATAAACACACTCCTTAGTATTAAGTCAGATACCATGTCTAACAATATAATACTAAAATGTCTAGGATATACTTAAAATTAATTGGTGTATGAAGAACCAGGAAAAAGTTTAAAAGTTACAAGCTAAAATTCAAACAAGAGAGACAACTTCAGGATGATGCAAGTATTGGAATCACCAGAAAAATATATTAAAGCAGCTATTATAACCATACCACCTGAAGTAATGACTGTTGCTTACAAACTAAACCAAAAATTAAATTCTTAGGGACTTCTTAGGGACTTCCCTGGTGGCTCAGTGGTAAAGAATGCGCCTGGTAATGCAGGAAACACGGGCTAAATCCCTGATCTGGGAAGATCCCATATGCCTCAGAGCAACTAAGACGATGGGCCACAACTATTTAGCCTGTGCTCTTGAGTCCAGGAACCACAACTACTGAATCCCATGTGCCCTAGAGCCTGTGCTTGGCAACAAGAGAAGCCACTGCAATGAGAAGCCCACGCCACTGCAACTAGAGAGTAGCCCCTCCTACTTGCCCTAACTAGAGAAAGCCCCCCTAGCAACAAAGATCCAACACAGCCAAAAATAAATAGATAAGTAAATAAATACCATTCTCTGATCTCTCAACCTCTATACACACACATGAACAAACACACAAATGTAGGCATGCTTGTATACAAATACAAATGTATGCATATAAGTACATGTAAACACATATGTGAATATACACACATATATGAAGAGTTATGCATATATATATATATATCCACAAAGATGTATATATAAATATAGATGCAAATGCACAACACACACACACACATTAGAGATCAGTATCAAAGCAAAAACTTCAGCATGCATTTCAGTGTGGCACTGAAACCATCATCAGTCAAATTCAGCCACAACGTATGTTTGCAGCTTTTCTGAGTATTCAGAGAGTTCCACCAAACTTAGTAGAGACAAATAAAGAGGACATACACAAATGTCATTTTTTCTATGTTATGATCTTTTACTTTTATCTAGTTTGTTTCACTTTTTCTATTTCATATTCAGTGCTCCGATTTCAGTTAGTTTATGCTTTCCAATTTCTCCCTTTCTTTTTTGTTTGATGGTCTTTCTCAAGCCTTTATCAAGTGTAGTAGAAAAGCTTTTGCATGCATATATGTAAATAGTATGCATTATATATATATATTTTTTCTTTTTTAGAAAACTTAAGAATTTTTGCCTAACTAAAATTTTTGACATTTTGATTCCACTTGTTTGACTTAGAATGAATAGAATGCTACATTTCTAGTTTTAAAAAAAGATATGCAACAAGCAACAAAGTTTAGGTGGCTCAGATGGTAAAGAATCTGCCTGCAATGTAGGAGACCCAGGTTCGATCCCTGGGTTGGAAAGATTCCCTGCAGAAGGGAATGGCAACCCATTCCAGTATTCTTGCCTGGAGAATCCCATGGACAGAGGAGCCTGGCAGGCTACAGTCTACGGGGTCGCAAAGAGTCGGACAGGACTTGGTGACTAACACTTTCACAGGGAACTATAATCAATAACTTGTAATAACCTATAATAGAAAATAATCTGAAAAATAATATATGTGTATATGTATAACTGAATCACCTTGCTGTGTACCTGAAACGTTGTAAGTCAGCTAAAGTTCAATAAAATATATATATTAAGAAAAAAACCAAATGTATTCTTTTTTTAAAAAATCAGTTTCACTGTGAGTTTTTTCCCCTCAAAATGGGATTGTTCAATGCAAGCCATTCTATAACTTGTCATCATTATACAACTTGATATCATCTCATACTTCTTTCTCCAAAGCGATGTGAATCAATACTTACATTCGTCCCTTCAACCTCATCTTCTTAACATCTGTGTTATCATTCTGTTGTTTAGAAAACATATTTTGTATGAAAACATATTTTGTATGAATGAAAAACTTTAAAGTTTATTAAGGCTAATTTTCTGATCTAATATAAGGTCTGTCCTGGAGAATGTTCCATGTTCATTTGAGAAGAATGTGTATTCTGCTGCTGAGTAAAGTCCTTTATAGATGTCTGTTAGATCTAACTAATTAATAGTGTTGTTCAAGTCTTCTACTCTCTGGTTGCTCTTCTGCCCAGCTGTTCTATTCATTTGTGAAAGTGGGTTGTTGAAGATTCCAATTATCATTGTTGAATTATGTACTTTGCCTTTAAATTGTGTCAGTTTTTCTTTCATGGATTTTGGCACTCTCTTGTTAGGTGCATTTATATTCATAATTGTTTTGTCTTTTCTATGAATTGGCCCTTTAATCATTATTAATGTTTATCTATTTTTCTATCCTTTAACTTTTAACCTATTTTGAATCTAAGGGGTGTCACTTGTAGACAGCATGTCATTGGATTATTGCTTTTTAATTCTATTCTACAAATACCTAACTTTTCCTTGGAAGATTTAGTACATTTATATTAAATATAATTAGTGATAGGGTAGGATTTATGTTTACCATTTTGTTCTTTTTGTAAACTATTTTTTATTGGAGTATAGTTGCTTTACAACGTTGCATTAGTTTCTGCTTTTCAGCAAAGTGAATCAGTTATACGTATACATGTGTCCCCTCTTTTTTAGGTTTCCTTCCCATTTATGTCACCACAGAGCACTGAGTAGAGTTCCCTTTGCTATACAGTATATGTTACTGTGTTATACATTAGTTATCTATTTTATACATAATAGTGGATATATGTCAGTCCCAATCTCCCAATTCATTCTACCCTCCTTCTGCCTTGGTATCCATAAGTTTGTCTCTATTTCTGCTTTGCAAATAAGTTCATCAGTATCATTTATTTTGCATTCCACATATAAGTGATTTAATACAATATGTGTTTTTGTCTTTCTAACTTACTTCACTCTGTATGACAGTCTCTAATTCTATCCATGTGTCTGCAAATGGCACTATTTATTCCTTTTTATGGCTGAGTAATATTCCATTATATATATGCACCACTTCTTCTTTATCCATTCCTCTGTTGATGGACATTTAGGTTGCTTCCATGTCCTGGCTATTGTAAACAGTGCTGCAATGAACACTGAGGTGCATGTATCTTTTTGAATTATGGTTTTCTCTGGGTAGATGCCCAGGACTGAGATTGCTGGGTCCTATGGTAGTTCTATTTTAGTTTTTTGAGGAAACTCTATATTGTTCTCCATAGTGGCCGCACCAATTTTTTCCTTATATTTTATGTGTTTTGTTCTTTATCCATTTATTTCCTTTTTTGGTAAGCAGATATTTTTATTATACAATGTAATTACCTTATTGTCAATTTTACTACACTTTTAATTAGCTTTTTAAAAAATGTTGTGGAGTATTTTAAAAATAATTTATTGGTGTATAGTTGATTTACAATGTTAAGTTTCAGGTGTATAGCAAAGTGAATCAGTTATACATATATCCACTTTTATTTAGATTCTTTTCCCATATAGGCCATTTAGAGTATTAAATAGAGTTCCCTGTGCTATATAGGAGGTCCTTATTAGTTATCTATTTTAGGTATGGTACTGTGTACATGGCATCTGGTCCCATCACTTCATGGGAAATAGATGGGGAAACAGTGGAAACAGTGTCAGACTTTATTTTTTGGACTCCAAAATCACTGCAGATGGTGACTGCGGCCATGACATTAAAAGACGCTTACTCCTTGGAAGAAAAGTTATGACCAACCTAGATAGCATATTGAAAAGCAGAGACATTACTTTGCCAACAAAGGTCCGTCTAGTCAAGGCTATGGTTTTTCCAGTGGTCAGGTATGGATGTGAGAGTTGGACCATAAAGAAAGCTGAGCACTGAATAATTGATGCTTTTGAACTGTGGTGTTGGAGAAGACTCTTGAGAGTCCCTTGGACTGCAAGGAGATCCAACCAGTCCATTCTGAAGGAGATCAGCCCTGGGATTTCTTTGGAAGGAATGATGCTAAAGCTGAAACTCCAGTACTTTGGCCACCTCATGCGAAATGTTGACTCATTGGAAAAGACTTTGATGCTGGGAGGGATTGGGGGCAGGAGGAGAAGAGGACGACAGAGGATGAGATGGCTGGATGGCATCACTTACTCGATGGACGTGAGTTTGAGTGAAATCCAGGAGTTGGTGATGGACAGGGAGGCCTGGCGTGCTGCGATTCATGGGGTCGCAGAGAGTCGGACACGACTGAGCGACTGAACTGAATTGAACTGTGTACATGTCAATCCGATCTCCCAATTTATCCCTTCCCTCTTATCCTTCTGTTATTTTCCTAATGGTTGCCTTAGGTATCATAATTAATATTTTAGCTAAAGCATTCTAAGATGGAGTAATACCAACATAATTTCAATGGCAAACAAAAGCTTTGTAACTACTAGCATTTTCTCTTTTCTTAAGGGTACTATTGTCTTATAAATTATATCTGTACATATTAGAAACTCATCAATGCAGTTTCATGATTACTTTTTCCTATAGGAAATCATATGAGAAAACGAATCATATGAGAATCACTGAATCATATGAGAAAACAAAAATCTCCATATCCTCTGTCTTTAAATTACTTATCCAGTTACATTTCTTGGTGCTTCTTATCTCTTCATGCAAATTCGGGTTATTTTCTAGGATCCTTTCATTTCATCTTGAAAGATTCCCTTTAATATTGCTTGTGGGACAGGTCTACTAGTGAATCTCTAAGTATTTGTTTACCTCTGAAAGTCCTACTTCTTCTTCAGTTTTGAAGGATAGTTTTTCTATATATAGATTCCTTAATTCACAATCTTTTTCTTTCAATACATCATTACACTACCTCTGAGTCTTCCTGGATCTTGCTGAGAAGGAAGTATCTCCTATAGGTGATGAGTTGCCTTTTTCTTGTTGCTTTCAAGATCTTCTCTTGGTCTTGGGTTTTGAAAGTCTGATTATACCATGTCCAGCTGTGTCTTTCTCAGAGTGTATCCTACTTGGATGCTACTGAATTTCTTGAGTGTATATATTAATATTTTCAACTAATTTAGAAAGTTTAGTGATAATTTCTTCATATATTCTTTCTGCCCATTCCTCTATCTCCTTTATTTCTGAGGCAACCATTATGTGTATGTTGATATGCTTGATTCTTGTCCCATAGATCTGACTCTGTTCTGTTTTCTTCACTTGTTTTACCTTTTCTGTTCCTCAATTTGTATAATGTTAGTAGACCTACCCTAAATCTGCTATTGACTTCCAATGGGAAGTTTTTCATTTCAATTACTGTACTTTCAATTTTAGAATTTCTATTTTCTTCTTATTCTTTTTTAAAAAATATATTCTTGTTGATATTCTATATTTGGTGAGATACATTCTCAAATTTAACTTTTATTGTGTAGATATACTTACCTGTACTTATTTGATTATATTTATAACAGTTGATTTAAAGTCTTTATTTGGTAAGTTCAATGTCTAGGCTTCATCAAGAATGGCTAACAAACACATGAAAAGATGCTCAACATCACTCATTATCAGAGAAATGCAAATCAAAACCACTATGAGGTACCATTTCACGCCAGTCAGAATGGCTGTGATCCAAAAGTCTACAAGCAATAAATGCTGGAGAGGGTGTAGAGAAAAGGGAACTCTCTTAACACTGTTGGTGGGAATGCAAACTAGTACAGCCACTATGGAGAACAGTGTGGAGATTCCTTAAAAAACTGGAAATAGAACTGCCTTATGATCCAGCAATCCCACTGCTGGGCATATACACTGAGGAAACCAGAATTGAAAGAGACACGTGTACCCCAATGTTCATCGCAGCACTGTTTATAATAGTCAGGACATGGAAGCAACCTAGATGTCCATCAGCAGATGAATGGATAAAGAAAGCAGTGGTACATATACACAATGGAGTATTACTCAGCCATTAAAAAGAATACATTTGAATCAGTTCTAATGAGGTGGATGAAACTGGAACCTATTATACAGAGTGAAGTAAGCCAGAAATAAAAACACCAATACAGTATACTAACGCATATATATGGAATTTAGAAAGATGGTAACAATAACCCTGTGTACGAGACAGCAAAAGAGACACCGATGTATAGATCAGTCTTATGGACTCTGTGGGAGAGGGAGAGGGTGGGGAGATGTGGGAGAATAGCATTGAAACATGTATAATATCATGTATGAAATGAGTTGCCAGTCCAGGTTCAATGCAGGGTACTGGATGCTTGGGGCTGGTGCACTGGGCGACCCAGAGGGAGGGTAGGGGAAGGAGGAGGGTGGAGGGTTCAGGATGGGGAACGTGGGTATACCTGTGGCAGATTCATTTCGATATTTGGCAAAACAAATACAATATTGTAAAGTTTAAAAATAAAATAAAATTAAAATAATATATACAGTATAAAACAAACAAAAAAAGAATGGTTTATATGACTGTTTTTTTTTTTTTTCCTGTTTTCATGAGTCATTCTTAGTTGGTTCTTTTCACGTTTTATATAGTTCTATTGTTTTGATTGTTATTTTTTCAAGTTAGATATTTAAAATAATACATTGTGGGACTTTTCT
The DNA here is from genome assembly GCF_032452875.1 of Bos javanicus. Taxonomy (NCBI): domain Eukaryota; kingdom Metazoa; phylum Chordata; class Mammalia; order Artiodactyla; family Bovidae; genus Bos; species Bos javanicus. The sequence continues at coordinate 53,081,501 of NC_083897.1, forward strand.
GGCGGTCCAGTAGTACACCTGCCAGTGCAAAGTACATGGGTTTGATCCCTGGTCAACGAAGACTACACACCCTGCAGGGCAACTGAAGCCACGTGCAGCAACTGCTAGAGACCACCAAGCTGCAGCTACTGAGCCCATGTGACATAGATACTGAAGCCTGAACACCCTAGAGCGTGTGTTATGCAACAAAACGAATCCATTGCAATGAGAAGCTCATGAGCTGCAGCTAGAGAGTATCCCGCACTTGCCACAGCTAGAGAAAGCCTGTGAGCAGCAATGAAGACTCAGCATAGCCAAAAATAAAAATAGATAATAATAAATTTAAAAAACATTGTGGAAACTCCATCAAAAATTGGGCCAAACAACTAAACAGACATTTCTCCAAAGAAGACATACAGATGGCTAACAAACACATGAAAAGATGCTCAACATCACTCATTATCAGAGAAATGCAAATCCAAACCACAATGAGGTACCATCTCGTGCCAGTCAGAATGGCTGCCATCAAAAAGTCTACAAACAATAAATGCTGCAGAGGGTGTGGAGAAAAGGGGATACTCTTGCATTGTTGGTGGGAATGCAAACTAGTACAGCCATTATGGAGAAGACTGTGGAGATTCCTTAAAAAACTGGAAATAGAACTGCCATATGACCCAGCAATCCCACTGCTGGACATATACACTGAGGAAACCAGAGTTGAAAGAGACACGTGTACCCCAATGTTCATTGCAGCACTGTTTACAATAGCTAGGAATGGAAGCAACCTAGATGCCCATTGGCAGATGAATGGATAAGAACGTTGTGGTTTATATATATAATACACAGCTATTAAAAAGAACACATTTGAGTCAGTTTTAATGAGGTGGATGAAACTGGAGCCTATTACACAGAGTGAAGTAAGTGAGAAAGAAAAACACCAATATAGTGTATTAATGCATATATATGGAGTTTAGAAAGATGATAATGACAACCCAATGTGCAAGATAGCAAAAAAGACACAGATATAAAGAACAGACTTTTGGACTCTGTGGGAGAAGGCGAGAGTGGGATGATTTGAGAGAATAGCACTGAAACATGTTTATTACCATATGTGAAATAGATGACCAGTCCAAGTTCTATGCATGAAACAGGGCACTCACAGCTGGTGCACTGGGATGATCCAGAGGGATGGGATGGGGAGGGAGGTGGGAGGGAGATTTGGGATGGTGGGACACATGTACACCTGTGGCTGATTCATATCAATGTATGGCAAAACCCACCACAATATTGTAAAGTAATTAGCCTTTAATTAAAATAAATAAATAAGTAAGTAAGTAAGTAACCTTATAAACATCTCCTTATGATAAAGGGACACTGTGTGTATTGAGCACCAGTGAGGACTCTCAATAAGAGATGAGACAATTACACACCTATTTTACTCACTTGGAAGTCATAATGGAGATCTTAACTTTGGCAAAGGATGAAATGATCCATGTGTTTTAGTCAAAAATATCCTTTATTAATTTCTTATAGTAATAGGGATTTGGGAATTCTTGCCCATAGCAGAGTATGAAGGTAGGAATCCATAGTAATAAGATGAGAAACACTCATCAAGATGGTGGAGAAAGAAGTTGTGGAGGTCACCTCTCCCCATGAACATACCAAATACATCTACGTGTGGGACAATTCTCACTGAAAACTAATTGGAAACTGGCAGAAACACTCCTGTATAAGCCAGGCTATAAGAATGATACACACATCATCAGGTAGGAAAGGAAGAGAAGTGATTGGGTCCGGACATATGCCTCTGGGAAGAGACTCAGAGGAAAAGGATGATTACATGGGCAGACACCTGCCCTGGGGAGTGAGTGATTTGAGCCAGAGACTGGGTGCCGCAGTCCTGGTGTTCTACATGGAGGAGAAAAACCTCTTACTGGTTCGAGGACTGCTGCAACAGATAGAAGGACTGTGGAAGCCTGGACTCTGCTGGTGAAGAGTGCACGTGTACTGACTTGCCCCCAGGCAGGGTGCAAAGTGTTCTGCCCTAGCTGCTGCCAGCTGTCGGGTGACTACCTAGCCACAAGCCCCAGCCTTGCAAATGCTCTGCTCACTCCACATCACACTTTGGCACTGGATCTGGGGCAGACATGACTGGGCACAAGACTGGATCATGGAATGCAGAGGCTATGGAGTCCCTGGGTGGAGCCTGAGTTGCACCATAGGGGTTATTATTAGCAATTACTCAAAGAGTGCCTCAGAAGCAGCCCAGATCTTGGATAGCAGCCGCTTTACCACAACTTGCCCCTGATACATGCTAAGATTTCATTCAGGCACTGCCTGCTCTGACCAGTGGTTCCACCACAAGGTGGGGGCATGGGTTGGGGCAGAGGCTGGGAGTGGTAGTTGGCTATGAAGGAATAAATAAGGGTGGGAACATGCACTCAAGGCTGCCTCTGAGTAGAGTCATGGGAACCTGCACAGGCAATGCATTGGACCTTCCTCGGGCAGAGGCCCTGCTTGCTTGAGCACTAACTTCCCTTGGGACAGGGGTTCCAGTGCAGGAAGAGGGAAAAGTAAATACACACTTAAAGGGAACAGAGTCAACTTGGCTCTGTTCCCAACGAAATTCCCACCAAAAAAAAGTGTTACAACTAATAAATGAATTCAGCAAAGTTGCAGAATACAACTATGCTCCAATAAAAAAAAAATAATAATAGAGTGAATCAATGACCAATGTTTTATTCTTTCAAAAAAAAGTGCTACATTTATTTAGATTGGCCAAGGGAAAAACCGAGGAGATTTTATTTTAAAATATCAGGAATGAAAGAGGTGACATAACAATTGTTAAAAACAAGACAATAGATCCAAAATGGAGTCATTTACGCTAAGCTTCTGGTCATCAAACAGAGACTTAACTTCATTACAGTTTCAACTCTCCCAAAAGTGTAATCTTAAACAAGTCAGTCAGAAATCAACTAATCAGCACTAGTGAAACAATCTTCATAGACCTAGGCCATCCTCTATAGGAAAGTGACCTTGCCACAACCTTTCTGCTTTTTGCTAGCATAACCTCTTAATTCTTGTTCCCTTTTGCCTATAAAAGTCTTTCACTTTGTAAAGCTCCTTGGAACTCCTTTCTGTCTACTAGATTGGATGCTGCCTGGTTCATGAATCATTGAATAAAGCTAATAAGATCTTTAAAATTTAATCAGCTGATTTTTGTTTTGTAACACTACCAATGCTACAACATTAAAAGGATTATAAGGGAGTACTATGAAAAACTGTATGCCAACAAGTTAGATAACTATATGAAATGTAAAAATTACGGAAAGATACAAAGCAATAAAACTGACTCAAAAATCAATAGAAAACCTGAATAGACTTTTCACAAGAGATTGACTTATTAATCCAAATATTTATCACATGGAAAAACCCAGTATCAGATATTTTCACAGATGTACTCTATATTTAAGGAAAGCTTAACATCTTTTAAAAACACTTCCAGTATATGCACTTAACATAGGAGCACTGAAATATGGAAGGCAAATGCTACCAAGTATGAAAGGGGAAATTAACAGTAACACAATAATAGTGGGAGACTTTAATACTGCATTCACACCTATGGATAGGTCAACTAAACAGAAAATTAGCAAGGAAACTCAAACTTTAAACGATGCAATGGACCAGTAAGACCTAATTGATATCTACAGGACATTTCACCCCAAAACAATGAATTTCACCTTTTTCTCAAGTGCACACGGAACCTTCTCCAGGATAGATAACATCCTGGGCCATAAATCTCGCCTTGGTAAATTGAAAAAAAATTGAAATCATTTCAAGCATCTTATCTGATCACAGTGCAGTAAGATTAGATGTCAAATACAGGAAAAACACACACACACACAGAACACATTCATACATGCTCATTTTACAAACAGAAACATACTCATACATTCAGTCACACATATGGGCATCCCCATCTCAACATGATCACACACTCAAATGTTAACACATTCAACCATGCGCACATATTAATGAAATTGTACACATGTATACTCTTACATATGATGGTTTGTACAAATCACATGTCCAGTCTTATGCCCATATTCATATACACATGCACAAACATCTCTGCATTTTCTCACACACACGTACCTGCTGTCACCCCTGAATATGCCTACAAATTCACTAAAAGAAATTTGTGCTCATATGCATATATTCACACATTCACTGACACAAGCATCCTCAATTCTCACACACATGTAAACACAAATATTTTGAGACCACCAATGCACACATTCACTCATTCACACAATTCACATAAAAGACACACTCATATCTCACATGAACACATTTCCTCATTTACACATATTAGCACACACTTGAAGGTGAAAGAGGACAGTGAAAAAGCTGACTTAAAACTCAACATTTAGAAAACAAAGGTCATGGCATCTGGTCTCATCACTTCATGGCAAATAGATGGGGAAACAATGGAAACAATGACAGACTTTATTTTCTTGGGCTTCAAAATGACTACAGATGGTTACTGCAGCTGAAATTAAAAGATGCTGGCTTGACAAACCAACTGCTAAGTCACTTCAGTCGTGTCCGACTCTGTGCGACCCCATAGACAGCAGCCCACCAGGCTTTCCTGTCCCTGGGATTCTCCAGGCAAGAACACTGGAGTGGGTTGCCATTTCCTTCTCCAACGCATGAAAGTGAAAAGTGAAAGTGAAGTCGCTTAGTCGTGTCCAACTCTAGCGACCCCATGGACTGCAGACTACCAGGCTCCTCCGTCCATGGGATTTTCTAGGCAAAAGTACTGGAGTGGGATGCCATTGCCTTCTCCGGCTTGACAAACCTAGACAGTGTTTTAAAAGGCAGAGACATCACTTTGCTGAGAAAGGTCTGCATGGTCAAAACTATGATTTTTCCAGTAGCCATGTATGGATGTGAGAGTTGGACCATAAAGAAGGCTGAGCACCAAAGAATTGATAGGCACAAATTGTTATGCTGGAGAAGACTCTTGAGAGCCCCTTGGACAGCAAGGAGATCAAACTTGTCAATTCTAAAGGGAATCAGTCCTGAACATTCATTGGAAGGACTGATGCTGAAGCTGAATTTCCAGTCCTTTGGCCAACTGGTGGAAAGATTGGACTCATTGGGAAAAGACCCTGATGCTGGGAAAGATTGAGGGCAGGAGGAGAAAGGGGCGACAGAGGATGAGATGGTTGGATGGCATCACTGACTCAAAGGACAAGAGTTTGAGCAAACTCCAGGAAATAGTGAAGGACAGGGAAGCCTGGCATGCTGCAGTCCATGGGGTTGCAAAGAGTCGGACATGACTGAGTGACTGAACAACAACCAAGCGCACTCAAAAACAGGGACATACTCACATTCATTGACTTAACGTGCATTCTCACAGACTCACACTCACAGAAACCCAGTCATATAGATGATGTGCTTACACGCAGCCTGCTCACAGGCACGTTGACACACTCAAACAGAAATCTGATTACATAGTCACTCTGACACAAGCATACTCACACTCACCATCAACTCAAACATTCACTCACACACACAAAGATTAACTCACACAAATTTAACATAGAGTACACGCTCACATTAACAGGCTTATGAAAACAAATATAGATATTCCCTCACTGACACAAGCATGTAAACACATATACAGAGACTCACAAATTCCACAGGCTTGAACACACCCATCTACTTCAACACTCAAATATTGTTACATAACATACTGTAAGACATGAAAAAGTTCACAAATTCACTTTCACAAATGTTTTTGTTGTTGTTCAGTCACTCAGTCGTGTCTGACTCTTTGCGGCCCCATGGACTGCAGCACACTAGGCTTCCCTGTCCTTTTCCTGCTCCCAGAATTTGCTCAAACTCATGTCCATTGAGTCAGTGATGCCATCCAACCATCTTATCTTCTGTCATCCCCTTCTCCTGCCTTCAATCTTTCCCAGCATCAGGGTCTTTTCTATGAGTCAGCTCATCATCTGTTTCAGCATCAGTCCTTCTAATGAATATTCAAGACTGATTTCCTTTAGGACTGACTGGTTTGATCTCCTTGCAGTCCAAGGGACTCTCAAGAGTCTTCTCCAACAGCACAGTTGAAAAAGCATCAGTTCTTCAGTGCTCAGCCTTCTTTATGGTCCAGCCTTCGCATCCATACATGACTACTGGAAAAACCATAGCTTTGACTAGACGGACCTTTGTTGCTAAAGTAATGTCTCTGCTTTTTAATACCCTGTCTACGTTGGTCATAGCTTTTCTTCCAAGGAGCAAGTGTCTTTTTTAATTTCATGGCTGCAGCCACCATCTGCAGTGGTTTTGGAGCCCAAGAAAATAAAGTCTGTCATGATTTCCATTGTTTCCCCATCTATTTGTCATGAAGCATTGGGACCAGATGTCATCAGATCAGACCAGATCAGATCAGTCACTCAGTCATGTCCGACTCTTTGCGACCCCATGAATCACAGCACCCCAGGCCTCCCTGTCCATCACCAACTCCCGGAGTTCAAGAGACGCACGTCCATTGAGTAAGCCATGCCATCCAGCCATCTCATTCTCCGTCGTCCCCTTCTCCTCCTGCCCCCAATCCCTCCCAGCATCAGAGTCTTTTCCAATGAGTCAACTCTTTGCATGAGGTGGCCAAAGTACTGGAGATTCAGCTTTAGCATCATTCCCTCCAAAAAATCCCAGGGCTGATCTCCTTCAGAATGGACTGGTTGGATCTCCTTGCAGTCCAAGGGACTCTCAAGAGTCTTCTCCAACAACACAGTTCAAAAGCATCAATTCTTTGGCGCTCAGCCTTCTTCACAGTCCAACTCTCACATCCATACATGACCACAGGAAAAACCATAGCCTTGACTAGAAGAACCTTTGTTGACAAAGTAATGTCTCTGCTTTTGAATATGCTATCTAGGTTGGTCATAATTTTCCTTCCAAGGAGTAAGAGTCTTTTCATTTCGTGGCTGCAGTCACTGTCTGTAGTGATTTTGGAGCCCAAAAAATAAAGTCTGATATGATCTTAGTTTTTTGAATATTGAGTTTTAAGCCAGCTTTTTCACTCTCCTCTTGCACCTTCATCAAGATGAAGAGCCTCTTCGCTTTCTGCCATACAGATGGTGTCACCTGCATATCTGAGGTTATTGATGTTTCTCCTGGCAATCTTGATTCCAGCTTGTGCTTCATCCACCCCAGCATTTCTCATGATATACTCTGCATATAAGTTAAATAAACTAGGTGACAATTTCCAGCCTTGACGTACTCCTTTCCCAATTTGGGACCAGTCCTTTGTTCCATGTCCGGTTCTAACTATTGCTTCTTGACCTGCATACAGGTTTCACAGGAGGCAGGTAGTGTGTACAAATGTATATGTTCACATGTATGTGCATGCTCCCACATTCAGTCACTTACATTAACATGTTTACTGTTTACTCACTCAAATGAACATGCTGACAAATTATTCACACGCAGACACGCTCATGTACATTCACACCCTCATGGTCACACATTCACTCATTAATACAGATGTCCTCACACCGTCATTGCCTCACGTGAACACGCTCATGCTGCTGCTGCTGCTGCTAAGTCGCTTCAGTCGTGTCCGACTCTGTGTGACCCCATAGACAGTAGCCCACCAGGCTCCCCCATCCCAGGGATTCTCCAGGCAAGAACACTGGAGTGGGTTGCCATTTCCTTCTCCAATGCATGAAAGTGAAAAGTGAAAGGGAAGTTGCTCAGTCGTGTCCGATTCTTAGCGACCCCATGGACTGTAGCCCACCAGACTTCTCCATCCATGGGATTTTCCAGGCAAGAGTACTGGAGTGGGGTGCCGTTGCCTTCTCCGGAACTTGCTCATAGATGTATTCAAATACATAGACATAACTAGTCACACTATAATAAATTCACTCTGTGCAAACTTGCACAATAATTCACTCAATCACATGAATATTCCTACAAGTTCAGTCACACAGGTTCATGAATACATAAACTCAGGTGCTCCCAGACATTCACTTTCACATGCACACTAGCACTCTCATAGTCAGGAACATGCTCACATGGATGCTCTCCTACAAACATGTGCACATCCTCCACAAAGTACAAATATTCCCTCATAAAGAAAATACACCCATATGTATTTACATTCAGATGCTCACATTTCACTCATACAAGAATACTCCACATGTTACCTAGTTTGCAGCAGGAAACATGATACACATTCACTGACTCACAGGAAAGTGCTAATAACATCCATACACATGGCTTCAAATTCAGGTATACACTTGGACACACACAAACATGCATTTCAACACTCAAACATTACTTTAACCTACTCTGACATGTACAAGTTCATATGTTCACCCTCTTGAACAGTATTACTCACACATGCAGACACTGACACATTCACTCACATAAACATACTCAGATCTCATTCACATGAAAGTTATCACACATTCACTCACGTGCATACATGATCAAAAATTCACTCACACTCATGAGGTTAGTGTACCCACAATGACACACTCATTTACACATGCAGGCCAACATTGACATAAAGAAGAACATGCCCAGGTATTCATTTGCACACAAACAGTAAAGCTCACTAGGAAGCTCACAAATTCAGTCACATAAATACACTTACATTCACTGACACACATATATGTGCCTTTACACAAATACAACCATATATTAATAAGATTACACAAAAACACATAAACATGCTAACATGTGTGTTCATGCTCACAAATACCTTCATACAATCGAGCACACACATATTCACTAAAGCAAAAATTTACTCACAATGGACTGCTCTTACTGATGACAGGCTCAAATACACACTGACATTGTCACATTTATGCTCACGTGCAAAAATGCTCAAACAAAAAAATCCAAATAACAAATACACTAAAAAATGCTCAAAACATTTTCTTACCAAAAACGCTCACTCATTAGCTCCCACCAATGTGATGAAAATCTTACTCATATGCCAGCACACATTCAGATTGTTGATTTGAAACCTCATGAGTTCCCTGGATGAAATTTGAAACTCACTCCCATGTATGAAGGGCAAGGAGATACCAGAGCAAGAGGCAGAGCACTCCAAGTGGGTGGGTGGCAATTTTTTTTTTAGCTCTAAAAGGGAAATTTATATATATATATATATATATATATATATGTGTGTATATATTTATGTATATATGTGTGTGTGTGTATATATATATATACATATGTTTTTAATTGGAGGCTTTTAATTGGAGACTTTACAATATTGTGGTGGTTTTTGCCATACATTCACATGAATCAGCCATGGATGTACATGTGTTATTAGCAAGAGAACTTACATACAAGGCTTGTGTTGAGTGGCCACAAGACAAGTAGATCTCCATGCCTGCCTGTCAGAATCTTAAGTTTATATGGTGAATTTAATGGGGCTCAGCCAAATGGCTTGTCCATATGTTCTCAACAGCACATTCCTCTTTCAAGGCTGTGTCTTTAAAACAGGACCTAGTGTGGGAACTGTGGGCAGAACATACATTGCAAGGATGAGGAGGGGGTGAGGAGACTCTGATTGCCAAGATTCAGCTCTCGGGTCAACCAGTAGTCATGTCTTCTTTTTAAAAAAATTTTAAGTATTTCTATTTGGCTATGCCAGGTCTTTGTTTTGACACACGGGATCTTCAATCTTCATTGCAGCATGCAGGATCTTTTTAGTTACAGCATGAGGGACCTTTAGCTGTGACATGTAATCTCTTAGTTGCGGCATGTGGGATCTAGTTCCTTGACCAGAGATTGAGCCTGGGCCCCCTGCATTGGGAATGTGGCATCTTAGCCGCTGGACCACCAGAGAAGTCCCTGTCACATCTTCTTGATGATCTTCTCCAACATTCCATCCCTCATGACTGATTCTTACACTCTTATACATCCCCCTCTTCTGCCATGTGCCCTGAGCCATTAACAAGGGGTTTTATTAGCATGGAAATAGTTCATTTGGTGGCTGTCTAGCTGCATTGGAGGCAGATACCCCAATAATAATATAAGCATATGCAAGAGAAAAGACAGATTATGATTCCTGATGAATAAGCTTTTTTGTTCTCCCCACCAAGAGCTCCATGATCTGAACCACTGAAAATAAGTCCCCTAAGCAGGGAGTTGGATCACTCAAGGTGTTCACTTGTGTGACTTAATAAGGATGATACATTAGTAGACTCATCAGGTACGAATATATATCATTCTGTTACCCAACGGTTGTATTGATTCCTTTGGCAGGCCCTTGAGCAGATATACTGAAGGAAGGTATTTCCATCAGAGTTCATTGTGTGACCAGACACTGGAGCAGCAGTAGTCTAAAGACAAAAAGACAGATATTTAGTAGGGACTTGTATGGAAAGTCTTCCCCTCACATAAAAATTACACTTCTGGCCTAATCCTTAGATGTTAATGGTTAATGTGGCTGTTGCATTAGGAGCTTGACCTGGTTGTTTATACCATATATATCGGCTGGGGAAGGCAGCGCTGTCAGGCATATGGAGATGAACTGTGGGTGGGATATGCTAGGCCAGGACTCCCACCTTCTCCCCTCTTTCAGTGGTGTGTATTCGATTCCAAGCATAGTGCATTTCCTCAGGTCTGGCTCCCAGTGGAGATTTGAGCAGTTCCTCCTCACCCAGGGTTGCAGAGTAACTCATCCATCCTGGTAGAATGTCTTATTGCAAATTCCAGTAGATAATGCCTTTCCCAGGTGTGATGTGGCTTGGGTGTTCCCAGCATCAAAGTATGTAGATCCTGTTGGAAATGCTTTCAAAATGGTGCCACGGGAATAGAACAGACAATCAAAAATGGCTCAGCAAGGTATTCTTCACTTCTGCAGAAGGGCGCTTTGCAGACAAAAGGTCTGGGAGCAAGCACACTGAGTGGGAGGTCTGACCAGGTTTTATCCCTAAGACCCAGGTTCCCTCCCCTGGCTCCTCATAGGCTGAGGACCAGAGTCACAATCTTCCCAGGATGTCACCTAAGATTTTTATTGGTTGATGGGGTCATGAGTAATACCTGCAAGCTCTTGAGTGGAGGACTGTTTCACCCAACCCTTTAGTTCTCTGATTATATGCGGGGTAAAAACCCATGAAATTACCCTACCAAACTGTTTTTATGAGAAAGGGGAGAGAACAAAGGACTGGCAACAAGCTGCCATTTTTAGAAACCTTATTCACAAGCTGGGTGTATAGGTATATATATCTAAATAATGTGTGCTTAAAATGAATATGGATCATTTCTCTATTTCTCATACCTTCCCTTTTGGTAGAAAAGACTGTATTTTCCTACAGTCCACAGAGAGAAGAGTGCAATCTAAGTCATATTCCATGACTTCTGTACCTTCATGATACTGGGTGTCTTGATAGAGGGCCTCAGTCTGGATTATGGGGCAGTCAGCATCATTCAAATGTATTAAAGCTAGAGATAGTACTTTAGTCTACCTGGCTAAAGTGGTTTTACCTGTTAGTAATTTAATCTGCTGCTTCAATATTCTCCTTTTCTTTTCCATCACCCATGCTCCTTAGGGGAGACAGAACCTCCATTTACTATCATGTTCTTTTCTGCAAGCTTGTCTATCATGATATTTGAAATGTCATCCTTGGTCACTGTCCATTTGACTAGTGTATCTATACATAGTACTCTACTCTTGTAATTCCCTAATGATGACCTCTTTCTTGTGTGGTAACTGGAGAAAGTCTAAATTAGGCCAGACACAGTGTCCACCCAAACCAAGACTTTTAGAACCCTCACTCGGAGGAAGGGGGCCGATATAATCATTTTGCTCTCAGTGACTCACCAGTGGGGAGCTCCAGTGAATGGACTCATGCTCCTTTGGCAGTTGCCTTGGGCCTTTTTAAGAACACACAGCAACTGCATTAACCAAGTCATTTTGTTTCAAGTGCATTCTAGCAACCTTGGCCATATGCCATCCCGTTTGAACACTATGGTAGCCAATCTTTCTATGCTGTATCTACTGAAGGGCAGATATCAGTGCCTCATGATCTGGTATATGGAAATCAGTGACAACTGACTCAGGTTCTGGCAAGCAAACCCAGATGGCTTTCTATATATTCTAACCCCCAAAGGGCTTATTCATAATTATCCACCCATATGCTTCCCACTGTCCAAGCCATAGGGTTAATCCCTTTAGAACAGCAGAATTGTCAGTGCAAAATGTTAACAGTCAGGACCTATGAGTGATTACCAGTGAAATCTTCTGCGTTCATCCTCATGGCTGCCGCAGTTCATTCCTGTTTCTATCCAGATGATGTCAGTGTTGCTAAGACCAAGACCAAATTCCCAGACACCTGGATTAAACCGATCTGTACCTGATGTCCTCATGGGCTGCCAGAGGAATACGAGTGGGGGAATTTGGAGGACTGACACATTCTATAAGGCCTAGTGGGGAAGGTAATGGCAACCCACTCCAGTATTCATGCCTGGGAAATCCCATGGACTGAGGAGCCTGGTGGGCTACAGTCCATGGGGTCACAAAGAGTCGGACACGACTGCACGACTTCACTTCACTTCACTTCACCTCATAAGGCCTAGTAGCACCTGCATTTTTAGAGACAGTGGGCTGGCATACAGGATGCGCCTCTGCTGCAAATAGGCAACCATTTAGTCAAAGTGGGGGGTTAAGCTATGGCAGATGTGGGTCAATAGAACATGTTCTCAATCTCCCCTTGATAGGAAGGCAAATTCTTACTATAAAATGCTGTTCCTTAAAACTGTCTGGTCATATCTAATTTGTGTGCATTCTCAGATATTCCAGTCAGAGCCTTGGTAATATAACCAGTGTTTCCGTTTGTGTCCTGTTACAAGGAGAACAGATTATTATTGTATTTATACAAATAAATATATAACCATAAAAATAGAACACTCACAGAACACTCCAAAACCTGGAGGGATCAGATAGGGAGAAAAAAGTAAATATTTCATCTTTATTCACAAATGTATATGTTAGCAAATTGCTCATAGCTTAAGAGAAAAGAGAAAAAGTTTTCTTAACTCTGGAAAACCAAAACACAAAAGAACTAACAATGTTTCAAACAGAAAGTCAAAATTATGATCATCCTCATTATTTCACTCAGTCCCATGAAATTTATGGAGAAAGACAAACAGTAAAAAAAGAAAACAAGCAAACAAAAAAAACTGCCCTTTTTAACTGATGAGGTAAAATTAAGTTTTAGATTTACATAAGTACACTATAGATATTAAAGTCTTTTTTTTCTTTCGTAAAGAAGCCTTAATGAAGTTCAATCACGTATCCAATCTAGATCGATAAGCAACACCACACTCTCAAGGCTGCATTTTTGACATGGCTCCTAGTGTGGGAACTGTGGGCCACATCTACATTCCAAGGACAGGGGAGGTAGCGAGGAGCCTCTCATTGCCTGAGTCCAGCTCACCTGTCAACCAGTGGTCGCATCCTCTCAGTAAGCTCTAACACAGATACACTCACCTGGACCCTGACACATTGACTCCTTCACACAAATGCTCATAAAATCACTCAGTTCAGTTCAGTTTAGTTCAGTCACTCAGTCATGTCTGACTCTTTGTGGCCCCATGAATTGCAGCACACAATTCATGTCCATCACCAACTCCCGGAGTTCACCCAAACTCATGTGCATCAAGTCGGTGATGCCATCCAGCCATCTCATCCTCTGTCGTCCCCTTCTCCTCCTGCCCCCAATCCCTCCCAGCATCAGAGTCTTTGCAAATGAGTCAACTCTTAACATAAGGTGGCCCAAGTATTGGAGTTTCAGCTTTAGAATCAGTCCTTCCAAAGAACACCCAGGACTGTAGAATGGACTGGTTGGATCTCCTTGCAGTCCAAGGAACCTGAAGAGTCTTCTCCAACACCACAGTTCAAAAGCATCAATTCTTCGGCTCTCAGCTTTCTTCACACTCCAACTCTCACAGCCATACATGACTACTGGAAAAACAATAGCCTTGACTAGATGGACCTTTGTTGGCAAAGTAACGTCTCTGCTTTTTAATATGCTATCTAGGTTGGTCCAAATATGTACACTCTGATCTTCCCATATACCCCTTCATTTACACATGTGCATTAACCTCAAAATAAGGAATCTGCTAGCATACACACTCACACACAAGCAAACTCGCGTCTACCATGAAGCTCAACCATTCACTCATATGTAAATAAACTCACACTTCCATTCATGATTATGTTACACTAACAATTCTTGCAATTTAAGCTCACTTTAACTTGTGGGAACCTAGTACACATTCACTGCCTCACATGAACATACTGGTGTTCTCTCATGTGTTCACAAGTTTCAGTCATACCCCTTGAACATAAACATGTACTTTAATACTCAAATATTATCACACTAACAGACTCTTATGATGTATAGGATTCTGAGGCATGGAGGGAGGAGTGCACTTCTCCAGAGGTGGAACCAGCACTGGAGCACCAGCACCTTTGGGCTGCATCCTTTCCTTGCTGGACAGCACTTCAGCTGCACACTTTCCCCCACCCTCAAGACTCAGTGAACAGACAGGTCCCACAAGATTGTGGAGTAGAAGGATGTGCATTCATCTTCTCCCATGAGAACTCCAAAATTGCAAAGAACTGTTGAACAACCATGGAGAGGACAATGTTGGATCCTACTGAAAAAATATACCCCATGTCCGAGGGCAAAGGAGAAGCCCCAACGAGATGGTAGGAGAGGTGAAATCGTGTTTAGAATCAAACCTCATACCCACCAGAGATGCTCAGAGGGCTCAAACAAAACCTTGTGTGCACCAGGACCCAGGGACCCCACAAGAGACTGAGCAACACCTGCCTTTCAGTGTTTGAGTCTCCTCTATGGCTGCATAGGTTAGCATTGTCCTGCCATGGGAATAGGGGCTCTGGTTGCAGCAGACCTGGAACGTGTGGTGTGTAAGCCCCACCATAGAGCCACCAAGCAGACAACTCAGAAACTGGAGGACAATCAAACAATTATACCAAAGAAGTTCTCGCACTGCTGTGAAAGTTCTGGGGCCCACAACAGATTTCCCAACCTGGGAATCCAGCAAAGAGACTGAGAACCCCCAGGGAATTTGATTTTGAAGGCTTTGTGGGCTTTGATTACAGAACTTACACAGGACTAGGGAAACAGACTCTTGGAGGGCACAAACAGAACCTTGTGTGCACCAGGACCCAGGAGAAAGGAGCAGTGGCCCCACAAGGGAATGAGCCAGACTTGGCTGTGAGTATCCAGGAGATTCCAGTGGAAGCATGGGTCGACAGTGGCTTTCTGTGGCATCAGGGGCACTGAATCTAACAGTCCTGGCATAAGTTCTTTTGAAGGACCTCCATTATCCCTATCATAGTTTAGCCTCAGGACAGACTACAGGGAGGGAACGCAGCCCCTCCAATTCACAGAAAATTGGATTAAAGATTTACTGAGCATGGCCCTGCCCATCAGAGCAAGACCCAGATGTCCCCACAGCCAGTCCTTCCCATCATGAAGCTTCCACAAACCTCGTATGCTTATCCATCAAAGAACAGACAGAATGGAAACCACAATTACAGAAAACTAACCAAACTGATCACTTGGATCACAGCCTTGTCTAACTCAATGAAACGATGAGCCAGGCCATGTAGGGCCACACAAGACGGATGGGTCATGGTGGAGAGTTCTGACAAAACGTGGTTCACTGGAGAAGGAATGGCAAACCACTTCAGTACTCTTGCCTTAAGAACTCCATGAAGAGTATGAAAAGGCAAAAATACATGACACTGAAAGATGAACTCCTCAGGTCAGTAGATGCCCAATACGCTACTGGAGAAGAGTGGAGAAATAGCTCCAGGAAGAATGAAGAGGCTGAGGCAAAGCGTAAACAGTGCCCAGGTGTGGATGTGACTGGTGATAGAAGTAAAGTCTGATGCTGTAGGGAACAATATTGTATAGGAACCTGGAATGCTACGTCCATGAATCAAGGTAAATTGGAAGTGGTCAAACAGGAGATTGCAAGAGTACACATCGACACTTTAGGAATCAGTGAACTAAAATGGACCAGAATGGGCAAATTTAATTCAGTTGGCCACTATATCTACTGCTGTGGAAGAATCCCTAAGAAGAAATGGACTAGCCCTCATAGTTGACAAAAGAGTTTGAAATGCAGTACTTGGGTTCAATCTCAAAAAAGACAGAATGATCTCTGTTCATTTCCAATGCAAACCATTCAGTATCACAGTAATCCAAGTCTATGCCCCAACCACTAATGCCAAGACACTGAATTGACTGTTTTGATGAAGACATACAAGACCTTCTAAAAGTATCACCAAAAGAAGATATCCTTTTCATTATAGGGGACTAGAAAGCAAAAGTAGGAAGTCAAGACATACCTGAAGGAACAAGCAAGTTTGGACTTGGAGTACAAAATGAAGCAGGGCAAAGCCTAACAGAGTTTTGCCAAGAGAACACACTAGTCATAGCAAATACCCTCTTCCAATGACACAAGAGATGACTACACATGGCCATCACCAGATGCTTAACACAAAAATCATATTGATTATATTCTTTGCAGCCAAAGATGGAGAAGCTCTATACAGCCAGCAAAAACAAGACCAGGAGCTGACTGTGACTCAGATCATGAACTCCTTATTGCCAAATTCAGACTTAAGTTGAAGAACGAAGGGAAAACCACTAGACCATTCAGGTGTGACCTAAATCAATTCCCTTACAAATATACAGTGGAAGTGACCAATAGATTCAAGGGATTAGATCTTATAGAAAGAGTTCCTGAAGAACTGTGGACGGAGGTTCCTGACATTGTGCAAGAGGCGGTGATCAAAACCATCCCCAAGAAGAAGAAATGCAAGCAGGCAAAATGGTTGTCTGAGGAGGCCTTACAAATAGCAGAGAAAAGAAGAGGAGCGAAAGGCAAAGGAGAAAAGGAAAGATATATCCATCTGAATCCAGAGTACCAAAGAATAGCAGGGAGAGATAAGAAAGCCTTCCTCAGTGATCAATGCAATGAAATAGAGGAAAACAATAGAATGGGAAAGACTAGCGATCTCCTCAAGAAAATTAGAGATACCAAGGGAATATTTCGTGCAAAGATGGGATCAAAAAAGGACAGAAATGATATGGACCTAAGAGAAACAGAAGATATTAAGAAGAGATGGCAAGAACACACAGAAGACCTATACATAAATGATCTTCATGACCCAGATAACCACGATGATGTGATCACTCACATACAGCCAGACATCTTGGAATGTGAAGTCCAGTGGGCCTTAGGAAGCATCACTATTAATAAAGCTAGTGGAGGGGATGGCATTCTACCTGGGCTATTGCAAATCCTAAAAGATAATGCTGTGAAAATGCTGCACTTAATATGCCAGCAAATTTGGAAAACTCAGCAGAGGCCACAGGACTGGAAAAGTTCAGTTTTCATTCCAGTCCCAAAGAAAGGCAATGCCAAAGAATGTTCAAACTACTGCACAAATGCACTCATCTCACAGACTAGCAAAGGAATGCTCAAAATTCTCCAAGCTAGGCTTCAACAGTATGTGAACTGAGAACTTCCAGAAGTTCAAGCTGGATTTAGAAAAGGCAGAGGAATCAGAGATCAAATTGTCAACATCCTTTATATCATCGAAAAAGCAAGAGAGCTCCAGAAAAACATCTCCTTCTGCTTCGATGACTATGCTAAAGGCTTTGACTGTGTGGATCACAACAAACTCTGCAACACTCTTAAGGAGATGGGAATACCAGCCCACCTTACTAACCACCTGACAAATCTGGCTGCAGGTCAAGAAGCAAGAGTTAGAACCAGACATGGAACAACAGACTGGTTCCAAATTGGGAAAGGAGTACATCAAGGCTGTATATAGTCACTTTACTTATTTAATTTATATGCAGCGTACATCATGCGAAATGCCAGGCTGGATGAAGCACAAGCTGGAATCAAGATTGTCGGGAGAAATATCAGTAACTAGCCTCAGAAATGCAGGTGACAGTACCCTTATGGCAGAAAGCAAAGAGGAACGAAAGAGCCTCTTGATGAAAGTGAAAGAGGACAGTGAAAAAGCTGGCTGAAAACTCAACACTGAAAAACGAAGACCATGACATCTTGTCCCATCACTTCATGGCAGATTGATGAGGAAACAATGGAAACAGTGACAGGCTTTATTTTCTTGGGCTCCAGAATCACTGCAGATTGTGACTGCAGCCATGATTAAAAGATGCTTGCTCCTTAGAAGAAAAGCTATGGCAAAACTAGACAATGTATTAAAAAGCAGAGACATTACTTTAGAGACAAAGGTCCCTCTAGTCAAAACTATGGTTTTTCCAGCAGTGGGGAGGGAGGTGGGAGGGAGATTCAGGATGAGGGGTGACACGTATATGAATGGCTGATTCATGTTGATGTATAGCAAAATCCATCACGATATTGTAAATAATTATCCTCCAGCTAACTAATTTAAAAAACCATTGAATGTACTCCCACATATATGCTCACAAATAACCTTACTCAAATGTATTCACACATAAACAAGATCACACAAAAAACACATTTACCCCAACTACTCAGTATTATGCTAATATGCATTCACATGCCTACAAATTCATTTATACAGGGGAACACACTTAAATATTCATTTTAAGCACACACATTTACACCTAAGAAAACACTCTCACCCATGAACATGCTCACACATACAATGTCACACAGAGATTATGTTGACATACATACACATTCTCGCACACTAACTAAACACACACTGATTTGCCCTCAAACTCAAATTCAAAAACACATACATTCACATGCATGCACCAACACATTCATTGTTTCACATAAACATGCTGATGTGTGTGTCTGTGTGTGTGTGTCTGTGTTAGCCGCTCAGTCGTGTCCGACTCTTTGTGACCCCATGGACTGTAACTGTAGCTGCCAGGTTCTTCTGTCCGTGGGGATTCGCCAGGCCAGAATGCTGGAGTGGGTTGCTAGGCCCCCCTCCAGGGGATCTTCCTGACCCAGGTATCGAACCCAGATCTGCCACATTGCAGGTGGATTCTTTACCGTCTGAGCCACCAGGGAAGCCCAAGAATCCTGGAGTGGGTAGCCTATCCCTTCTCCAGGGGATCTTCCCAACCCAGGAATCGAACCAGGATCTCCGGCATTGCATGCGGATTCTTTACCAGCTGAGCTACCAGGGAAGTCAAAACATGCTGATATAGTCACTCAATTTCAGGACCTTACTCACAAGTTTACTCACAAAGGGACTCAGATATAAACAGTCAGATGCTTCCAGATGTTCCCACTCACACTTTCACTTACACATTCTTAAAATCCAGAACATGCTTATATACATGTATACACAAACATGTTTCCATCCACCATAAAGCTCAGACATTAGCTCACAGAAGAAATTTGCTCACATGTACTCACATTCTCATTTTTATCTCACATAAATATGCACATACTAGCTCACAGCTGAGAACCTGACACACATTCTCTCATTCACATGAACATAACTTGAATATTGTCAATAGATAATTATGCCACATGGAGTTTAAGGCAAGGAAGGCTTTGTTTAAGACTTTGTTTAAGCCTTTGTTTAAGGCTTTGTTTAAAAGGGAACAGAGACTGTTGCAACAGGGAAAATAAACTCAACTCCATCTACATGAGAGACAGATGAAAATTTATCGCTAACAGGGTGGTTGAAGGAGGTAGTGACTGGGAAATTACTAACAGGAACTTAGGTATTGTGCTGGCTAATTTCAGATGTCAACTTCCTTGTACAGCATTTCCTGGTGTGTCTGTAAGCAGGATTCTGGAAGAGATTAGCATATGAATTGGTAGACTGAGTAAAGAAAATTGCCCTCATCAATGCAAGTGGGCATCACCCAATCCCTTGAGGGCCTGAATAGAACAGAAAGGCAGAGGAAGGATGAGTTTGCTCTTTGCCTGAACTGAGACATCCATATGACTCTGTTCTAAGACATCGGCATTCCTCGTCTTAGGCCTTTGCACTTAGACCAGGATTTGCACCATCTGCCCTCTGATTCTCAGGCTTTTAGCCTTGAACTGGGTTCAGGGTTTGTCAGGCCTTCTGACTTAGACTGAATTATACCACCGACTTTCTTGGTTTACCAGCTTGCAGACGGCAGATTGCATGATTTCTGCATGAGCCAATTTCTATAATAAATCTCTTCATGTATATGTATGCCCGTGCTCATGCTCAGTTGCTAAGTCATGCCTGACTCTGCAACCCTGTGGACCTGTAACCCTCCAGAATCCTCTGTCCATGGGATTTCCCAGACAAGAACACTGGAGTGCGTTGCCATTACCTCCTCCAGGGGATCTTCCCAACCGAGGGACTGAACCCATGTCTTCTGCGTCTCCTGCATTGGCAGGCAGATTCTTTACCACTGAGCCACCTGGGAAGCCATATCTATATCTATCTTATATCTATAGCAACATCGATATATAGCAGAGAAATATAACTAATACATATATAATATATATATTATATATATATATATATATATGTATACACACACATATATAAATGTATAGACATTAGGTATCTGATCTAGTTATCTATACCTATAGGTATAGATACTTGATATATAAGATATGTGTATATCTATCTGTTTCTTGTTGATCCTGTTTCTGTGGAGAACTCTGACTAACACAAGTTTCAAGGGAGGCTGGGAGTGGAACTTGATTAGCTATCAAGAGGAGGGGTGAAAAACTCAGATATGAAGTATGGGGGGGATTCTGATTAAACTGATTCTGATTAGGGAGGATCTTTGCTAAAACTGGGCTTGGCAGCTTGGCAGGTAGGATCAAGCTTCAGGTAGAGTGAAGAAGAGGACTCAGAACGGCCTAAGGTTTGGTTAAGGAGGGAGTTATTTTCAGTTCCTCCCCTTCTTCAAGGGAAGAAGAGGCATTCTTTTTCCTGTGAACAATATAAGTCCATTTCTCACTCAGTCACCTTTTGTTCACTAAGCAACAGCTGAAGCGTCTGCTGATATTTGGTAGTAGAAGATATCTGCTGGATCCTGCAAGGAATCAATCACTTAATGAGGGAGGTTTCTAAGGAAACAAAAAAGAAAGATTAAGATTTATAGTGGACTATTAATATTTAGACACAGTTTCTGAGTCCAGAAGGATAACCAATTGAAAACATTTCTAGCCGTTGGGCTTGAAGCATGTTTAGGCTGTGGAATGAGGAGATGGCAGTGGTAATCTGATAGATTTCCTAGTTTGCAGTGAATGTTTTCTATGAAGCATAGACATCAGATAGGTTTTGGTAAGCTCATCCACAATCATGATTATTTCCTGGAGCAGAGCATGGAGATAAAGTGTAATTTCCTGAGTGGCCCACATGGCAGCAGTTTCAGGCATGAAGATCATACATAATCTGCTGCAATGATGAGTCCTTTGAAATTTATATCAAGTTGTCTAGCTTCAGCTCATAGGACTTCTTTTGATCCTATGAAGACAAAGCGTAGACTTCCAATAAGAATCTGGGCAGTCAGCTTTGTGTTCTCAATGATGTCAAATCAGGAGGGTTGGCAAAAACTTGAAAACAGAAGTTTGAGGAGTTGCAGCCAGATATTGAAGCAAACTGGAAGAGCTGAGAATTTGGTAAGGACTGACAAAATGTATGAGATAGCAGAAGCCAGTCCGATTTAGATGTAGGTCAGATAACCACTAGTTTACAACGACGTGCAAAATAGCTCAAAGACCAGAATCCCATACCTTACAACGCTGTGTTTTCTTTTTAAAAACAAAATTTCAACAGTCACTTCCTTTTTGGCCAAAGATACTCAAAGTAAGATCATTCTTTGTAATTCTTGTAAATTCTTGTTCTGTTTGATCTGGGATTAGCCATCTCATGAACTTATCAGCTGAGAGTCTCCAGGAGAATTCAGGAAATCCTGTCTCAGTCTAGTGGTGTGGTCTCAAAGTTGTCTAAGCAATGCCATTAGGAGTAAGAATAAGATCATTCTTACATTTATAAAATGTCTGATCTCACTAGATTTGGCTTGCTTATTTGCACAATTTCAGCAAGAATGATAATTGACCACAGAGGCCTTTTTAGTTTGCATTGCTGGAACTTTTCATAAGGAGTCTTAGACTGGACTTTGAAAAGCCTCTCGAGGCTAGGAAGCCATGCCAAGAACTTACCACCAGAATTCACATGCAGATTTAGGTAAACTAATCTCTTCTTGAAGTCCTCACAGTATCCTAAGTTTGCTAGGCCTGCCAGGTGGTGACCTCTCCTACTCAGCTCTAAGACTGAGAAAGCTGTAATCCAGGTAGGAGGCCCATTTGCCCAAGAGGACGTTGTAAGCATTGGCTTCATAAAATCACCTTTAATTTCTTTAACTATCTGATCATGTCTGATTATATGTATTGTTTTCAAATGTGATAGTCCACTAAAAGCTTATATAATCAAATCAATACAGAGGAAAGTTTCATATTGAACCTATACCATTCATTGTATTACTATGAAAATGAGAATACTTAATAAGAATATTCAACTCTAGAGTGATCAGGCAGGGAAAAGAAGATAAATACCTCACTTACATTTACAGCAGTATGATTTACTAAACTATTATGAATCTTAGATAGCTGAAGTTAGAAGAGAAAGTTGTTCTCCAGAGAATAGAACATTAAGGCATCAGCAGTAGTCCAAACAAAAGCTGTAATCATGCTTAATGTGTTCACTCAGCCCCATGTAATTCTTGTTCTGTTTGATCTTGGATTAGCCATCTCATGAACTTACCAGCTTCTCCAGGAGAATTCAGGAAATCCTGACTCGGTCTAGTGGTGTGGTCTCCAAGTTGTTTAAGCAATGCCATTAGGAGTTCTGTGCCTCAAGAGTACCTAGCAGAGACCTTTCAGGACTCCAAGATAGTCTCATTTTGTTGAAGATAGTTAGTCTGGCATGTAGCTGATTGCAAGGGTTTTCAGGGAAGCGTCAAGGTAAAATAACTATGGATGACAAAAGATGAAAATCATTGGTCTGTATTTCTGCTTTTGTGCCAATACCATACTGTCTTGATGACTGTAGCCTTGTAGTATAATCTGAAGTCAGGAGGGTTGATTCCTCCAGCTCCATTCTTCTTTTCAAGACTGCTTTGGATATTCAGGGTCTTTTGTGTTTCCATATGAATTGTGAACTTTTTTGTTCTAGTTCTGTGAAAAATGCCATAGGTAACTATTTATAATAGCCAGAACATGGAAGCAACCTAGATGGTCATTGACAGATGAATGGATAAAGAGATTGTGGTACATATACGCAATGGAATATTACTCAGCCATAAAAAGGAACGCATTTCAGTCAGTTCTAATGAGGTGGATAAAACTGGAACCTATTGTAAGTAAGAAGTAAGTATTATAAGAGTGAAGTAAGTCAGAAAGAGAAATATCATATTCTAACACATATATATGGAATCTATTAAAATGGTACTGAAGAATCTATTTACAGGGCAACAATGGAGAAACAGACATAGAGAATACACTTATGGACATGGGGAGAGGGGAAGAGATGGTGAGAGGTATGGAAAGAGTAACCTGGAAACATACATTACCAAATGTAAAATAGATAGCCAATGGGAATTTGCTGTATGGCTCAGGAAACTCAAACAGGGGCTCTGTATCTACCTAGAGGGGTGCAATGGGGAGGGAGATGGGAGGGAGGTTCAAAAGGGAGAGGATATATATATACCTATGGCTGATTCATGTTGAGGTTTGACAGAAAAGAGCAAAATTCTATAAAGCAATTATCCTTCAATAAAAAATAAATACATTAAAAAAAGATGAAAATCACCATGGTAAAAGATGGGATGGATGTTCATTATACAATGTTCATTATACAAAGTGATGCAATTGACAAGGACATTTAGTTGTTTCTGTGGCATACAACATTCTAAAATAGTAACTGGAATTGCAGCTGATAACATCATGCCAGTGTTGTCCAATTATAAGGCAAAGCAGCACCAAGATACATCATGAACAACAAAGGCATTGACATTTCTAGGAAGTTAATATAATTTCTAAAGTATTTATATTAACATTGTACCCATAGAAGTATAAATTAGAAAAGGTGAAGCATCTCTTAGTATTTGAGAATGCTTCCCGTGCAACTCAGCTTATCAAATGAACCTAATTATTGTAACATCTCTCATTTACAAGGTGAAGGAACAGGCTCTTCGTGATTTTCCAGAGGCCTTCTGGGAAATATCAAAGTCAGTTTGAGATCAAGCAGATTTCATTTAGAATTTTATTTTGGAAAGACAGAATTTCACAAGTTGTTAGAAATGTCAAAAGATTTGTACAGTTTGCTAAATACATTCATGGGTCATGGACTTCCCTGGTGGTTGAATGGTTAAGACTCTGCCTTCCGATGCAGGAGACACAGATTTGAGCCCTGGTCAAAGAACTAGGATCCCACATGCGATGTGGAACAACAAATGATGCTGGAAGACTTGAATGTGTGTGTGTGTGTGCGCGTGCGCACGCGCGTGTATATGTGTGCACAGGCACACGCACATGCTCAGTTGTGTCTGACTCTTTGCAACCCCATGGACTGCCAGGCTCCTCTGTGCATGGAATTTTCCAAGCAAGAATACTGGAGTGTGTTGCCATTTCCTCCTCCAGCGGATCTTTCTGACCCAGGGATCAAACCCGCATCTCCTGTATCGGCAGGAGGATTCGTTGCCACTAGAGTCTCCTAGGAAGCCCAGAAAACGTGAATACCTCTGTGTAAATAGAACAGCAACAACAACTGATCACACCTTGCACCATATACAAAGATTAACTCAAAAAATGAATCATAGTCTGAAATGTAAAACCTGAAAAAAAAAAACAGAATTAAAAAAAGAATCATAGGTAAGTAAGAAACTGTTTGGCTATCCATTTATCCAGAGTATTGATAAGAAGATTTCAAAAGTAAATATTGAAGGGAATGTGATTGCAAATAGCCTTATCTCTTTTATTTATTTATCTATTAAACATGTGGTTTTAATTTTTATTAAAGAATCCTTGTATAATTTCACTGAAACTAGGGAAATGTGGCAACAAAGAAGGGAAAATTCTTGCTATTGCATCGAGGGCTTCCCTGGTTGCTCAGTGGTAAAGAACCTACCTGCCAACGCAGAAGATGCAGGTTCCATCCCTGATCCCACATGCCGTGGAGTAACTAAGCCTGTGGCACAACTCCTGAGCCTGTGCTCTAGAGCCTGGAAGCCACAGCTACTAGACCCACATGCTGCAACTGCTGAGACTCACATGCTCTAGAACCCATGCTCTGCAACAAGAGAAGCCACCGCAACGAGACACCCATGTACTGCAACGAGAGATAGGCCCCAGTCTCCACAACTAGAGAAAAGCCTGCCCAGCAACAAAGAACTAGCAAGCCAAAAATAAATACATAAATAAATAAAATTAAGTTGCATCTACATGGGCAAACTAAAAGTCATACCTACGAATCAGTCCTATAAATCAAAGCAAAAACTACATTTTTTTTCTTTAAAACTTTAACTGCATGTGTAAGCATGAAAACAATGATCTCTTTTAGAAGTAAGACTGCTCAGTTCTCTTACAAATAAAAGACGCGATAAATCAACAAAGAGCACAGGACATTATTCTGATAAGATATAGAGTCTGTGCCTTCTAAGGAGATTACTTAGAAGATAAGGAAAAACCTTTTACAATCTCTTATTAAAAGCAAACCTAGGAAAAAGTTGCCTTAGCAACTGTCAAATATACAATACCATATTATCAACTATAGTCACCATGCTGTACATTATATCCTTAAGATTATCTTTCTTATAACTGAGAATTTGTACCATTTTTGGCTTCATAACTGTTTCATTTTTTGTTGTTGTTGCTGTTCAGTCACTATGTTGTGTCTGACTCTGCAACCCCATGGACTGCAGCACGCCAGGCACCCTTGACCATCACTATCTCCTGGACACTGCTCAAATTCATGTCCATTGAGTCGGTGTCTGTGCTAAGTCACTTCTGTCGTGTCCGACTCATTCTGACCCATGTACTGTAGCCTAACCACTGGACAACCAGGGAAGTCCTCCATGTATCATTTTATCGATTGAGAATTTCTCCGTTGCTCTTGAGTTGACTGAGTTCCTTATACATTTTGCATATGAACCCCTTAGCAGATACATGCTTTGCAAATATTTTCCTCTGCTCCATAGGTAAGTTGCCTTTTCATTTTGTTGATTGCTTTCTTTGCTGTGTAGAATCTTTTTAGTTTGATGTAATTCACCTGTTTATTTTTGCTTTCATTGCCTTTGTTTTGGGGTCAATTAAAAAATTCTTTGTCAAAACCTATGTTAAAGTGCTTACCCCAATATTTTCTTCTCAGAGTTTTCCAGTTTCAGGCCTATGTTTAATCTTTATACATTTTGAATTGACTTGGGGATATGGTGTAAGATAATAGGCTATGCTTTCCTCATGATGTTTTCTTGATTGTTGTTTTCCTTGCTTGCAGGTGGTCTTCCCAACCCAGGGACCCAACACACATCTCCTGCAAGTCTCCTGCATTGCAGGGGAATTCTTTGCTGCTGAGCTACCAGGAAACACTCATTGCATGTTCTTGGAGCTCTTGTCAAATAGGTGAGCATATATGTGTGGGTTTGGCCTTCCCAGGTGGCACTAGTGGTAAGACACAGGTTGGATCCCTGGTTTGGGAAGATCCCCAGGAGGAGGGCACGGCAGTGCACTCCAATATTCTTGCCTGGAAAATCCCATGGACAGAGGAGCCTGTGGGCTACTGCCCATAGGGTTGCAAAGCGTTGGACATGACTGAAGTGACTTAGCATGCACTCATGAACTCACACATGCACATGTGGGTTTATTTCTGGGATCTGTATGTTGTTTCAAAGATCTGTGTATCTATTCTTATGCCAGAACCATACTGTTTTGATTACTATATCTTTGTGATATAATGAAATCAGGAAGCACAATGCCCCCAGGTCTGTAATTTGTGGAGTGGTTCATCAAAGGGTAAAAACAATCAGTTATAAGCTAAATAAATTCTAGGGATCTAACGTACAGCATGTTGAATATAAATTTAAGACATTGTATGGTATACTGCAGACTTGATGAGGGAGTAGATCTTAGTTTTATCCCACAGCTCACTTCCTAAAATCCTTTAACTATGTGAGGTAATATGTGTATTAAGTAGCCTGTGGTAATCATTTAACAATGTATGCATACATCACATCACGTTGTTCAACTTAAATATACAAATTTTATTTATAAATTATACCGCAACAAAGTAGGAGGGGATGGGAGGCATGCATATCCTGTTCACACTGAAAAATTGATATAGGGACTACCCTTGTGGCTCAGTGTTAAAGAATCTGCCTGCCAATTCAGAGGACATGGGTTTGATCCCAGGTCCAGGAAGATCCCACATACTGTGGAGCAATTAAACCGGTGTGTCACAACTGCTGAGCCGGAGCCCTAGAGCCCATGTTCTGCAATAATAGAAGCCATTGTAATGAGAAGCCCTTCCACTGCAACCAGACAGTAGCCCCTGCTCTTCACAGCTAGAGAAAAGCCTGCGCAGCTAAATAGACCCAGCATAGCTTAAAAAATAAATGCTAAAGTAGTCCTTCAGGCTGAAGTGAAACACCGGTGGGCACCTATTTGGAGGACTGTGAAGAAATAAAGCACAAAGGCCAAGGGAACTGCACAGATAAACGCGAAAGCCAGTATTCCTGCACTTTGGGTTTATAACTCCTCTTTTCAAACAATACTTATTTATTAATGGACACATTGGGTCTTCATTGCAACACGATCTTCACTGCATCGTGAGGGCGTCTCTCCAGCTGTGACACACGGGCTCCAGAGCATGCGGGCTCAGGAGTTGTGGCCCCAAGGTTTAGTTGATCCACCACATGTGGCATCTTAGATACGGGTTCAGGGTTTGAACCTACATCCCTGCATTGGAAGGCGGATTCTAAACCACTGGACCACCAGGGAAATCCCTGTGACTTCTGTTTATCTTCTCCTCTGTTTTATTTTGATTTAAAAGAAAAATGTATAAAGCAGTAACCATAAATCTGTAAATAGGAACCATATGCAAACCTGCCATTTATCACAATAAATACAGGAATGTGGCAGAGCTGGGAGGGAACAGAGTTTAGAATACTAAGAAAACTATCTCAGTATTAACACAAACTTGACTTTTTTAAAGGTAAGATAATAATTATAATTCACAGCATAACCCCCCAAAAAAGCACAAAACAAATTTAAAAACTCCAGACTTAAAAATATTTTAAAAGTAAAGAGTAAGAGTGATAATCACTTTGTGCAAGAGAAAATTTCAATTAATCACAGAAAAAGACAGTAATTGAGGAGTGATGGAACAAAAATGGGCTGACATGTGGAAAGTTAGAAAACTGTTAGGAAAAATCTTTCCTCAGAAATATCTCTGCAATGCTGCTGCTGCTAAGTCGCTTCATCATGTCCGACTCTGTGCGACCCCATAGGCGGCAGCCCACCAGGCTCCTCTGTCCCTGGGATTCTCCAGGCAAGAATACTGGAGTGGGTTGCCATTTCCTTCTCCAAATCTCTGCAATACCAACAGATAAAACTATTCAATGAAAAGGCAGATTGGCAAAGAGGATTAACAATAAATGTAACCCAGTATATGTTATCTATTAATATAAGAGTCTTGTCTTACATCCAAAAAGAGTTTGCAAGCAAAAGGGTAGAAAATGGTATCCATGCAAATCGTCCCAAAGTGGGAGTTGCAGTGGCTGTACTGGCATTAGATGAAATAGATTTTAACAGAACTGTTTTTTTTTTTTTTTTTTTACAGAATAGCAACAGATTTCTATATTAATAAAAAATCAGTACACAAAGGAGATGTATGAGTTATATATCCATAAGTTCCCAGCAGCCTCCCCAAATATATGAAACAAAAAGTGACAGAACTGGATAGAGTACATAGTTCTAAATAATCCTTGGAGACTTCAACACTCCATTTTCAATGAGGAACAGGCACATAGACAGGAGACCAATAGTGAGATCAAGGAACGGAACAGCTAGACCTAACTAACATCTGTAGAGCACACAGCCAAGAAAAGCAAATGTGTTTGGAAAGCAACACAGGGAAGCCACAAGGCTTCCCTTGTGGCTCAGCTCGTAAAGAATCCTCCTGCCATGCGGGAGACCTGGGTTCAATCCCTGGATTGGGAAGATCCGCTGGAGAAGGAACGGCTAGCCACTCCAGTATTCTGTCCTGGAGAATTTCAAGGACTGTATAGTCCATGGGGTCACAAAGAGTTGGACATGACTGAGTGGCTTTCACTTGGAAAGCAACAGCAAAGGAGACAGGAAAGTTTGCTACCCTTGCTTGAAATGGGCACACTTGAGAAGCAACCAGGATGACTGCCCCATGGTCCACCCCCTACTGCACCCCATGATCCATCTTCAGTGACCACCCTACTACACTGGATTTCTTATCCCCAAAGACTCTAGGCAGGCCCCTGGAAAGTGGGAATCAAAAGCGAAACAGTTAAGCTGTGTCATCAGCACCCCCTTGTCACTATCGGCTGAACACTCCCTAGACTTCCACTCTATGGATTCATTGGTGATCCCCAGCCTCAGACTGTGTCCTCGGAGGTGCCAGGCAAAGGGGGCAAAACAGCCCACCTCAGGCCAGGATACAGTCAATTCACCATAGTTCCCTCCTGAGGCACTAGAACAACAAGTTAGGGTGGGAAGAGACGGCCGAGGTCGAGAAGCAACAGAACAGGCACAAGCCAAAGCACAATCCAGGCACCTTTGGCAGCTCCAGCCCAGGTCACCATCAACTTAAACTAACAAAACTTTTAGTTAGCAAAAGAGAAGCGAGTTAAAGCTGTTCAGGCTTCCCGGGTCGTGGTTGGGCGATCTTGTTGTGACACCAAAAGTTCTGTTTATCTCCCATCTACCCTACTCATGAAGGACGGATCCCCTACCCTAAGAAGTGTGAGATGGCCAAGCACACGACACTGGACTGATGGACAGCTGTTGGTGAGTCTCAGGTACTCACAGCCTGGGTGGACTACAGGGAATGCCATGCAGGACAATGGGGGAGTGTGGCTCTGGAGTAGAGTTAAGCAGCAGGGACCGTGGGAAATAGATGTTGTAGTAACAAGAGGATGGGGCACACCAGGGTTCCCACATGAGGGGATCGTTGTCCTGTAGGAATCATTGCACTGCCTGGCAGGGAAGTAAAGCTTGGTGGCTGGAAGAATGGGCAGAGTGCGGCTAGTCTGGCTGATAGGAGAGAATCAGCTGGGTGGGGTATTTTTCCCACAGGGAGGGGGACATTGCAGGTGAGAGCAGGAGAAAGCACAGTTGGGCCAGCAGTGTATTTGAGGCTCAAAGGCGTCAAGGCAGCTTAGAAAATTTGAGGTCTTAATATACAGATGGGAAGCCTATGTAAAAAGGTTTACAGATGAAAAGCAATCCTTTTCAAGATGCCAGTGACCTATTTTGCAGAAAAAAAAAAAGGCCCTATAATTTATGTGGAATTGCAAGAGACCAGGGAAAACTAAGACAATCTTGAAAAAGAAAGTTGGAGGAGCCTATTACAAGCCCCTCTAACCTGGATCTCAGAGCAGTGCTGTGATCAACAACCGGTTCAGCAGAGGCACTGTGACAGCCAGCCTCTACGAATGCCCCGAAGATCCTTGCCTCCTGGTGTTCATGTTCTAGTGTAGAGCCTTACCTCATTTAATAAAGATGACCAAAAGACCCTGATGCTGGGAAAGATTGAGGGCAGGAGGAGAAGAGGGCGACAGAGGATGAGATGGTTGGATGGCATGACAGACTCAGTGGATATGAGTGTGAACAAACTCCAGGAGATAGTGAAGGACAGGGAAGCCTGATGGGCTGCAGTCCATGGGGACATAAAGAGTCAGACACTATTTAGCAACTGAACAACAATGTGACCAACCATTTGTTGCACAGCAATGGAAAAGTAAAATACATGTTGGCACTGAGAGTAGGGGTTCATGGTAAACAATAACAACAAAGAAAGGACTTTGAGAGAGTATTCAGTTCAGTTCAGTCGCTCAGTGATGTCTCTTTGCGACCCCATGAACTGCAGCACATCAGGCCTTCCTGTCCATCACCAACTCCTGAAGTTCACTCAAACAAACGTCCATCGAGTCGGTGATGCCATCCAGCCATCTCATCCTCTGTCGTCCCCTTCTCCTCCTGCCCCCAATCCCTCCCAGCATCAGTCTTTTCCAATGAGTCAACTCCTCGCGTGAGGTGGCCAAAGTATTGGAGTTTCAGCTTTAGCATCAGTCCTTCCAAAGAACACCCAGGACTGATCTCCTTCAGAATGGACTGGTTGGATCTCCTTGCAGTCAGGGACTCCCAAGAGTCTTCTCCAACACCACAGTTCAAAAGCATCAGTTCTTCAGCACTCAGCTTTCTTCACAGTCCAACTCTCACATCCATACATGACTACTGGAAAAACCATAGCCTTGACTAGACGGACCTTTGTTGGCAAAGACATGTCTCTGCTTTTAATATGCTGTCTAGGTTGGTCATAACTTTCCCTCCAAGGAGTAAGCATCTTTTAATTTCATGGCTGCAATAACTATCTGCAGTGATTTTGGAGCATTAGCGATAGTCAAAGATGCTTTGAAGAGAACCTTATCAGAAGCCCGGTTGAGGGCAATTGTGGAGGCTGCCAGTGAGTTATAAGGGAAATAGGGAAAGTGCTATGGAAACTGGAGGAAAGGATCCCTTTTTATATTTTAGCAGAAAGATAGGAGAAAGCACAGCACAAACCAATCAGAAACAACATGAAGCCCTTCAAATGACATTACGTGGATAAA
Organism: Bos javanicus; assembly: GCF_032452875.1. Taxonomy (NCBI): domain Eukaryota; kingdom Metazoa; phylum Chordata; class Mammalia; order Artiodactyla; family Bovidae; genus Bos; species Bos javanicus. Next base: position 53,113,399 of record NC_083897.1, read on the forward strand.
TTTCTACTTGGACTGCCCTTTTGTATTTTTTTAAATTTATTTTATTGAAGTATAGTTGATTTACAATGTTGTGCTAATTTCTGCTGTACAGCAGAGTGATTCAGTTATACATGCACATATATAGTTTTTCATATCCTTTTTCCATTATGGCTTACTCTAGGATATCGAATACAGTTCCCTGTCCTATACAGTAGGACTTTGTTGTTTATCCATTCTATATATAATAGTTTGCATCTGCTAACCCCAAACTCCCAATCCATCCCTCCCCCCACACTGCTCCCACTTGGCAATCACAAGTCTGTTCTCTAGGTTTGTGAGTCTGTTTCTGTTTCACAGGTAAGTTTACGCGTGTCATGTTTTAGATTCCACATATAAGTGCTACCATATGGCATTTGTCTTTCTCTTTCTGACTTACTTTACTTAGTATGGTAATCTCTAGGCCCATCGATGTTACTCCATATTGCTGCAAATGGCATTATTTCATTCTGAGTAATGTATCACATCTTCTTTATCCATTCATCTGTTGATGGACATTCAGGCTTTTTCCACGTCTTGGCTATTGTGAATAGTGTGGCTATTGTTTATGTATTTTTACTGTAAGGTGTCTCAATTTTTCTCTGAATGTACACAAAGGATAAATTATAAATCAATGAAAATAAATTTTTTAATGTAGTTTGTCAGCTATCTAATGGAGTCAGACTTTTACTACAAAAGTCTGGGGGTGAGGGCACAAGATTTCTAGTCTCCAAGGTATTATTATTATTAAATTGGTTACATTCTCTTTGCTTTATTTATTTATAAAGTGGTACTTGCACTGGCTGTGGGACTCTTGTGCATTTTAACTTCTTAGGGATAATAGTAACACTATGAAAATTAAATTAAAATGCTAAGACTAAGAGCAAACACTTACATGACACTTAAGTGCCACGTGCTCTTCTGAGTGCTTTATATGTATTAACTCATTTAATGAAATTAAATACTGAGTGGGGGAGACAAAGCCCTGTGCCACTCCGTACGGAATACTGCATGTTACTATGTGGTAATGCACTTTTAAAATGTTAACACCGATGACAGAAAAGAGGATGGCGTTGCATTAACTTTATTTTAGTGCTCATGTATGGAGCACCTACTAAGAAGAAAACACAGTAGTATTGATAGGTGCTTTGGGAGAGACAGAGAGAAATAAATCCCTTTAAGATCCCAATCATTCAGAAGCTCATATCCTAGGGGTTGGGAGATGGAAGTAGACACAAATACATAAAAATGTGAAAATATATTAGGATATGAGACATGCTACCATAGAATATGAAAGAGGCAGAGGGGGTGGTACCAATGAGACCTAGAGAGCACCTACACTGCCTTACCAAAACATGCCTAAAGGAAATCCTCTACCGTCAACCCCCGGGCCTTTCTCCTTCTCTGATCCTGTATTCTGATCAATTACAACTTCATCCCCCTGTCACCCCCCTTAGATAGCTTCCATTTCTTAGGCCCATTTTCTTCTTTCCATCTTTTTGGCATGGGAAGGTCAGGAAATATTTCAGACCTACATAATGGTATAAAGAATACTACATCCGTGTACCCATCACCCAACTTCAGAAATTTTACACTACAGATACAGCTGAAGCCCGGTACATACCTGTGTCCTCCAGAAAGATATGCCCAAGTCCAGGTCCCTGGTACCTGTGAATGTGACCTTATTTGGAAATAGGGTCTTTGCAGTTGTAATTACATCAGGATCTAATTTAATGGAGTCACCCTGGATTTGGGATGGGCCCTAAATGGACTGGGTGGTATCCTTATGACAGAAAGAGTGCGATTTGAGATACACAGACACAGGGAAGAAGGTCATGTGAAGACAGGAGTTATTTTGCCACAAGCCAAGAAGTGTCAGAAGCCACCACAAACTGGGGGTGGCAAGGAGGATTCTCCCCCAGAGCCCCTTGCTTTCAGACTTCTGACCTCTAGAACTAATGCGAGAATAAACTTTATGTTGTTTTAAGCCACCTACTTTGTGGCAATTTGTTACGGCAGCCCTAGGAAAGTAAAAGTAACCCTTCCCAGTTGAATTCTCCTCTCTCCCTCTCCACCAGCCTAAGCAAGGTGTTTATCATCCTCATGCATGCCTTTCTACAAGTTACATATGCATGCATTCCTTCCATGCATACCTTTTACTACATATATGTATCTATAATCAGTGAATGTTTTGCATGTATTTAAATCTCATATTCATATCATAATGGTTCTATCCTTCTGAACCTAGTTTGTTCCCTCATCCATTTTTTTCTTCACTGCCAGGAGGTTTTTCTGTATCTCAGGGCCTTGAGAATTCTAGTCTCGTCCCCATTCCTTTACTGTCGGCCTTTACTGTCCCATTCAGCTTACCTGTGTATCAAGTCACTGAACAAACGATGGTCTTACCACAGGAGAAACTCAGTCCCTCACAACACCCATCCCCTGCCCCATGCCCATCATTGCTCTTAGACGGTGATGCTCAAACTTTGAGATGCCTCAGAGTCACCTGGAGGACATGTAAAGCCTGATAGCTGGGCCACCTTCAGAATAATGATCCAGTAAATCTGGAGTGGGGCCTGAGAGGTTGCACTTCTAACAAGTTCCCAGGTGATGCTGATGCCGCTGGTCTGTGGCAGCTCAGTAGCTCCATCTGGTCTCCAGATAAGCTTGGTCACCCCCTGGTTCCTCTCACTAAAATGAAGTAGGGGCTAGACCTCTGTCTCTCTCTTTACATAAATTGTTTGTCAATTGATATATTAATTAACCTGTGGCTGCAATACAGGGCTTCCTGATAACTTGGTTGGTAAAGAATCCACCTGCAATGCAAGAACTTAAAAAAATGGTTTCAATGACAGTAAAGTGGACAAAAACAAAAAGATACAAGATTTGCATCAGTGTTACACATCTAAAAAATCTGCAGCTTATCCATGGCTAGCAAATTTTTATTTTTATCATGAACAAACGCAGTCAAATATATCTGACAAACGTAAGAAAAAAAGTCAGATGTCAGTGGATAAGACATTTCACATGATGAAATCTGGAACAAAACCAGTGTTGATAAAATTCCCAGTGGCTACTGAGCAGCCGAAAATCTCAAATTCATGAGGGACACGTCCATTGTTTCTTCCTCCATCATGTCTTTCTATGCTTGACAGCTGTGGGATGAAGTAAGAGTCAATTAACAATTGTAAACCAGGGGGCATTCCCAAGATAGCAGAGGAATAGGACGGGGAGACCACTTACTTCCCCCACAAATTCATCAAAACATCATTTGAATGCTGAGCAACTTCCACAAAACAACTTCTGAATGCTGGCGGAGGATACCAAGCACCCAGAAAGGCAGCCCAATCTCTTCAAAAGGAGGTAGGACAAAATATAAAAGACAAAAACTCAGAGAAAAGATTTAGGGACGGAGACCCATCCTGGGGAGGGAGTCAGGAAAGAGGAGAACTCTCCACACAGTAGGAAACCCTCGCACAGGAGTGTCTGAGGGGAGTTCTGGAATCTCAGAGGGCAACATAACCAGGAGGAAAAAAAAAAAAAACAAACAAAACCCACAGAATACGCACCTAAGCACAACTGCCAGTGGAGAAGTGGCCCAGACACTCAGGTCCACCACCAGTGAGTGGGGGCTGGGCAGGGAGGCGCAGCCTGCATAACTGGTCCTTAGGGTAAGGACCGGGGCCCTGAGGACAGTCTGAGGGAGCTAATGTGAGACAGCAACCCAAACCGTGGGATCGCCAGAGAGACACACAAAAGAGACCTTTCTCACGAAAGGCTCTATCGGCACCCCTGGCACGCTCACAGAACAAAGGATTGCACAAATACCCAAGGAGAGCAAGCCAGCTGCCACATAGGGCCCTCCCTCCCCGGAGGCAGAGAGGCAGGCGAGAGACAGCCAGAGCCCGAAGGCAAGGGGCTGCTGCAATCTCGGCCCCAGAGATGACATCTTCCACCAAACTGTGAGCAGGCTCGCAGTTGCTAACCTCGTCTTCTTGGGATCCTAGATGGTTGACATCTGCCAGGAGTGTCACAGCCTGGGATCAGCTCCCGAGAGGAGACATACGGCACACCTGGAACTGCGCTCTTGTGGAAACTGAGTGGCGGGGACCAGGCAGGTGAGTTAGACGCATGGCCCAGCGAGCACCCGGTCGCCTGAGCTGCTCGGACCTGGGAGGGGCACAAAACGCACAGCCTATCCGGGTCTGTGCCCTTGTGGAGCACCTGAGAACCTGAGCGGCTGAGACCTGGGAAGTGCATGAAATGCAGGGCCCACTTGGCACAGTGCCCTTGCAGAGCACCCTGGAGACTGATCAGTCTAGACCCGGGAAGCACATGCTGCCTTGGACTGTGGCAAACCCAGTGTGGTCCATCCACTGCGAGCACTCCCCACACACGCCAGCGGTGTTTGTTTGCAGAGTCCCTCCCTCTCCACAACACAACTGAACAAGTGAGCCTAAGTAAGTGGCCACCTTCGCCCCCTTGTGTCAGGGCAGAAATTAAGACACTGAAGAGACTTGCAGAGGAAGTCAAAATAAACAAAGAAGGGGGAACCGCTTTGGAAGTAACAGGTACAACAGATTGAAACCCTGCATTTAATACTGGAGACATCTGAGGGGCGCCTATAGACCTTGAGAACAAGTACAAGCCAGAACAAGGGATGATCTGACACTGAACAGACCCCCACAATGCCCAGAGAAATTCCTAGATATATTTTTACTGTTATCACTTTTTAATTTTTTGTTAATTTAGTTTTTATCACTCCTTTAACTTTCATTTTTATAGCCTACTATTACGTTTCCCACAAAACCCCTATTTTTATTTAGAAAACAAATTCCATAGTTCTTTGATTACTGTGACTGATTATGTTTGTATTTTTTATATTTTATTTTTGAGAGTCTAACCTCTCTCCCAGGTTTATAATCTTTGCTTTTTGATATTTGTTATCAATTTTGTACCTCTAAGAATCTAATCTTCAGTATCCATTTTCACTTAAAGATCTGATTACTGGCTTGACTGCTCTCTCCCTTTTCTCCTCCAGGTCACCTCTATCGCCTTCCTCCCTCTTCTCTTCTGTATATAACTCTGTGAATCTCTCTGGGTGTCCCAGGCCGTGGACAGCACTTAGGGATTAGATTAATGGCTAGATTGTTCTCTCCCCTTTTGACTCTCCCTTTTCTCCTCCTGGTCACCTCTATCTTCCTCCTCCCTCTTCTCTTCTCTATATAACTCTGTGAATCTCTCTGGGTGTTTCTGGCTGTGGAGAACTGTTTCATCAATAAACTTAGGGGTTTTATCGTCTGTGCTGTGTGGATGGAGAAGTCTTGAGGCTACTGTAAGACACGGACCAAAAGCCAGAGGCAGGAGGCTTAACTCCAAAACTTTAGAACATCAGAGAATGCCTGACTCCAGAGAACATTAATAGACAAGAGCTCACCCCAAAGTCTCCACACCTACACTGAAACCAAGCTCCACCCAAGACCTAACAAGATCCAGTGCAAGACACACCACAATAATTCTCCAGCAAAACAGGAACCCAACCTTGAACATTAAAAGATGGGCTGCCCAAAGCCATGCTGAACCCATAGACACCCCAAAACTCACTACTGGACACTTCACTGCACTCCAGAGAGAAGACATCCAGTTCCACCCACCAGAACACAGGCACAAGCTCCCCCCAACCAGGAAACCTTGACAAGCCGTTAGTCCAACCCTACCCACAGGGAGAAGACTCCACAATTAAGAGGAACCACAAACTTCCAGCCTGCAGAAAGGGCACCCCAAACACAGCAATCTAAACAAAATGAAAAGGCAGAGAAATATTCAGCAGGTGAGGGAACATTCTAAAAACCCACCAAACCAAACAAAAGAGGAGGAGATACCTGAAAAGGTATTCAGAATAAGGACAGTAAAGATGATCCAAAATCTTGAAAACAAAATGGAGCTACGGATAAATAGACTAGAGGCAAGGATCGAGAAAATGCAAGAAATGTTTAACTAAGGACCTAGAAGAAATAAAGAAGAATCAACCAGTAATGAATAATGCAGTAATTGAGATCAAAAGCACTCTGGAGGGAACCAACAGTAGAATAACTGAGGCAGAAGAGAGGATAGGTGAGGTGGAAGACAGAATGGTGGAAATAAATGAAGCACAGAGGAAAAAAGAAAAAAAAGAATCAAAAGAAATGAGAACAAACTCAGAGACCTCTGGGACAAAGTTAAATGCCCCAACATTTGAATCATAGGTGTCCCAGAAGAAGAAGACAAAAAGAAAGTGCGTGAGAAAATACTTGAGGAGATAGTAGTCGAAAACTTCCCTAATGTGGGGAAGGAAACAGCCACCCACGTCCAAGAAACCCAGAGCGTCCCAAATTGGATAAACCCAAGGCAAAACACCCCGAGACACAAATTAATCAAACTAACAAAGATCAAACTTTAAAAGCAGCAAGAGAAAAGCAACAAAAAACACACAAGGGGATCCCCGTAAGGATAACAGCTGATCTTTCAATAGAAACTCTCCAGGCCAGAAAGGGATGGCAGGACATACTTAAAGTGATGAAAGAGAAAAACTTACAACCAAGATTACTCTACCCAGCAAGGATCTCATTCAGATATTAAGGAGAAATCAAAAGCTTTACAGACAAGCAAAAGCTGAGAGAATTCAGCACCACCAAACCAGCTCTTCAACAAATACTAAAGGATCTTCTCTAGACAGGAAACACAGTAAATGTTTATAAAAACGAACCCCGCCCCCAAAATGTAAATGGCAACAGGATCATACTTATCAATAATTACCTTAACTGTAAATGGGTTAAATTCGCCAACCTAAAGACAAAGACTGGTCAACTGGAAAAAGAAAAAACAAAAAACAACACCCCTATATATGCTGTCTACAAGAGACTCACCTCAAACCTAGGGACATGTACAGACTGAAACTGAAGGGCTGGAAAAAGATATTTCATGTACATGGGGACCAAAAGAAAGCAGGAGAGCAATCCTCATATCAGAAAAAACAGAATGTGAAATAAAGACCATGATAAGAGACTAAGAAGGACACTACATAATGATCAAAGGATCAATCCAAAAAGAAGATATAACAATTATATATGCACCCAACACAGGTGCACCTCAATACGGAAGGCAAATGCTAACGAGTATGAAAGGGGAAATTAAGAGTAACACAATAATAGTGGGGGACTTTAATACCCCCCCACACTTATGGATAGATCAACCAAACAGAAAATTAGCAAGGAAACACAAGTGCTAAATGATACAATGGACCAGTTAGAGCTAATTGATATCTATAGGGCATGTCACCCAAAAACAATGGAATTCACCTTTTTCTCAAGTGTACATGGAACATTCTCCAGGATAGATCACATCCAGGGCCATAAATATAGCCTTGGCAAAACTAAAAAAAAAATTGAAATTATTTGAAGCATCTTTTCTGACCACCAGGCGGTAAGATTAGATGTCAAGTACAGGAAAAAAAAAAAAAGAAAACTATTAAAAATACAAACATATGGAGGCTAGACAACACGCTTCTGAATACCCAAGAGATGATGGAAAAAATCAAAAAGGAAATGAAAATCTGCATAGAAAACAAGTGAAAATGAAAACACAACAACCCAAGACCTATGGGATTCAGTAAAAGCAGTACTAAGAGGGAGATTCATAGCAATACAAGCCTACCTCAAGAACCTAGAGAGACATCAAATAAAGAACCTAACTTTACATCTAACGCTAGTAGCAAAAGAAGAAAAGAACCACCCCAAAGTTAGTAGAAGGAAAGACATCATAAAGCTGAGAGCAGAAATAACTGAAAAAGAAACAAAGGAGACTGTAGCAGAAATCAACAAAACTAAAAGCTCGTTCTTTGAGAAGATAAATAAAATAGACAAACCATTAGCCGTCTCACAGGAAAAACCGGGAGAAGAATCAAATCAATAAACTTAGAAACAAAAATGGAGAAATCACAGCAGACAACACAGAAATACAAAAGGTCCTAAGAGACTACTATGAGCAGTTATATGCAAATAAAATGGCCAACTTGGAAGAAATGGACACATTCTCAGAAAAGTATAACTTTCCAAAACTGAACCAGGAAGAAATAGAAAATCTTAACAGGCCCATCACAAGCACGGAAATTGAAGCTGTAATAAAAAACCTTCCAACAAACAAAAGCCCAGGACCAGGTGGCTTCACAGGTGAATTCTACCAAAAACTTAAAGAGCTAACACCTATCCTACTCAAAACTCTTCCAGAAAATTGCAGAGGCGGGTAAAGTGCCAAACTCATTCTATGAGGCCACCATCACCCTAATGCCCAAACCAGACAAAGATGCCACAAAGAAAGCAAGCTACAGGACACTTTATCACTGATGAACAGAGACACAAAAATCCTCAACAAAATTCTAGCAAACCAAATCCAACAACATATTAAAAAGATCACACATCATGACCAAGTGGGCTTTATCCCAGGGATGCAAGGATTCTTCAGTATTCACAAATCAATCAATGGGATACACCATAGGAACAAATTGAATGATAAAAACCATATGGTTATCTCAACAGATGCAGAGAAAGCCTTTGACAAAATTCAGCACCCATTTATGATAAAAACTCTCCAGAAGGCAGGCATAGAAGGAACATACCTCAACATAATAAAAGCCATATACGACAAGCCCACAGCAAACATTATCCTCAATGGTGAAAAATTGAAAGCATTTCCTCCAGAATCAGGAACAAGACAAGGGTGCCCACTCTCACCACTACTATTCAACATAGTTTTGGAAGTCCTAGCCACAGCAATTGGAGAAGAAAAATAAATAAAAGGAATCCAGATTGGAAAAGAAGAAGTAAAACCCTCACTGTTTGCAGATGACATGATCCTCTATGTAGAAAACCCTAAAGACATCACCAGAACGTTACTAGAGCTAATCCATGAATATAGTAAAGTTGCAGGATATAAAATTAACACACAGAAATCCCTTGCATTCCTATACACTAACAATGAGAAAACAGAAAGAGAAACTAAGGAAACAATCCCATTCACCACTGCAATGAAAAGAATAAAATACTTAGGAATAAATTTACCTAAAGAAACAAAAGACTTATATATGGAAAACTATAAAACACTGATGAAAGAAATCAAAGATGACACAAATAGATGGAGAAATATACCATGTTCGTGGATTGGAAGAGTCAATATAGTGAAAGTGAGTACACTACCCAAAGCAATCCCTGTCAAGCTACCAACGGGATTTTTCACAGAACTAGAACAAATAATTTCACAATTTGTATGGAAACACAAAAAACCTCGAATAGCCAAAGCAATCCTGAGAGAGAAGAATGGAACAGGAGGAATCAACCTGCTTGACTTCAGATGACACTACAAAGCTACAGTCATCAAGACATTATGGTACTCGCACAAAGACAGAAATATAGATCAGTGGAACAAGATAGAAAGCCCAGACATAAGCCCATGCACCTATGGATACCTTATCATTGAGAAACGGGGAAAAAATATACAATGGAGAAAAGACAATCTCTTTAACAAGTGGTGCTGGGAAAACTGGTCAACCACCCGTAAAAGAATGAAACTAGAACACTTTTTAACACCATACACAAAAATAAACTCAAAATGGATTAAAGATCTAAACCTAAGACCAGAAACTATCAAACTCTTAGAGGAAAACATAGGCAGAACACTCTCTGACATAAATCACAGCAAGATCCTCTATGACACTCCTCCCAGAGTAATGGAAATAAAAGCAAAAATAAGCAAATGGGACCTAATTAAACATAAAAGCTTTTGCACAACGAAGGACACTATAAGCAGGGTGAAAAGGGAGCCTTCAGAATGAGAGAAAATAATAGCAAACGAAGCAACTGACAAAGAATTAATCTCCAAAATATACAAGCAGCTCCTGCAGCTCAATTCCAGAAAAATAAACAACCCAATCAAAAAATGGGCCAAAGAACTAAACAGACATTTCTCCAAAGAAGACATACAGATGGCTAACAAACACATGAAAAGATGCTCAACATCACTTATTATCAGAGAAATGCAAATCAAAACCACAATGAGGTACCATCTCATGCCAGTCAGAATGGCTGCCATCAAAAAGTCTACAAACAATAAATGCTGGAGAGAGTGTGGAGAAAAAGGGCACCCTCTTACACTGTTGGTGGGAATGCAAACTAGTACAGCCACTATGGAGAACAGTGTGGAGATTCCTTAACAAAAAAAAAAAAAAAAAAACTGGAAATAGAACTGCCATACAACCCAGCAATCCCACTGCTGGGCATACACACTGAGGAAACCAGAGTTGAAAGAGACACATATACCCCAATGTTCAATGCAACACTGTTTACAATAGCTAGGACATGGAAGCAACCTAGATGTCCATCAGCAGACGAATGGATTAGGCAGTTGTGGTACATATACACGATGGACTATTACTCAGCTATAAAAAAAAAAAAAGAATGCATTTCAGTCAGTTCTAATGAGGGGGGTGAAACTGGAGCCTATTATACAGAGTGAAGTAAGTCAGAAAGAGAAACACCAAATACAGTATATTAACGCATATATATGGAATTTAGAAAGACGGTAACAGCAACCCTATATGCAAGACAGCAAAGAGACACCGATGTAAAGAACAGACTTTTGGACTCTGTGGGAGAACGCGAGGGTGGGACGATATGAGAGAATAGCATTGAAACATGTATATTACTCTATGTAAAATAGATGACCAGTGCAAGTTTGATGCATGAAGCAGGGCACCCGAAGCTGGTGCTCTGGGACAACTCAGAGGGATGGGGTGGGGAGGGAGGTGGGAGCGGGGTCAAGATGGTGGGACACATGTACACCCATGGCTGATTCATGTTGATGTATGGCAAAAACCACCACAATATTGTAAAGTAACTGGCCTCCAATTAAAATATATAAATTAATTTAAAAAATTGTAAACCAGTAACAGGCAACAGTGGCTTTCTAAATCTAAGAAAACAGTCAGTCCTACATATGCCTGCTAAGTCAAAAGAGAAATTACCACATTTACCTCTCTCAACACAGACCTTGACATATGTCATCAATCACTCACCCCTCATACCAATGTCCTCTCCCACTCACCAAACACCAAAATGCCTGCTTTGTTGGTGGTGGTTTTTCTTGAGAGAGACTTTTATCTAATAAGTCTTTCCACCTTACAAGTCTGTGCTCTCTCAATCAATCACACTCTTAAACTCCCAGACTCTCAGTTTGCACATCCATAAAAGGAAGAGAAGAAAGACAGGAAAAAGCAAAGCAAGAAAGAGAGGGAGGGATAGGTCAGATATAAGTTGACTTAATGACCAATTCGGTGATGGACAGGGAGGCCTGGCGTGCTGCGATTCATGGGGTCGCAAAGAGTCAGACACGACTGAGTGACTGAACTGAACTGAACTGAATGACCAATTCAGCAGTGAACAACAATCTCACCATGACTAATTTGCTTTTCTTCTGATTGTCCCATGAACTAGAAAATCTTGCAACTGAACAAATAGGGATTAGTCATTAAATGTGCTCCCACTTGAAAATTTTTCACTGACTACATCTTTGTCAATAGTCACAAACTCAAAGGCATTTGCTTTCTCCCGGTTAGGACAAAAGACCGTATGTCTGTAGCTCAGTGCTGAAGGCCCAGCTAGTGTACATTCCAGTCACCTTTAGTCGCTTGTTCTGGTTAACTGCATTCCAGACAAACAGTGGTCTCTGCTACCAGGTCTCAAAAATTTCCCACGTGGGGAAGCCTTACAGCTACAGCTCAAAGGACCTGTAGCTGTGAATGAAGTACATTTCAGAACATGCTGTGTTCTATATTATCTAGCACACAAAGTATTATTAACATTAAGCTGTTTTGAAACTAGACTTTAACCAAGTTTTAATTATTATTTACTTTGGGGAGAACATTTAAAAATGTATGTCAGGAATGGTGGCTGGGTGATACTCAGAGCTGCACAAAGATACCTGGGTTCTCCGGGGCTGTCCTCTGCTGGGTCCAGGTCCTTTCCAGGTCCTTCTTCTGGTTTTTTATCGCTGTCCTCCTCCTCACCTTCAGCTTCTTGGACCTCCTCATCAGACTCTTCATACTGATAATCACTCGCTTCTTTTGTGAAGTATAATACAGACTTTGGGACTGGAACTTCACGGAAAAAAATAACCCAATTTATAATCAGTAGCCACATCCAGTACTCTACCCCCAGGGAGGAGAGAAGTAGGTGAAGAAAGAATAGCTGGGCACCTTCCTAGAGGTTGGTGTGACACCTTCAGGGCACTCACATTTCTGCAGCTTCAGGGTTTTCAGGGTGAGGTCTTTACCATCTTTCCAGTAGATTTCACACCCTGTGCTGCTGATTATTTCTGGCCCTTTGGAGAAGGGATCAGAATCATCTGGGTCTGACCGCATTTGGTATGTTTCTGTCAGAACTTCGTTGAAAAAGTATTCCTTTCACTTAAAAAGAAATTCTACAGTGACGCTCATTGGTTCCCGGACCCCTGAGAATTTTTATTTTTACATCTTTCAGGTGCTCCAGTACAAGTGCATCATTTCCCCAGATCACGCTACCGAGAATCTTTAGGTTTTTAAATGCCCTCAAGCAAAAGCGAGGGATGCCCTTTGTTTCCCCTTCCCTTCAGGCTCTCTTTCCATCTCCTCCCAGGCTCCTTCTGGAACAGGTACTGGCCACTAACATTCACGTTCTGTGGGCTCATGAATTGCATTGATGATGTCAGCTCTCTTATCAAACAGAGGCTGGCAGAAGGAAGCACACTTTTTCTCAAGACCGTAAAGGTCTTTATAGAATTGGGCTTCCACTTGTGAAAATTATGCCTGGAGGTTTTTGAGAGCTTTGACCCGCTGCTTAACCGCTAGAGGCCAGTGCTGAGTGCAGCCTGCCTTTGAGCCCGATGCCCCCACAGGGTCCGCAAGGGCCTGAGGGCCTGGCCGCCATTTGCCCACCTCGGCCCTGCCAGGACCACAGGCCCCAGCCTCCCAGGACTCAGAGGCAACAGCCAGGGCGCCACCCTCCCAGAGCTCAGCCTCCACCCTCCCAGAGCTCAGCCTCCACTGCAGATTACTCTGACTTCTGGGATGCAGACCCCTGGACCCTGGGACCCTGAGGCTCCCAGGGTGGGGCGCCCTCTGCTTGGTACTCACACTGCGAGGCCTCGCCTCCCTCTGCCAGGTCTTCCTGCTCCTGCCGAGGCACGGGACCCTCTCCAGGGCCGGAGGGAGGCTGGGAGCTCTGCGTGACCATCGGGCAGGGGCCAGGGGGCCAGACCAGGACATGGTCATCGTAGGAGAAACTGTGTAGAAGGGAGTGGACCAGACCCCAGAACACAGGCCCAAACTGCTCCAAGGGGTCCCCGTGGCCTGCAACCACTGCTGCGCCTTCCTGCTCACTCTCATCATTCTCTACTGTCTCCTCCTCCTCGACCTCTTCCAACAGGTGCTCCTCCTCCTCCAGGGCCTCCAGCTCGAAATCAGACTCCTCCTCCTCTAACGGCTCTATAGCCCACTCTTCCATTGTGGCCTGTGGCCCACCGTGCCCCCTGCGAAGGCCTCCTGACACCCTCAGGGAGGGCAGAAGGGCCGCAGCCTCCTCAACCACATCCGTCCCCTCCCAAGCAGGTGCCAGGACCCCAAGGGGACTGGGGTCACAGCCTGCCCTGCCACCAGCCCTGTCCAGGCCACCTGGCATCCAGTCGTGCTCCTCTGTGGCAGACATGGCAGGAGAGACTGTGCCAGACGGTGATGGGCCTGCAGTGATGTCCACGGGGAAGATGGCAGCCGCCGAGCTTAGAGTCGCGGAGGAGATGCCGTTGGCAGCGCAGACCGCAGGGTGTGGGTGTGGGCGGCAGAGATGTCAGCTGCACAGGGAACAGGAGTCTGTGAAGTTGCTGGTGTGGGCCCCACGACAGGAATGGAAGGGGGTGGCCTGCAGACTGGCCCACCACGACCGAGGCTGAGGTGGCGGTGTACAGGCAGGAAGGAACCTGAAGGACTGGCGATGGTAGGTGGAGCTTAAAGGTCAACCGGGGACCACTTCCTCCAGCGCCAGCTCTAAGCTCATTTGCCAGGAGTCAAGGATTGGCATGATCGCCATCCAGTGAATGGTCAAGGCCCTCAGCTTCCCTGGAGGCCTGACAGGCCCAGGTCACACTTTAAGCCCCCAGGAGTCCCTTCCCTTTCATTCCATCATTGCAAAAGCAAAACTACAGTGTCTGAATGGGGCGGGGCGGGGGGTGGGGTGCCCTGGTGTATGGGAACCTGGATGTGGTGCCCAGTTGCCACGCTGGGACAACTCACACCAGCAGAGATACACTTTTTAAAAAAAGAAAGAAAAAGCAAAGGTGTATAGATCAAATATCAGCAACTGATTAAAACCTCCTGTGAGAGACAGAAGGAGAATGTGGTGGTTTTAATGTTGCTAAAGCTACTTAGTAAGCGCATACAAAGTTGGTATGGATGCTGATGAGAATGGAGAGTGGAAGAAGCAGTAAAAATTGGACTGAACCCTGTTTCATCAGGGCTCCCCTAACTCACTTCAAGGCTCCATGACATGAAGAGAGAGTGACTTCTTTCAAGACTGCACTAAGCACCTGGTCTACACTAAACAGTTATACACACTCCCTCCCAAATTCATATTTTGAATTGCTTAGCCACCTCACACCCCAGATTTGGGGAGTAGAAGGATATGTGCTCATCTCCTCCTGTGAGAGCACCAGAATTGCAACTACCTGTTGAACAACCATCGACAGGAGGATGCTGGAACCTACCAAAAAGAGACACCCCACGTCCAAATACAAAGGAGAAGTTACAATGAGATGGTAGGAAGGGCGCAATCACGATAAAATCAAATCCCGTACCCACCCGTTGGGCAACCCACAAACTGGAGAACAATGATACTCAAGAAGTTCTCTCACTGTTGTGAAAGTTCTGAGCCCCACATCAGGCTTCCCAACCTGGGGAATTTGATAAAGGGGCTGGGAATCCCCAGGGTATCTGACCTTGAAGGCCAGCGGGCTTTGATTATAGTACTTCCACAGGACTGGAGGAAACAGAGACTCCACTCTTGGAGGGCACAAACAAAATCTCACACGCACCACGACCCAAGGGAAAGGAGCAGTGACCCCAGAGGAAACTGATACAAAACTACCTGCTACTGTTGGAGGGTCACCTAAGGAGGCCTGAGTCGGCAAGGGCTCATGGCAGGGACGGGGACACTGGCAGCAGCAGTCCTGGAAGGTCCCCCTTGATGTAAGTCCAATTGGACTTGCCATTAACCTTACCACAGAGCCCATAGATCCCAGCCCTGGGATGCCTCAGGCCAAAACACTAACAAGAAGGGAGTACAAGACCACCCATTTGCAGACAATTGAATTAAAGATTTATTGACCAAGGCCCTGCCCACCAAAACAAGACCCAGTTTTCCCCACCCTGTCCTTCCCATCAGAAAGCTTACAGAAGCCTCTTAGCCTCATCCACCAGAGGGCATGCCGAAGAAGCAAAAAGAAAAACAATGGAGAAGATGCAAGAATTGTTTACCAGAGACCTAGAAGAAGTAAAGAGCAAACTGAGATGAACACAACACGAGAAGAATTCAATAGCAGAGAGGGAGGAGCCAAGATGGCGGAGGAGTAGGACGGGGAGAACACTTTCTCCCCCACAAATTCATCAAAAGAGCATTTAAACGTCGAGTAAATTCCACAAAACAACTTCTGAATGCCGGCAGAGGACATCAGGCACCCAGAAAAGCAACCCAACTCTTCGAAAGGAGAGAGAAGAAATACAGCTCCACCCACCAGAACACCGACACAAGCTTCCCTAACCAGGAAACCTTGACAAGCCACCTGTACAAACCCACACACAGCGAGGAAACACCACAATAAAGAGAACTCCACAAACTGCCAGAATACAGAAAGGACACCCCAAACTCAGCAATTTAAACAAGATGAAGAGACAGAGGAATACTCAGCAGATAAAGGAACAGGATAAATGCCCACCAAACCAAACAAAAGAGGAAGAGATAGGGAATCTACCTGATAAAGAATTCCGAATAATGATAGTGAAATTGATCCAAAATCTTGAAACTAAAATGGAATCACAGATAAATAGCCTGGAGACAAGGATTGAGAAGATGCAAGAAAGGTTTAACAAGGACCTAGAAGAAATAAAAAAGAGTCAATATATAATGAATAATGCAATAAGTGAAATTAAAAACACTCTGGAGGCAACAAATAGTAGAATAACAGAGGCAGAAGACAGGATTAGTGAATTAGAAGATAGAATGGTAGAAATAAATGAATCAGAGAGGATGAAAGAAAAACGAATTAAAAGAAATGAGGACAATCTCAGAGACCTCCAGGACAATATTAAACGCTACAACATTCGAATCATAGGGGTTCCAGAAGAAGAAGACAAAAAGAAAGACCATGAGAAAATACTTGAGGAGATAATAGTGGAAAACTTCCCTAAAATGGGGAAGGAAATAATCACCCAAGTCCAAGAAACCCAGAGAGTCCCAAACAGGATAAACCCAAGGAGAAACACCCCAAGACACATACTAATCAAATTAACAAAGATCAAACACAAAGAACAAATATTAAAAGCAGCAAGGGAAAAACAACAAATAACACACAAGGGAATTCCCATAAGGATAACAGCTGATCTTTCAATAGAAACTCTTCAAGCCAGGAGGGAATGGCAAGACATACTTAAAATGATGAAAGAAAATAACCTACAGCCCAGATTATTGTACCCAGCAAGGATCTCATTCAAGTATGAAGGAGAAATCAAAAGCTTTTCAGACAAGCAAAAGCTGAGAGAATTCTGCACCACCAAACCAGCTCTCCAACAAATACTAAAGGATATTCTCTAGACAGGAAACACAAAAACGGTGTATAAACTCGAACCCCAAACAATAAAGTAAATGGCAACAGGAACATACTTATCAGTAATTACCTTAAACGTAAATGGGTTGAATGCCCCAACCAAAAGACAAAGACTGGCTGAATGGATACAAAAACAAGACCCCTACATATGTTGTCTACAAGAGACCCACCTCAAAACAGGGGACACATACAGACTGAAAGTGAAGGGCTGGAAAAAGATTTTCCATGCAAATAGGGACCAAAAGAAAGCAGGAGTAGCAATACTCATATCAGATAAAATAGACTTCAAAACAAAGGCTGTGAAAAGAGACAAAGAAGGTCACTACATAATGATCAAAGGATCAATCCAAGAAGAAGATATAACAATTATAAATATATATGCACCCAACACGGGAGCACCACAGTACGTAAGACAAATGCTAACAAGTATGAAAGGAGAAATTAACAATAACACAATAATAGTGGGAGACTTTAATACCCCACTTACACCTATGGATAGATCAACTAAACAGAAAATTAACAAGGAAACACAAACTTTAAACGATACAATAGACCAGTTAGACCTAATTGATATCTATAGGTCATTTCATCCCAAAACAATGAATTTCACCTTTTTCTCAAGCGCACATGGAACCTTCTCCAGGATAGATCACATCCTGGGCCATAAAGCTAGCCTTGGTAAATTCAAAAAGATAGAAATCATTCCAAGCATTTTTTCTGACCACAATGCAGTAAGATTAGATCTCAATTACAGGAGAAAAACTATTAAAAATTCCAACATATGGAGGCTGAACAACACGCTGCTGAATAACCAACAAATCACAGAAGAAATCAGAAAAGAAATCAAAATTTGCATAGAAACGAATGAAAATGAAAACACAACAACCCAAAACCTGTGGGACACGGTAAAAGCAGTCCTAAGGGGAAAGTTCATAGCAATACAGGCACACCTCAAGAAACAAGAAAAAAGTCAAATAAATAACCTAACTCTACACCTAAAGCAACTAGAAAAGGAAGAAATGAAGAACCCCAGGGTTAGTAGAAGGAAAGAAATCTTAAAAATTAGAGCAGAAATAAATGCAAAAGAAACAAAAGAGACCATAGCAAAAATCAACAAAACCAAAAGCTGGTTCTTTGAAAGGATAAATAAAATTGACAAACCATTAGCCAGACTCATCAAGAAACAAAGGGAGAAAAATCAAATCAACAAAATTAGAAATGATAATGGAGAGATCACAACAGACAACACAGAAATACAAAGGATCATAAGAGACTACTATCAACAATTATATGCCAATAAAATGGACAACGTGGAAGAAATGGACAAATTCTTAGAAAAGTACAACTTTCCAAAACTGGACCAGGAAGAAATAGAAAACCTTAACAGACCCATCACAAGCATGGAAATTGAAACTGTAATCAAAAATCTTCCAGCAAACAAAAGCCCCGGTCCAGACGGCTTCACAGCTGAATTCTACCAAAAATTTAGAGAAGAGCTAACACCTATCCTGCTCAAACTCTTCCAGAAAATTGCAGAGGAAGGTAAACTTCCAAACTCATTCTATGAGGCCACCATCACCCTAATACCAAAACCTGACAAAGATCCCACAAAAAAAGAAAACTACAGGCCAATATCACTGATGAACATAGATGCAAAAATCCTTAACAAAATTCTAGCAATCAGAATCCAACAACACATTAAAAAGATCATACACCATGATCAAGTGGGCTTTATCCCAGGGATGCAAGGATTCTTCAATATCCGCAAATCAATCAATGTAATACACCACATTAACAAATTGAAAAATAAAAACCATATGATTATCTCAATAGATGCAGAGAAAGCCTTTGACAAAATTCAACATCCATTTATGATAAAAACTCTCCAGAAAGCAGGAATAGAAGGAACATACCTCAACATAATAAAAGCTGTATATGACAAACCCACTGCAAACATTATCCTCAATGGTGAAAAATTGAAAGCATTTCCTCTAAAGTCAGGAACAAGACAAGGGTGCCCACTTTCACCATTACTATTCAACATAGTTTTGGAAGTTTTGGCCACAGCAATCAGAGCAGAAAAAGAAATAAAAGGAATCCAAATTGGAAAAGAAGAAGTAAAACTCTCACTATTTGCAGATGACATGATCCTCTACATAGAAAACCCTAAAGAGTCCACCAGAAAATTACTAGAAATAATCAATGACTACAGTAAAGTAGCAGGATATAAAATCAACACACAGAAATCCCTTGCATTCCTATACACTAATAATGAGAAAACAGAAAGAGAAATTAAGGAAACAATTCCATTCACCATTGCAACAGAAAGAATAAAATACTTAGGAATATATCTACCTAAAGAAACTAAAGACCTATATATAGAAAACTATAAAACACTGGTGAAAGAAATCAAAGAGGACACTAATAGATGGAGAAATATACCATGTTCATGGATTGGAAGAATCAATATAGTGAAAATGAGTATACTACCCAAAGCAATTTATAGATTCAACGCAATCCCTATCAAGCTACCAACAGTATTCTTCACAGAGCTAGAACAAATAATTTCACAATTTGTATGGAAATACAAAAAACCTCGAATAGCCAAAGCAATCCTGAGAGAGAAGAATGGAACTGGAGGAATCAACCTACCTGACTTCAGGCTCTATTACAAAGCCACAGTTATCAAGACAGTATGGTACTGGCACAAAGACAGAAATATTGATCAATGGAATAAAATAGAAAGCCCAGAGATAAATCCACGCACATATGGACACCTTATCTTCGACAAAGGAGGCAAGAATATACAATGGATTAAAGACAATCTCTTTAACAAGTGTTGCTGGGAAATCTGGTCAACCACTTGTAAACGAATGAAACTGGACCACTTTCTAACACCATACACAAAAATAAACTCAAAATGGATTAAAGATCTAAACGTAAGACCAGAAACTATAATACTCCTAGAGGAGATCATAGGCAAAACACTCTCCGACATACATCACAGCAGGATACTCTATGACCCACCTCCCAGAATATTGGAAATAAAAGCAAAAATAAACAAATGGGACCTAATTAACCTTAAAAGCTTCTGCACATCAAAGGAAACTATTAGCAATGTTAAAAGACAGCCTTCAGAATGGGAGAAAATAATAGCAAATGAAGCAACCGACAGACAACTAATATCAAAAATAAACAAGCAACTCCTACAGCTCAACTCCAGAAAAATAAACGACCCAATCAAAAAATGGGCCAACGAACTAAATAGACATTTCTCCAAAAAAGACATACAGATGGCTAACAAACACATGAAAAGATGTTCAACATCACTCATTATCAGAGAAATGCAAATCAAAACCACTATGAGGTACCATTTCACACCAGTCAGAATGGCTGCGATCCAAAAGTCTACAAATAATAAATGCTGGAGAGGGTGTGGAGAAAAGGGAACCCTCTTACACTGTTGGTGGGAATGCAAACTAGTACAGCCACTATGGAGAACAATGTGGAGATTCCTTAAAAAACTGGAAATAGAACTGCCTTATGATCCAGCAACCCCACTGCTGGGCATACACACTGAGGAAACCAGAAGGGAAAGAGACACATGTACCCCAATGTTCATCGCAGCACTGTTTATAATAGCCAAGACGTGGAAGCAACCTAGATGTCCATCAGCAGATGAATGGATAAGAAAGCTGTGGTACATATACACAATGGAGTATTACTCAGCCATTAAAAAGAATACATTTGAATCAGTTCTAATGAGGTGGATGAAACTGGAGCCTATTATACAGAGTGAAGTAAGCCAGAAGGAAAAACATAAATACAGTATTCTAACGCATATATATGGAATTTAGAAAGATGGTAACAATAACCCTGTGTACGAGACAGCAAAAGAGACATTGATGTATAGAACAGTCTTATGGACTCTGTGGGAGAGGGAGAGGGTGGGAAGATTTGGGAGAATGACATTGTAACATGTAAAATATCATGTAAGAAACGAGTTGCCAGTCCAGGTTCGATGCACGATACTGGATGCTTGGGGCTAGTGCACTGGGACGACCCAGAGGGATGGTATGGGGAGGGAGGAGGGAGGAGGGTTCAGGATGGGGAACACATGTATACCTGTGGTGGATTCATTTTGATATTTGGCAAAACTAATACAATTATGTAAAGTTTAAAAATAAAATAAAATTAAAAAAAAAAAAAGAATTCAATAGCAGAACAACAGAGGCAGAAGAATGGATAAGGGACCTGGAGGACAGAATGGTGGAAATCACTGCTGCGAAACAGAATATAAGGAAAAAATGCAAAAAAAAAAAAAAAGTGTAAGAAACTTCTGGGACAACATTAAATGCACCAAAAGGTTCCCATAAGGAGAAGAGAGAGAGAGAAAGGACTCAAGAAAATATTTGAGGAGATAATAGCTGAAAACTTCCCTAACATGGGATAGGGAATGGTCAACCAAGTCCAGGAAGGGCAGAGAGTCCCAGGCAGGATAAACCCAAGGAGGTTTATCCAAGGAGGATAAACCCAAGGAGGTATACTGGTGACTGTATCAAACTGACAAAAATTAAAGACAAAGATAAAATATTAAAAGCACAAGGGGAAAATGACAAATAACACACGAGGGAACCCCCGTCAGGTTATCAGCTGATTTCTCAACAGAAACTCTACAAGCCAGAAGGGAATGGCATGATATATTTAACGTGATGGAAAGGAAGAAACTCCAACCACGAATACACCACCCTGCAAGATTCTCATTCAGATTTGATGGAGAAATCAAAAGCTTTCCACACAAGCAAAAGTTAAGAGAATGAAAAGACCTACAGAAAATAAACCCAAAGCAATTAAGGAAATGGTAATAGCATCATATATATTGATAATTACCTTAAATGTAAATGGGTAAAATGTACCAACCAGAAGACATAGACTGGCTGGGTGGATGAAAACATAGGTGTGCATGCACTTCCGCTTACCCCATCACTCTGCTTAACTCCCAAATTGTATGTAATCATTTTATACTGTAGGATTAATCATGCTCCAATTATGGCTTGCAATTGTAATTACCTTTTATTTTTTATCTGGCTATTGATTGTGAAATCTGAGAAACATCTTTTACCATGGTGGGTATGTAACTATTATTCACTTAATACCATTGTGTCATGCTTGGTCAACAGAAAAATAATAGAATTCTACATCACCAAAAAAAGGCAGAGGAACCAGACATCAAATTGCCAACATCCGTGGGATCATAGGAAAAGCAAGAGAGTTCCTAAAAAACATCTACTTCTGCTTTATTGACCCCATCAAAGCCTTTGGCTGTGTGGATCACAACAAACTGTGGAAGCTTCTTCAAGAGATGGGAATACCAGATCACCTTACCTGCCTCCTGAGAAATCTGTGTGCAGGTCAAGAAGCAACAGTTAGAACCAGACGTGGAACAACAGACTGGTTCCAAATTGGGAAAGGAGTACATCAAGGCTGTATACTGTCACCCTGCTTATTTAACTTCTATGCAGAGCTGTTGTTGTTGTTTAGTCACTAAGTCATGCCCGACTCTTTTGTGACCCCATGGACTGTAGCCTGCCAGGCTCCTCTGTCCATGCGATTTTCCCAGGCAAGAATACTGGAGTGGGTTGCCATTTCTTTCTCTAGGGGAACTTCCCGATGCAGGGACTGAACCCAGGTCTCTTGCATCTCCTGCACTGGCAGGCAGATTCTTTACCACTGAGCCACTGAGGGAAGCAGAGTACATCATGCGAAATGCCGGGCTGGATGAAGCACAAGCTGGAAGCAAGATTGCTGGGAGAAATATCAGTAACCTCAGATATGCAGATGACATCACCCTTATGGTAGAAAGTGAAGAAGAACAAAAGAGCTGCTTGATGAAAGTCAAAGAGGAGAGTGAAAAAGTTGGCTTAAAACTCAACATTCAAAAAACAAAGATTATGGCATCCGGTCCCATCACTTCATGGCAAATAGATGGGGAAACAATGGAAACAGTGACAGAGTTTATTTTCCTGGGCTCCGAATTCACTGCAGATGGTGGCTGCAGCCATGAAATTAAAAGACGCTTGCTCCTTGGAAGAAAAGCTATGACCAACCTGGACAGCATATTAAAAAGCAGACATGCCCTTGCTAACAAAGGTCTGTCTAGTCATGGCTATGGTTCTTCCAGTAATCATATATGGATGTGAGAGTTGGACCATAAACGAAGCTGAGCTCCAAAGAACTGATGCTTTTTTTAAAAATATAAATTTATTTATTTTAATTGGAGCTAATTACTTTACAATATTGTATTGGTTTTGCCATACATCAATATGAATCTGCCACAGGGGTATGGAGAGGGAGGCGGGAGGGTGGTTCAGGATGAGAATTGATGCTTTTGAACTGTGGTGTTGGAGAAGACTCTTGAGAGTCCCTTGGACTGCAAGGAGATCAAACCAGTCAGTCCTAAAGGAAATCAGTCCTGAATATTCACTGGAAGGACTGATGCTGAAGCTGAAACTCCAATATGTTGGCCACCTGATGCGAAGAACTGACTCCTTGGAAAAGACCCTGATGCTGGGAAAAATTGAAGGCAGTGGGAGAAGAGGAAGACAGAGGATGAGGTGGTTGGATGGCATCACCGACTCGATGGACATGGGTTTGAGCAAGCTCAGGGAGTTGGTGATGGACAGGGAAGCCTGGGGTGCTTAGTCCATGGTGTTGCAAAGAGGCGGACATGACTGAGCAACTGAACTGAACTGAACTGATATCACCAAAACTACCATTTAATAGAAAAACCTGTAATCACTTTTCAAAATCCAGAATTTTCTTGGTTTTTTTTTTTGAAAAATACAAATGCCCAGGCAATAGCTTTTTTTATCCAAAGCTACAGATATATTTCTAATGAGCTACCATGTTTAAAAACACCTGGACTATACGATGATCTTTTACTTTTATCTAGTTTCTTTCACTTTTTCTATTTCATATTCAGTGCCCTCATTTCATTTACTTTATGTTTTCCAATTTTTCCATCTCTCTTTCTGATATTCTTTCTCAAGCCTTTAGCAAGCATAGTAGAAAAGCTACACACACACACATATACATAGTATGTATATCTATTTTAGAAAACTTACGAGTGTTTGCCTAAAAAATTTGTTCTATTTTTATTCCATTTGTTTCACTTAGCATGAATACAATGATAGATTTCTAATTAAAAAAGTAGATATGCAACAAAGATTTACTATATAGCACAGGGAACTATAGTCAATGTCTTGTATAACCTAGAAAAGAAAATAATTTGAAAAATAATATATATGTATAACTGAATCAGCTTGCTCTGCACCTAAAACACTGTAAATCAACTAGAGTTCAAAGAATACGTATATATTAAGAAAAAAAGCCTGGGGTAATCCATCCAGAGGCACCATTTGTTTTCCATGGCTCAAGAACTGGGCATAGTGGAGAAGTGAATCGAAAAACCGTGGGGATAATTACCCCTTCCCTACTTAGAACATATGTAATATGGGTTTCTCGCTTTACATCAGCCTTGTTTTATTTTACCTTAACTCATAATCAATGTTTTCAGTGAGGATAGTCCACGTGGTCCCATGTTGTCAAGCCCATTTATAAGCGGCAAAGACTCAATTTAACTTCATGAGCTATATGTCAGAGTGCCTATGCCCACTGTAGGGTATTTTACGACAATGGCTGCTATGGTCTGGAGAACGGAAACACCGCAGTGATAAGATGGTTAAGGCAAATATACCTATTGGCTAACTTCAGTAGCTCCCTTAACACTATAGGGACATCTTTTACAAATTTAGTGCCGTATTCAAGTTTCCTCTATTTTGTGCCCCAGTATGAAGGTCAAAAAATTTTCCTAAAGGATGCATTTTAGCAGATGTTGAAGTCAATTCCCAATCTATTTGTAGAAGTCTAAGCCAATAAGCACTTGTTATCTTTAAAAAATATTGGTATGCTATTGTGGTAAATGTCACCTTTTTAAAGGGTATACTTTACAGGCATCTGGTACATGCACAGTGTAGTTCAGCCATCCCCTCTGTTGTGTCCAAAAGGAAACCCCATGCCCAGTAATCAGTCCTTCTCCATTTCCCCCTCACTGCAACCAAGCTCTGAAAACCAATAATCTGCTCTCTGTCTCTGCGGACTTTCCTTTCCTGGATAGTTGCTACAAATGAAATTGTACAGTATGTGACCTTCTTTATCTGGCCTCTCTCACTTGGCATAATAATTTTGAGTTTCACTTGGGACCTCATTCCTTTTCGTGGCTGAATGCTGTGTGCTGTCCAGAGGATCACTTTAATGTCCGTAATTGGTGAAATGTAGGAGTCCAACTTCATTCTATTACGTGTGGATATCCTGCTGTCCTCGTACCATTCTAGGGACAGGACTTGCACTTCTAACCAATTAATGATCTGACATCCCTGCAGAAAATCAATTGAGAGTATGTATCTGGGTTTATTTCTGGACTCGCTGTTCTAGTCCATTGATCTGTGTGTCTATCATTATCTCAGTACCACACTGTCTTGATTACTGTTCCCAAGGTAAGTTCTCTGATACAGGGTAGGGGACTCCTGCAACTCTCTTTTTCAAGATTGTCTTAGCTATTCCTGGTCTCTTGCAATTCCACATAAATTATAGGACCAGCTTTTTTTTCCTGCAAAATAGGTCACTGGCATCTTGAAAAGGATTGCTTTTCATCTGTAGACCTTTTTACATAGGCTTCCCATCTGTATATTAAGACCTCAAATTTTCTAAGCTGCCTTGATGCCTTTGAGCCTCAAATACCCCACTGGCCCAACTGTGCTTTCTCCTGCTCTCACCTGCAATGTCCCCCTCCCTGTCAGAAAACTACCCCACCCAGCTGATTCTCTCCTATCAGCCAGACTAGCTGCATTCTTCCCATTCTTCCAGCCACCAAGCTTTACTTCCCTGCCAGGCAGTGCAATGATTCCTACAAGACAACGATCCCCTCATGTGGGAACCCTGGTGTGCCCCATCCTCTTGTTACTACAACATCTATTTCCCACGGTCCCTGCCGCTTAACTTTACTCCAGAGCCACACTCCCCCATTGTCCTGCATGGCATTCCCTGTTGTCCACCCAGGCTGTGAGTACCTGAGACTCACCAACAGCTGTCCATCTGTCCAGTGTCGTGTGCTTGGCCATCTCACACTTCTTAGGGTAGGGGATCCCTCCTTCATTAGTAGGGTGCTGCTGCTACTGCTAAGTCACTTCAGTCGTGTCCGACTCTGTGTGACTCCATAGACGGCAGCCCACCAGGCTCCCCCATCCCTGGGATTCTCCAGGCAAGAACACTGGAGCGGGTTGCCATTTCCTTCTCCAATGCATGAAAGTGAAAAGTGAAATTGAAGTCGCTCAGTCGTGTCCGACTCCCAGCGACCCCATGGACTGCGGCCCACCAGGGTCCTCCATCCATGGGATTTTCCAGGCAAGAGTATTGGAGTGGGGTGCCATTGCCTTCTCTGCGTTAGTAGGGTAGATGGGAGATAAACAGAACTTTGGGTGTCACAACAAGATGGCCCAACCACGACCCGGGAAGCCCGAACAGCTTTAACTCGCTTCTCTTTTGCTAACTAAAAGTTTTGTTAGTTGAAGTTGATGGTGACCTGGGCTGGAGCTGCCAAAGGTGCCTGGATTGTGCTTTGGCTTGTGCCTGTTCTGTTGCCTCTCGACCTCGGCCGTCTCTTCCCACCCTAACTTGTTGTTCTAGTGCCTGAGGAGGGAACTGTGGTGAATTGACTGTATCCTGGCCTGAGGTGGGCTGTTTTTCCCCCTTTGCCTGGCACCTCTGAGGACGCAGTCTGAGGCTGGGGATCATCAGTGAATCCATAGAGTGGAAGTCTAGGGAGTGTTCAGCCGATAGTGACAGGGGGTGCTGATGACAAAGCTTCTTAACAGGTCCGCTTTTGATTCCCACTTTCCAGGGGCCTGCCTAGAGTCTTTGGGGATAAGAAATCCAGTGTAGTAGGGTGGTCACTGAAGACGGATCATGGGGTGCAGTAGGGGGTGGACCATGGGGCAGTCATCCCGGTTGCTTCTCAAGTGTGCCCATTTCAAGCAAGGGTAGCAAACTTTCCTGTCTCCTTTGCTGTTGCTTTCCAAGTGAAAGCCACTCAGTCATGTCCAACTCTTTGTGACCCCATGGACTATACAGTCCTTGAAATTCTCCAGGACAGAATACTGGAGTGGCTAGCCGTTCCTTCTCCAGCGGATCTTCCCAATCCAGGGATTGAACCCAGGTCTCCCGCATTGCAGGAGGATTCTTTACAAGCTGAGCCACAAGGGAAGCTTTGTGGCTTCCCTGTGTTGCTTTCCAAACATATTTGCTTTTCTTGGCTGTGTGCTCTACAGATGTTAGTTAGGTCTAGCTGTTCCATTCCTTGATCTCACTATTGGTCTCCTGTCTATGTGCCTGTCCCTCATTGAAAATGGAGTGTTGAAGTCTCCAAGGATTATTTAGAACTATGTACTCTATCCAGGTCTGTCACTTTTTGTTTCATATATTTGGGAAGGCTGCTGGGAACTTACGGATATATAACTCATATATCTCCTTTGTGTACTGATTTTTTTTTTTAATATAGAAATCTGTTACTATTCTGTTAAAAAAAAAAAAAAAGTTCTCTTAAAATCTATTTCATCTAATGCCAGTACAGCCACTGCAATTCCCACTTTGGGACGATTTGCATGGATACCATTTTCTACCCTTTTGCTTGCAAACTCTTTTTGGATGTAAGACAAGACTCTTATATTAATAGATAACATATACTGGGTTACATTTATTGTTAATCCTCTTTGCCAATCTGCCTTTTCATTGAATAGTTTTATCTGTTGGTATTGCAGAGATTTGGAGAAGGAAATGGCAACCCACTCCAGTATTCTTGCCTGGAGAATCCCAGGGACAGAGGAGCCTGGTGGGCTGCCGCCTATGGGGTCGCACAGAGTCCGACACGATGAAGCGACTTGGCAGCAGCAGCATTGCAGAGATTATTTCCGAGGAAAGATTTTTCCTAACAGTTTTCTAACTTTCCACATGTCAGCCCATTTTTGTTCCATCACTCCTCAATTACTGTCTTTTTCTGTGATTAATTGAAATTTTCTCTTGCACAAAGTGATTATCACTCTTACTCTTTACTTTTAAAATATTTTTAAGTCTGGAGTTTTTAAATTTGTTTTATGCTTTTTTGGAGGGTTGTTATGCTGTGAATTATAATTATTATCTTACCTTTAAAAAAGTCAAGTTTGTATTAATACTGAGATAGTTTTCATAGTGTTCTAAACTCTGTTCCCTCCCAGCTCTGCCACATTCCTTTATTTATTGTGATAAATGGCAGGTTTGCATGTGGTTCCTATTTACAGATTTATGGTTACTGCTTTATACATTTTTCTTTTAAATCAAAATACAAAGAGAGGAGAAGATAAACAGAAGTCACAGGGATTTCCCTGGTGGTCCAGTGGTTTAGAATCCGCCTTCCAATGCAGGGGATGTAGGTTCAAACCCTGAACCCGTATCTAAGATGCCACATGTGGTGGATCAACTAAACCTTGGGGCCACAACTCCTGAGCCCGCATGCTCTGGAGCCCGTGTGTCACAGCTGGAGAGACACCCTCACGATGCAGTGAAGATCGTGTTGCAATGAAGACCCAATGTGTCCATTAATAAATAAGTATTTTTTGAAAAGAGGAGTTATAAACCCAAAGTGCAGGAATACTGGCTTTCGCATTTATCTGTGCAGTTCCCTTGGCCTTTGTGGTTTATTTCTTCACAGTCCTCCAAATAGGTGCCCACCGGTGTTTCACTTCAGCCTGAAGGACTACTTTAGCATTTATTTTTTAAGCTATGCTGGGTCTATTTAGCTGCGCAGGCTTTTCTCTAGCTGTGAAGAGCAGGGGCTACTGTCTGGTTGCAGTGGAAGGGCTTCTCATTACAATGGCTTCTATTATTGCAGAACATAGGCTCTAGGGCTCGGGCTCAGCAGTTGTGACACACGGGTTTAATTGCTCCACAGTCTGTGGGATCTTCCTGGACCTGGGATCAAACCCATGTCCTCTGAATTGGCAGGCAGGTTCTTTAGCACTGAGCCACAAGGGTAGTCCCTATATCAATTTTTCAGTGTGAACAGGATATGCGTGCCTCCCATCCCCTCCTACTTTGTTGCGGTATAATTTATAAATAAAATTTGTATATTTAAGTTGAACAATGTGATGTGATGTACGCATACATTGTTAAATGATTACCACAGGCTACTTAATACACACATTACCTCACATAGTTAAAGGATTTTAGGAGGTGGGGTGTGGGATAAAACTAAGATCTACTCCCTCATCAAGTCTACAGTATACCATACAATGTCTTAAATTTATATTCAACATGCTGTACATTAGATCCCTAGAATTTATTTAGCTTATAACTGATTGTTTTTACCCTTTGATGAACCACTCCACAAATTACAGTCCTGGAGGCATCATGCTTCCTGATTTCATTATGTCACAAAGATATAGTAATCAAAACAGTATGGTTCTGGCATAAGAATAGATACACAGATCTTTGAAACAACATATAGATCCCAGAAATAAACCCACATGTGCGTGCGTGCGTTCATGCATGCATGCTAAGTCACTTCAGTCATGTCCAATGCTTTGCAACCCTATGGGCAGTAACCCACTGGGCTCCTCTGGCCATGGGATTTTCTAGGCAAGAATATTGCAGTGCACTGCTGTGCCCTCCTCCTGGGGATCTTCTGAACCCAGGGATCCAACCTGTGTCTTACCACTAGTGCCACCTGGGAAGGCCAAACCCACACATATATGCTCACCTATTTGACAAGAGCTCCAAGAACATGCAATGAGTGTTTCCTGGTAGCTCAGCAGCAAAGAGTTCCCCTGCAACGCAGGAGACTTGCAGGAGATGTGTGTTGGGTCCCTGGGTTGGGAAGACCACCTGCAAGCAAGGAAAACAACAATCAAGAAAACATCATGAGGAAAGCATAGCCTATTATCTTACACCATATCCCCAAGTCAATTCAAAATGTATAAAGATTAAACATAAGGCCTGAAACTGTAAAACTCCGAGAAGAAAATATTGGGGTAAGCACTTTAACATGGGTTTTGACAAAGAATTTTTTTAATTGACCCCAAAACAAGGCAATGAAAGCAAAAATAAACAGGTGAATTACATCAAACTAAAAAGATGCTACACAGCAAAGAAAGCAATCAACAAAATGAAAAGGCAACTTACCTATGGAGCAGAGGAAAATATTTGCAAAGCATGTATCTGTTAAGGGGTTCATATGCAAAATGTATAAGGAACTCAGTCAACTCAAGAGCAAAAGAGAAATTCT
The DNA here is from genome assembly GCF_032452875.1 of Bos javanicus. NCBI lineage: Eukaryota > Metazoa > Chordata > Mammalia > Artiodactyla > Bovidae > Bos > Bos javanicus. The sequence continues at coordinate 53,143,721 of NC_083897.1, forward strand.
CAATCAATAATACATGGAGGACTTCCCTGGTGGTCCAGTGGTTAGGACTCCACACTTCCACTGCAGGGTGCATGGGTTTGACCCCTGGTCAGGGAACGAAGATCCTACAAGCTTTGTGGCATGGCCCCCCAAAAGAAATCTTCTGATCATATCATGTAACAACCTAAATGGGAAAAGAATTTGAAAAATAATACTTACGTCTATTAATACATGTATAACAAATCACTTTATTGTATACCTGAAACTATCATGACATTGTTAATCAACTATACTCCAGTATAAAATAAAATGTGAAAAAAGACATCACATCTGTTACAATGGCTATTATCAAAAGGACAAGAAATAGCAAGCATTGGCAAGGTTGTGGTAAAAAGGGAACCCTTCTGCTCCGTTGGTGGGAATGAAAATCGTGCAGCCACTACGAAAAACAGTGTGGAGATTCCTCAAAAAATTAAAACTAGAATTATCAGATCATGCAGCAATCCCACTCCTGAAAATATATCCAAAGGACATGATTCCTGCTCTGCTCTTATATGCTCATTGCAGCATTATTTGCAATAGTCAAGAATGAAGACAACCTAAGTGTTTGTGGCAGATGAAAGGATAAAGAAAATATTATATGCATACATATGTATATGTGTGTATAATATACATATCAGATCAGATCAGTCGCTCAGTCGTGTCTGACTCTTTGCGACCCCATGAATCGCAGCACGCCAGGCCTCCCTGTCCATCACCAACTCCGGGAGTTCACCCAGACTCACGTCCATTGAGTTGGTGATGCCATCCAGCCATCTCATCCTCTGTCGTCCCCTTCTCCTCCTGCCCCCAATCCCTTCCAGCATCAGAGTCTTTTCCAATGAGTCAACTCTTCACATGAGGTGGCCAAAGTACTGGAGTTTCAGCTTTAGCATCATTCCTTCCAAAGAAATCCCAGGGCTGATCTCCTTCAGAATGGACATACATATATTAATATATATATATATAGGGCTTCCCTGGTGGTTCAGATGGTAAAGAATCTGCCTGCAATGCAGGAGACCTAGGTTTGATCCCAGGATGAGGAATATCCCCTGGAGAAGGAAATGACAACCCACTCCAGTGATATATATATAAAACCCAATATATGTAAAACAATATGTATTTAATATAATATATATATATATACAGTATATGTTCAATATAATATACTATATATCATAAATACTTATATGGCATAAAATAGAATTCTTTTTAAAAAATTCATCTGAAAAAATATCTTTGCCTTTATGGGTGTGAAACTGAGGGGAAGCAGGAGCAGTGATAATACATAGTGGATTCTCCGTCCTTCAGACTTCTTGCCTTTCTCTGGAAATCTCTACAGGCAGAGCTTAATCGGGAGACAGTTGAAAAGGCAAAATGGGGTTGGCAGTGACCCAGAAACATAGAACACATTATAGATTTGGAACTCATATATTTAGACAACTGTAACTTACCTAGCCTCTATGTCTTATGCCACATATACCCTGAGAGAGAATGCAAACACTGTGCCTTTTGTAACAAAAGAAACACAGAAATGACTGTAATAACATCAATAACACCCACTTTCAAAAACACAAAAACTAAAATTTAGACCTTTGTTAGGAGCTGATGTTTATATAGTAAATAGGGAGCCGTTGACAGATTTTAATTAAGTCTACATATTTTACTAATTTTGGTATTGAAAATTTCATACACATAATGACTTCTCTTCTTTCTCACATGGCCACCTAGAAAACTCAGAGTGTAGGTAAAAAGCATCCTTCTCCATATATTTGTTTAATATTCCAGCCTCAGGCACACTCAACACCTTTGCCTGAGCACCAGGTGGAACATTACTCTTACGTAAGCCAGTTTTTCTACCTGAAAGATTTTAAAACAGCCTTAAAAATTTTGTAAGAATTGGGAGATCTAAAGATAAAACCTGTGTAAAACCTGAGTAGAGACAGAAACCTTCTATGACTCAGAAACTTATCTGGAGCACTGTGTGGGTGTGTGTGAGTGTATGTGTATTATTTCAGTTGAACTTTAAGCAAACTGCAAACATACACTCTACACAGAAACACTTTCCAATTCCCTGTGTTTAAACTCATGGGGTGAGCTTCGCTGCAGAGGCAGGACCTGGGGTCTTTGGGCAGGTGTGGCAGTTAAAGAGTGCGAGCTCTCAAACCCGACCTCCTACCCGGAGCTTGTTATATATACAGAGTGAAGTAAGTCAGAAAGAGAAAAACAAATATCGTTCATTAACACATATATATGGAATCTAGAAAAATGGTACTGATGAACTTCTTTGCAGGGCAGGAATAGGATTCAGATATAGAGAGCAGACTCATGGACACAGCGGGGGCAGGAGAGGGTGGGACGAATTGAAAGAGCATTACTATACATTACTATATATAATATAAATAGCTGGTGTGAAGTTGCTGTATAACACAGGGAGCTCAACTTTGTGCTCTGTGACAACCTAGAGGGGTGAGATGGGGTGGGAGTCGAGAGGGAGTCTGAAGAGGGAGGTGACACATGGATACCTATGGCTGATTCATGTTGCTGTATGGCAGAAACCAACACAACATTGTTGTCTGCACAGAATTGGACACGACTGGAGTGAAGTGACTTAGCAAGAACACACCATATGACCCCTCAAACCCACTCCTGGGCATATATCCAGAGAAAACTCTAATTCAAAAAGATACATGCACCCCAACGTTCATAGCAGCACTATTTACAAGGGCCAAGACAAGGAAGCAACCTAAATGTCCATCCACACATGAATGGATAAAGAAGATGTGGTACACATATACAACAGAATACTACTCAGCCATAAGAGCATGAAATATAATGAGGCCATTTATCAGCAACATGGATGGACCGAGAGATTATCATACTAAGTGAAGTAAGTCAGACAGACAAAGACAAACATCATAGGATTTCACTTATATGTGGGATCAAACTATGTTACAAGTGAACATATTTACAAAAGAGAAACACTCACAGACATAAAAAACAAACTTATGGTTACCAAAGGGGTAAGGGGGTAGAGAAGGGGTTAATTGAGAGGTTGGGATAAGCAGCTATGAACTACTAAATATGAAATATATAACCAACGAGGTCCTACTGTATAGCACAGGGAACTATCTGTAATAAACCATAATGGAAAAGAATACGAAAACGTATATGCTTAAAGCTCAACACTCAGAAAACTAAGATCATGGCATCTGGTCCCATCACTTCATGGGAAATAGATGGGGAAACAGTGGAAACAGTGCCAGACTTTATTTTTGGGGCTCCAAAATCACTGCAGACGGTGACTGCAGCCACGAAATTAAAAGACGCTTACTCCTTGGAAGGAAAGTGATGACCAACCTAGATAGCATATTAAAAAGCAGAGACATTGCTTTGCCAACAAAGGTCTGTCTAGTTAAGGCTATGGTTTTTCCAGTAGTCATGAATGGATGTGAAAGTTGGACTGTGAAAAAGCTGAGCACCAAAGAATTGATGCTTTTGAACTGTGGTGTTAGAGAAGACTCTTGAGAGTCCTTTGGACTGCAAGGAGATCCAACCAGTCCATTCTGAAGGAGATCAGTCCTGGGTGTTCTTTGGAAGGAACGATGCTAAAGCTGAAACTCCAGTACTTTGGCCACCTCATGCGAAGAGTTGACTCATTGGAAAAGACTCTGATGCTGGGAGGGATTGGGGGCAGGAGGAAAAGAGGACGACAGAGGATGAGATGGCTGGATGGCATCACTGACTCGATGGACGTGGGTTTGAGTGAACTCTAGGAGTTGGTGATGGACAGGGAGGCCTGGTGTGCTGCCATCCACAGGGTCGCAAAGAGTCGTATACAAGTGAGCAACTGAACTGAACTGAACTGAATATAACATTGTAAATCAATTACACTTCAATAAAAATATATTGAAAAATGAAAGCCTTTGACTGTGCGGATCACAATAAAGTGTGGAAAATTTTTTAAAAGAGATGGGAATACCAGACCACCTTACCTGTCTCCTGTGAAACCTGTATGTGGGGTCAAGAAGCAACAGTTAGAACCTGACAAGAACAATGGACTGGTTCAAAATTGTGAATGGCATTCAAGGCTGTATATTGTCATCCTGATTTAGTATAACTTTTATGCTGAGTACATCATGTGAAATGCTAGGCTGGATATAACACAAGCTACAATCAAGAACACCAGGAGAAATACCAACAATCTCAGATATGCAGATGATACCACTTTAATGGCAGAAAGCGAAGAGGAACTAAAGAGTCTGTTGATGAAAGTGAAAGAGCAGAGTGAAAAAGCTGGCTTAAAACCCTGAAAAACTAAGATCACGGCATCTGGTCCCATCCCTTCATGGCAAAGAGATGGGAAAAAAATAGAAACAATGACAGTTTATTTTCTTGGGCTCCAAAATACCGCAGACGGTGACAGCAGCCATGAAATTAAAAGACGCTTGCTCCTTGGAAGAAAAGCTGTGAGAAACCTAGACAGCATATTAAAAATCAGACACATCACTTTGCCGACAAAGGTCCATCTAGTCAAAGCTATGGTTTTTCCAGTAGTCTCATGCGGATGTGAGACTTGCACCATAAAGTGGGGTGAGCACTGAAGAACTGATGGTTTCAAATTGTGATGATTTCCAGTCCCTTGGACAGCAAGGTGATCAAACCAGTCAATCCAAAAGGAAATCAACCCTGAATATTCACTGAATGGACCAATGCTGAAGCTAAAGCTCCAATACTTTGGCCACCTGATGTGAAGAGCTGACTCACTGGACAAGATCCTGATGCTGGGAAAAATTGAGGGCAAGAGGAGAAGGGGACAGCAGAGGATGAGATGGTTAGATAGCATCACTGATTCAAAGAAAGGTCGATAGTTGTGGCACATGGGCTTAGCTGCTCAGTGGCATGTGGGATCTTCTGGGATCAGGGACTGAACCTAAGTCTCCTGAACTGGCAGGCAAATTCTTTACCACTGAGTCATGAGGGAAACCCTCATCTACTTTTGGGCTTGTCAGGTGGTGCTAGTGGTAAAGAACCCGAGTGCCAAAGCAGGAGATGTAAGAGATGGGGGTTCGATCCCTCCTTGGTCGGGAAGATCCCCTGGAGGAGGGCATGGCAGCCCACTCTAGTATCCTTGCTTGGACAATTCCATGGACAGAGGAACCTGGCAGGCTACAGTACATGGGTCAGAATGAGTCGGACACGACAGAAGTGACTTAGCACAGACACCGACTCAATGGACATGAATCTCAGCAGTGTCCAGGAGATAGTGATGGTCAGGGGTGCCTGGCATGCTGCAGTCCATGGGGTTGCAGAGTCAGACACAACATAGTGACTGAACAGCAACAACAACAAAAAATGAAACAGTTATGAAGCCAAAAATGGTACAAATTCTCAGTTATAAGATAGATAATCATAAGGATATAATGTACAGCATGGTGACTATAGTTAATAATACTGTATTGTATATTTGACAGTTGCTAAGGCAACTTGTTCCTAGGTTTGCTCTTAATAAGAGATTGTAAAAGTTTTTTCCTTATCTTCTAAGTAATCTCCTTAGAAGGCACAGATTCTATGTCTTATCAGAATAATATCCTGTGCTCTTTGTTGATTTATCGCGTCTTTTATTTGTAAGAGAAGTGAGCAGTCTTACTTCTAAAAGAGATCATTGTTTTCATGCTTACACATGCAGTTAAAGTTTTAAAGAAAAAAAATGTAGTTTTTGCTTTGATTTATAGGACTGATTCGTAGATATGACTTTTAGTTTGCCCATGTAGATGCAACTTAATTTTATTTATTTATGTATTTATTTTTGGCTTGCTAGTTCTTTGTTGCTCGGCAGGCTTTTCTCTAGTTGTGGAGACTGGGGCCTATCTCTCGTTGCAGTACATGGGTGTCTCGTTGCAGTGGCTTCTCTTGTTGCAGAGCATGGGTTCTAGAGCATGTGAGTCTCAGCAGTTGCAGCATGTGGGTCTAGTAGCTGTGGCTTCCAGGCTCTAGAGCACAGGCTCAGGAGTTGTGCCACAGGCTTAGTTACTCCACGGCATGTGGGATCAGGGATGGAACCTGCGTCTCCTGCATTGGCAGGCAGGTTCTTTACCACTGAGCAACCAGGGAAGCCCTCGATGCAATAGCAAGAATTTTTCCCTTCTTTGTTGCCACATTTCCCTAGTTTCAGTGAAATTAATCAAGGATTCTTTAATAAAAATTAAAACCACATGTTTAATAGATAAATAAATAAAAGAGATAAGGCTATTTGCAATCACATTCCCTTCAATATTTACTTTTGAAATCTTCTTATCAATACTCTGGATAAATGGATAGCCAAACAGTTTCTTAGTTACCTAAGATTCTTTTTTTAATTCTGTTTTGTTTTTTTTTTTCAGGTTTTACTTTTCAGTCTATGATTCATTTTTTTGAGTTAATCTTTGTATATTGTGCAAGGTGTGATCAGTTGTTGTTGCTGTTCTATTTACACAGAGGTATTCACGTTTTCTGGGCTTCCCAGGAGACTCCAGTGGCAAAGAAGCCTCCTGCCGATGCAGGAGATGCGGGTTTGATCCCTGGGTCAGAAATATCCGCTGGAGGAGGACATGGCAACACACTCCAGTATTCTTGCTTGGAAAATTCCATGCACAGAGGAGCCTGGCAGTCCATGGGGTTGCAAAGAGTTAGACACAACTGAGCATGTGCCTGTGCCTGTGCACACATATACACGCACGTGTGCACGCGCACACACACACACACATTCAAGTCTTCCAGCATCATTTGTTGTTCCACATCGCATGTGGGATCCTAGTTCTTTGACCAGGGCTCAAATCTGTGTCTCCTGCATCGGAAGGCAGAGTCTTAACCATTCAACCACCAGGGAAGTCCATGACCCATGAATGTATTTAGCAAATTGTACAAAACTTTTGACATTTCCAACAACTTGTGAAATTCTGTCTTTCCAAAATAAAATTCTAAATGAAATCTGCTTGATCTCAAACTGACTTTGATATTTCCCAGAAGGCCTCTGGAAAATCACGAAGAGCCTGTTCCTTCACCTTGTAAATGAGAGATGTTACAATAATTAGGTTCATTTGATAAGCTGAGTTGCACAGGAAGCATTCTCAAATACTAAGAGATGCTTCACCTTTTCTAATTTATACTTCTATGGGTACAATGTTAATATAAATACTTTAGAAATTATATTAACTTCCTAGAAAAAAAAAGAAATTATATTAACTTCCTAGAAATGTCAATGCCTTTGTTGTTCATGATGTATCTTGGTGCTGCTTTGCCTTATAATTGGACAACACTGGCATAATGTTATCAGCTGCAATTCCAGTTACTATTTTAGAATGTTGTATGCCACAGAAACAACTAAATGTCCTTGTCAATTGCATCACTTTGTATAATGAACATTGTATAATGAACATTCATCCCATCTTTTACCATGGTGATTTTCATCTTTTTTTTAAATTTATTTTTTACTGAAGGATAATTGCTTTATAGAATTTTGCTCTTTTCTGTCAAACCTCAACATGAATCATCCATAGGTATATATATATATATATATATATATATACACCCTCCCTTTTGAAACTCCCTCCCATCTCCCTCCCCATTGCACCCCTCTAGGTAGATACAGAGCCCCTGTTTGAGTTTCCTGATCCATACAGCAAATTCCCATTGGCTATCTATTTTACATTTGGTAATGTATGTTTCCATGCTACTCTTTTCATACATCTCACCATCTCTTCCACTCTCCCCATGTCCATAAGTCTATTCTCTATGTCTGTTTCTCCATTGTTGCCCTGTAAATAAATTCTTCAGTACCATTTTTATGGATTCCATATATATGTGTTAGAATATGATATTTCTCTTTCTCTTTCTGACTTACTTCACTCTTATAATACTTACTTCTTTCTTACAATAGGTTCCAGTTTCATCCACCTCATTAGAACTGACTGAAATGTGTTCCTTTTTATGGCTGAGTAATATTCCATTGTGTATATGTACCAGGACCTCTTTATCCATTCATCTGTCAATGAACATCTAGGTTGCTTCTATATTCTAGCTATTGTAAATAGTTACCAATGGCATTTTTCACAGAACTAGAACAAAAAAGTTCACAATTCATATGGAAACACAAAAGACCCTGAATATCCAAAGCAGTCTTGAAAAGAATGGAGCTGGAGGAATCAACCTTCCTGACTTCAGATTATACTACAAGGCTACAGTCATCAAGACAGTATGGTATTGGCACAAAGGCAGAAATACAGACCAATGATTTTCATCTTTTGTCATCCATAGTTATTTTACCTTGATGCTTCCCGGAAAACCCTTGCAATCAGCTACATGCCAGACTATCTTCAACAAAATGAGACTATCTTGGAGTCCTGAAAGGACTCTGCCAGGTACTCTTGAGGCACAGAACTCCTAATTGCCTTGCTTAAACAACTTGGAGACCACACCACTAGACCGAGTCAGGATTTCCTGAATTCTCCTGGAGAAGCTGATAAGTTCATGAGATGGCTAATCCAAGATCAAACAGAACAAGAATTACATGGGGCTGAGTGAACACATTAGGCATGATTACAGCTTTTGTTTGGACTACTGCTGATGCCTTAATGTTCTATTCTCTGGAGAACAACTTTCTCTTCTAACTTCAGCTATCTAAGATTCATAATAGTTTAGTAAATCATACTGCTGTAAATGTAAGTGAGGTATTTATCTTCTTTTCCCTGCCTGATCACTCTAGAGTTGAATATTCTTATTAAGTATTCTCATTTTCATAGTAATACAATGAATGGTATAGGTTCAATATGAAACTTTCCTCTGTATTGATTTGATTATATAAGCTTTTAGTGGACTATCACATTTGAAAACAATACATATAATCAGACATGATCAGATAGTTAAAGAAATTAAAGGTGATTTTATGAAGCCAATGCTTACAACGTCCTCTTGGGCAAATGGGCCTCCTACCTGGATTACAGCTTTCTCAGTCTTAGAGCTGAGTAGGAGAGGTCACCACCTGGCAGGCCTAGCAAACTTAGGATACTGTGAGGACTTCAAGAAGAGATTAGTTTACCTAAATCTGCATGTGAATTCTGGTGGTGAGTTCTTGGCATGGCTTCCTAGCCTCGAGAGGCTTTTCAAAGTCCAATCTAAGACTCCTTATGAAAAGTTCCAGCAATGCAAACTAAAAAGGCCTCTGTGGTCAATTATCATTCTTGCTGAAATTGTGCAAATAAGCAAGCCAAATCTAGTGAGATCAGACATTTTATAAATGTAAGAATGATCTTATTCTTACTCCTAATGGCATTGCTTAGACAACTTTGAGACCACACCACTAGACCGAGTCAGGATTTCCTGAATTCTCCTGGAGACTCTCAGCTGATAAGTTCATGAGATGGCTAATCCCAGATCAAACAGAACAAGAATTTACAAGAATTACAAAGAATGATCTTACTTTGAGTATCTTTGGCCAAAAAGGAAGTGACTGTTGAAATGTTGTTTTTAAAAAGAAAACACAGCATTGTAAGGTATGGGATTCTGGTCTTTGAGCTATTTTGCACGTCGTTGTAAACTACGTGGTTATGTGACCTACATCTAAATCGGACTGGCTTCTGCTATCTCATACACTTTGTCAGTCGTTACCAAATTCTCAGCTCTTCCAGTTTGCTTCAATATCTGGCGGCAACTCCTCAAACTTCTGTTTCCAAATTTTTTCCAACCCTCCTGATTTGACATCATTGAGAACACAAAGCTGACTGCCCAGATTCTTATTGGAAGTCTACGCTTTGTCTTCATAGGATCAAAAGAAGTCCTATGAGCTGAAGCTAGACAACTTGATATAAATTTCAAAGGACTCATCATTGCAGCAGATTATGTATGATCTTCATGCCTGAAACTGCTGCCACGTGGGTCGCTCAGGAAATTACACTTTATCTCCCATGCTCTGCTCCAGGAAATAATCATGATTGTGGATGAGCTTACCAAAACCTATCTGATGTCTATGCTTCATAGAAAACATTCACTGCAAACTAGGAAATCTATCAGATTAGCACTGCCATCCCCTCACTCCACCATCTAAACATGCTTCAAGCCCAACGGCTAGAAATGCTTTCAATTGGTTATCCTTCTGGACTCAGAAACTGTGTCTAAATATTAATAGTCCACTATAAATCTTAATCTTTCTTTTTTGTTTCCTTAGAAACCTCCCTCATTAAGTGATTGACTCCTTGCAGGATCCAGCAGATATCTTCTACTACCAAATATCAGCAGACGCTTCAGCTGTTGCTTAGTGAACAAAAGGTGACTGAGTGAGAAATGGACTTATATTGTTCACAGGAAAAAGAATGCCTCTTCTTCCCTTGAAGAAGGGGAGGAACTGAAAATAACTCCCTCCTTAACCAAACCTTAGGCCGTTCTGAGTCCTCTTCTTCACTCTACCTGAAGCTTGATCCTACCTGCCAAGCTGCCGAGCCCAGTTTTAGCAAAAATCCTCCCTAATCAGAATCAGTTTAATCAGAATCCCCCCATACTTCATATCTGAGTTTTTCATCCCTCCTCTTGATATCTAATCAAGTCCCACTCCCAGCCTCCCTTGATACTTGTGTTAGTCAGAGTTCTCCACAGAAACAGGATCAACAAGAAACAGATAGATATACACGTATCTTATATATCAAGTATCTATACCTATAGGTATAGATAATTAGATCAGATACCTAATGTCTATACATTTATATATGTGTGTGTATACATATATATATATATATTATATATATATATATTAGTTATATTTCTCTGCTATATATCGATGTTGCTATAGATATAAGATAGATATAGATATGGCTTCCCAGGTGGCTCAGTGGTATAGAATCTGCCCGCCAATGCAGGAGACGCAGGAGACATGGGTTCAGTCCCTCGGTTGGGAAGATCCCCTGGAGGAGGTAATGGCAATGCACTCCAGTATTCTTGTCTGGGAAATCCCATGGACAGAGGATTCTGGAGGGTTACAATTCCACAGGGTTGCAGAGTCAGGCACGACTTAGCAACTGAGCATGAGCACGAGCATACATATACATGAAGAGATTTATTATAGAAATTGGCTCATGCAATTGTGGAGGATGAGAAATCATGCAATCTGCTGTCTGCAAGCTGGTAAACCAAGAAAGTCGGTGGTATAATTCAGTCTAAGTCAGAAGGCCTGACAAACCCTGAACCCAGTTCAAGGCTAAAAGCCTGAGAATCAGAGGGCAGACGGTGCAAATCCTGGTCTAAGTGCAAAGGCCTAAGACGAGGAGTGCCGATGTCTTAGAACAGAGTCATATGGATGTCTCAGTTCAGGCAAAGAGCAAACTCATCCTTCCTCTGCCTTTCTGTTCTATTCAGGCCCTCAAGGGATTGGGTGATGCCCACTTGCATTGGTGAGGGCAATTTTCTTTACTCAGTCTACCAATTCACATGCTAATCTCTTCCAGAATCCTGCTTACAGACACACCAGGAAATGCTGTACAAGCAAGTTGACATCTAAAATTAGCCAACACAATACCTAAGTTCCTATTAGTAATTTCCCAGTCACTACCTCCTTCAACCACCCTGTTGGCGATAAATTTTCATCTGTCTCTCGTGTAGATGGAGTTGAGTTTATTTTCCCTGTTGCAACAGTCTCTGTCCCCTTTTACAGTAGTCTTAAACAAAGCCTTCCTTGCCTTAAACTCCATGTGGCATAATTATCTATTGACAATATTCAAGTTATGTTCATGTGAATGAGAGAATGTGTGTCAGGTTCTCAGCTGTGAGCTAGTATGTGCATATTTATGTGAGATAAAAATGAGAATGTGAGTACATGTGAGCAAATTTCTTCTGTGAGCTAATGTCTGAGCTTTATGGTGGATGGAAACATGTTTGTGTATACATGTATATAAGCATGTTCTGGATTTTAAGAATGTGTAAGTGAAAGTGTGAGTGGGATCATCTGGAAGCATCTGACTGTTTATATCTGAGTCCCTTTGTGAGTAAACTTGTGAGTAAGGTCCTGAAATGGAGTGACTATATCAGCATGTTTTGGCTTCCCTGGTAGCTCAGCTGGTAAAGAATCTGCCTGCAATGCAGAAGATCCTGTTTCGATTCCTGGGTTGGGAAGATCCCTTGGAGAAGGGATAGGCTACCCACTCCAGGAGTCTTGGGCTTCCCTGGTGGCTCAGATGGTAAAGAATCCACCTGCAATGTGGCAGATCTGGGTTCGATACCTGGGTCAGGAAGATCCCCTGGAGGGGGGCCTAGCAACCCACTCCAGCATTCTGGCCTGGCAAATCCCCACGGACAGAAGAGCCTGGCAGCTACAGTTACAGTCCATGGGGTCACAAAGAGTCGGACACGACTGAGCGGCTAACACAGACACACACACACACACGCACACACACACATCAGCATGTTTATGTGAAACAATGAATGTGTTGGTGCACGCATGTGAATGTATGTGTTTTTGAATTTGAGTTTGAGGGCAAATCAGTGTGTGTTTAGTTAGTGTGCAAGAATGTGTATGTATGTCAACATATCTCTGTGTGACATTGTATGTGTGAGCATGTTCATGGGTGAGAGTGTTTTCTTAGGTATAAATGTGTGTGCTTAAAATGAATATTTAAGTGTGTTCACCTGTATAAATGAATTTGTAGGCATGTGAATGCATATTAGCATAATACTGAGTAGTTGGGGTAAATGTGTTTTTTGTGTGATCTTGTTTATGTGTGAATACATTTGAGTAAGGTTATTTGTGAGCATATATGTGGGAGTACACTCAATGGTTTTTTATTTTTTAAATTAGTTACTTGGAGGATAATTATTTACAATATCGTGATGGATTTTGCTATACATCAACATGAATCAGCCATTCATATACGTGTCACCCCTCTTCCCGAATCTCCCTCCCACCTCCCTCCCCACTGCTGGAAAAACCATAGTTTTGACTAGAGGGACCTTTGTCGCTAAAGTAATGTCTCTTCTTTTTAATACACTGTCTAGATTTGCCATAGCTTTTCTTCCAAGGAGCAAGCATCTTTTAATCATGGCTGCAGTCACAATCTGCAGTGATTCTGGAGCCCAAGAAAATAAAGTCAGTCACTGTTTCCATTGTTTCCTCATCAATTTGCCATGAAGTGATGGGACAAGGTGTCATGGTCTTCGTTTTTCAGTGTTGAGTTTTAAGCCAGCTTTTTCACTCTCCTGTTTCACTTTCATCAAGAGGCTCTTTAGTTCCTCTTTGCTTTCTGCCATAAGGGTACTGTCACCTGCATTTCTGAGGCTAGTTACTGATATTTCTCCCGACAATCTTGATTCCAGCTTGTGCTTCATCCAGCCTGGCATTTCGCATGATGTACTCTGCATATAAATTAAATAAGTAAAGTGACTATATACAGCCTTGATGTATCCCTTTCCCAATTTGGAACCAGTCTGTTGTTCCATGTCTGGTTCTAACTCTTGCTTCTTGACCTGCAGCCAGATCTGTCAGGTGGTAAGTAAGGTGGGCTGGTATTCCCATCTCCTTAAGAGCGTTGCAGAGTTTGTTGTGATCCACACAGTCAAAGCCTTTAGCATAGTCATCGAAGCAGAAGGAGAGGTTTTTCTGGAGCTCTCTTGCTTTTTCGATGATATAAAGGATGTTGACAATTTGATCTCTGATTCCTCTGCCTTTTCTAAATCCAGCTTGAACTTCTGGAAGTTCTCAGTTCACATACTGTTGAAGCCTAGCTTGGAGAATTTTGAGCATTCCTTTGCTAGTCTGTGAGATGAGTGCATTTGTGCAGTAGTTTGAACATTCTTTGGCATTGCCTTTCTTTGGGACTGGAATGAAAACTGAACTTTTCCAGTCCTGTGGCCACTGCTGAGTTTTCCAAATTTGCTGGCATATTAAGTGCAGCATTTTCACAGCATTATCTTTTAGATTTGAAATAGCTCAGCTGGAATGCCATCCCCTCCACTAGCTTTATTAATAGTGATGCTTCCTAAGGCCCACTGGACTTCACATTCCAAGATGTCTGGCTGTATGTGAGTGATCACATCATCGTGGTTATCTGGGTCATGAAGATCATTTTTGTATAGGTCTTCTGTGTGTTCTTGCCATCTCTTCTTAATATCTTCTGTTTTTCTTAGGTCCATATCATTTCTGTCCTTTATTGAGCCCATCTTTGCATGAAATGTTCCCTTGGTATCTCTAATTTTCTTGAGGAGATTGGTAGTCTTTCCCATTCCATTGTTTTCCTCTATTTCTTTGCATTGATCACTGAAGAAGGCTTTCTTATCTCTCCCTGCTATTCTTTGGTACTCTGGGTTCAGATGGATATATCTTTCCTTTTCTCCTTTGCCTTTTGCTTCTCTTCTTTTCTCTGCTATTTGTAAGGCCTTCTCAGACAACCATTTTGCCTGCTTGCATGTCTTCTTCTTGGGGATGGTTTTGATCACCGTCTCTTGCACAATGTTAGGAACCTCCGTCCACAGTTCTTCAGGCACTCTTTCTATAAGATCTAATCCCTTGAATCTATTGGTCACTTCCACTGTATAATCGTAAGGGAATTGATTTAGGTCACACCTGAATGCTCTAGTGGTTTTCCCTTCGTTCTTCAACTTAAGTCTGAATTTGGCAATAAGGAGTTCATGATCTGAGTCACAGTCAGCTCCTGGTCTTGTTTTTGCTGACTGTATAGAGCTTCTCCATCTTCGGCTGCAAAGAATATACTCAGTATGATTTCGGTGTTAACCATCTGGTGATGTCCATGTGTAGTCATCTCTTGTGTTTTTGGAAGAGGGTGTTTGCTATGACTAGTGCCTTCTCTTGGCAAAACTCTGTTAGCCTTTGCCCTGCTTCATTTTGTACTCCAAGGCCAAACTTGCCTGTTCCTACTTTTGCTTTCTAGTCCCCTATGATGAAAAGGATACCTTCTTTTGGTGTTAGTTCTATAAGGTCTTGCACGTCTTCATCAAACCAGTCAATTCAGCGTCTTTGGCATTAGTGGTTGGGGCATAGACTTGGATTACTGTGATAGTGAATGGTTTGCCTTGGAAACGAACAGAGATCATTCTGTCTTTTTTGAGATTGAACCCAAGTACTGCATTTCAGACTCTTTTGTCGACTATGAGGTCTAGTCCATTTCTTCTAAGGGATTCTTATCCACAGCAGTAGATATAATGGCCAACTGAATTAAACTTGCCCATTCTGGTCCATTTTAGTTCACTGATTCCTAAAGTGTCCATGTGTACTCTTGCAATCTCCTGTTTGACCACTTCCAATTTACCTTGATTCATGGACCTAGCATTCCAGGTTCCTATACAATATTGTTCTCTACAGCATCAAACTTTACTTCTATCACCAGTCACATCCACACCTGGGCACTGTTTATGCTTTGCCTCAGCCTCTTCATTCTTCCTGGAGCTATTTCTCCACTCTTCTCCAGTAGTGTATTGGGCATGTACTGACCTGAGGAGTTCATCTTTCAGTGTCATATATTTTTGCCTTTTCATACTCTTCATGGGGTTCTTAAGGCAAGAATACTGAAGTGGTTTGCCATTCCTTCTCCAGTGAACCACATTTTGTTAGAACTCTGCACACTGACCCATCCGTCTTGCATGGCCCTACATGGCATGGCTCATCGTTTCATTGAGTTAGACAAGGTTGTGATCCAAGTGATCGGTTTGGTTAGTTTTCTGTAATTGTGGTTTCCATTCTGTCTGTTCTTTGATGGATAAGCATACGAGACTTGTGGAAGCTTCCTGATGGGATGGACTGGCTGTGGCTGTCGGGGCACATGGGTCTTGCTCTGATGGGCAGGGCCATGCTCAGTAAATCTTTAATCCAGTTTTCTGTGGATTGGAGGGGCTGCGTTCCCTCCCTGTTCTGTCCTGAGGCTAAACTATGATGGGGTAATGGAGGTCCTTCGAAAGAACTTATGCCAGGACTGTTAGATTCAGTGACCCTGACGCCACAGCAAGCCAGTGTCAACCCATGCTTCCACTGGAATCTCCTGGATACTCACAGGCAAGTCTGGCTCATTCCCTTGTGGGGCCACTGCTCCTTTCTCCTGGGTCCTAGTGCACACAAGGTTTTGTTTGTGCCCTCCAAGAGTCTGTTTCCCTAGTCCTGTGTAAGTTCTGTAATCAAAGCCCACAAAGCCTTCAAAATCACATTCCCTGGGGGTTCTCAGTCTCTTTGCTGGATTCCCAGGTTGGGAAATCTTTTGTGGGCCCTAGAACTTTCACAACAGTGCGAGAACTTCTTTGGTATAATTGTTTGATTGTTGTCCAGATTGTGAGTTGTCTGCTTGGTGGCTGTATGGTGGGGCTTACACACCACACCTTCCAGGTCTGTTGCATCCAGAGCCCCTGTTCCCATGGCAGGACACTGCTGACCTATGCAGCCATAGGAGACTCAAACACTGGAAGGCAGGTGTGGCTCAGTCTCTTGTGGGGTCCCTGGGTCCTGGTGCACACAAGGTTTTGTTTGAGCCCTCTGAGCATCTCTGATGGGTATGAGGTTTGATTCTAAACACGATTTCGCCTCTCCTACCATCTCATTGGGGCTTCTCCTTTGCCCTCGGACATGGGGTATCTTTTTTCAGTGGGATCCAACATTGTCCTGTCGATGGTTGTTCAACAGTTCTTTGCAATTTTGGAGTTCTCATGGGAGAAGATGAATGCACATCCTTCTACTCCACAATCTTGTGGGACCTGTCTGTTCACTGAGTCTTGAGGGTGGGGGAAAGTGTGCAGCTGAAGTGCTGTCCAGCAAGGAAAGGATGCAGCCCAAAGGTGCTGGTGCTCCAGTGCTGGTTCCACCTCTGGAGAAGTGCACTCCTCCCTCCATGCCTCATAATCCTGTACATCATAAGAGTCTGTTAGTGTGATAATACTTGAGTATTGAAGTACATGTTTATGTTCAAGGGGTATGACTGAAATTTATGAACACATGAGAGAACATCAGTAAGTTTATGTGAGGCAGTGAATGTGTACTAGGTTCACACAAGATAAAGTGAGTTTAACTTGCAAGAATTGTAAGTGTAACATAATCATGAATGGAAGTGTGAATTTATTTACATATGAGTGAATGGTTGAGCTTCATGGTAGATGTGAGTTTGCTTGTGTGTGAGTGTATATGTTAGCAGATTCCTTATTTTGAGGTTAATGTGCATGTGTAAATGAAGGGGTATATGGGAAGACCAGAGTGTACTTATTTGGACCAACCTAGATAGCATATTAAAAAGCAGAGACATTACTTTGCCAACAAAGGTCCATCTAGTCAAGGCTATTGATTTCCCAGTAGTCGTGTATGGCTGTGAGAGTTGGACTGTGAAGAAAGCTGAGCGCCGAAGAATTGGTGCTTTTGAACTGTGGTGTTGGAGAAGACTCTTCAGGTTCCTTGGACTGCAAGGAGATCCAACCAGTCCATTCTATAGTCCTGGGTGTTCTTTGGAAGGACTGATGCTAAAGCTGAAACTCCAATACTTTGGCGACCTCATGCAAAGAGTTGACTCATTGGCAAAGACTCTGATGCTGGGAGGGATTGGGGGCAGGAGGAGAAGGGGACAACAGAGGATGAGATGGCTGGATGGCATCACCGACTTGATGCACATGAGTTTGGGTGAACTCTGGGAGTTGGTGATGGACGTGAATTGCATGCTGCAATTCATGGGGCCACAAAGAGTCAGACATGACTGAGCGACTGAACTAAACTGAACTGAACTGAGTGAATTTATGAGCATTTGTGTGAAGGAGTCAATGTGTCAGGGTCCAGGTGAGTGTATCTGTGTTAGAGCTTACTGAGAGGATGCGACCACTGGTTGACAGGTGAGCTGGACTCAGGCAATGAGAGGCTCCTCGCTACCTCCCCTGTCCTTGGAATGTAGATGTGGCCCACAGTTCCCACACTAGGAGCCATGTCAAAAATGCAGCCTTGAGAGTGTGGTGTTGCTTATTGATCTAGATTGGATACATTATTGAACTTCATTAAGGCTTCTTTACGAAAGAAAAAAAAAGACTTTAATATCTATAGTGTACTTATGTAAATCTAAAACTTAATTTTCCTTCATCAGTTAAAAAGGGCAGTTTGTTTGTTTGTTTGTTTTGTTTTTTTAGTGTTGGTCTTTCTCCATAAATTTCATGGGACTGAGTGAAATAATGAGGATGATCATAATTTTGACTTTCTGTTTGAAACATTGTTAGTTCTTTTGTGTTTTGGTTTTCCAGAGTTAAGAAAACTTTTTCTCTTTTCTCTTAAGCTACGAGCAATTTGCTAACATATACATTTGTGAATAAAGATGAAACATTTACTTTTTTCTCCCTATCTGATCCATCCAGGTTTTGGAGTGTTCTGTGAGTATTCTGATTTCTATGGTCATATATTTATTTGTATAAATACAATAATAATCTGTTCTCCTTGTAACAGGACACAATTGGAAACACTGGTTATATTACCAAGGCTCTGACTGGAATATCTGAGAATGCACACAAATTAGATATGACTAGACAGTTTTAAGGAACGGCATTTTATAGTAAGAATTTGCCTTCCTATCAAGGGGAGATTGAGAACATGTTCTATTGATCCACATCTGCCATAGCTTAACCCCCCACTTTGACTAAATGGTTGCCTATTTGCAGCAGAGGCGCATCCTGTATGCCAGCCCACTGTCTCTAAAAATGCAGGTGCTACTAGGCCTATGAGGTGAAGTGAAGTGAAGTGAAGTCCCACAGTCGTGTCCGACTCTTTGCGACCCCATGGACTGTAGCCCACCAGGCTCCTCGGTCCATGGGATTTCCCAGGCATGAATACTGGAGTGGGGTGCCATTACCTTCCCCACTAGGCCTTATAGAATGTGTCAGTCCTCCAAATTCCCCCACTCGTATTCCTCTGGCAGCCCATGAGGACATCAGGTACAGATCAGTTTAATCCAGGTGTCTGGGAATTTGGTCTTGGTGTTAGCAACACTGACATCATCTGGATAGAAACAGGAATGAACTGTGGCAGCCATGGAGATGAACACAGAAGATTTCACTGGTAATCACTCATAGGTCCTGACTGTTAACATTTTGCACTGACAATTCTGCTGTTCTAAAGGGATTAACCCTATGGCTTGGACAGTGGGAAGCATACGGGTGGATAATTATGAATAAGCCCTTTGGGGGTTAGAATATATAGAAAGACATTTGGGTTTGCTTGCCAGAACCTGAGTCAGTTGTCACTGATTTCAATATACCAGATCATGAGGCACTGATATCTGCCTTTCAGTTGATACAACATAGAAAGAGTGGCCACCATAGTGTTCAAATGGGATGGCATATGGCCAAGGTTGCTAGAATGCCCTTGAAACAAAATGACTTGGTTAATGCAGTTGCTGTGTGTTCTTAAAAAGGCCCAAGGCAACTGCCAAAGGAGCATGAGTCCATTCACTGGAGCTCCCCACTCAGGAGTCACTGAGAGGAAAATTATTATATCGGCCCTCTTCCTCCAAGTGAGGGTTCTAAATGTCTTGGTTTGGGTGAACACTGTGTCTGGCCTAATTTAGACTTTCTCCAGTCACTACACAAGAAAGAGGTCATCATTAGGGAATTATAAGAGTGGAGTACTATGTATAGATACACTAGTCAAATGGACAGTGACCAAGGATGACGTTTCAAATATCGTGATAGACAAGCTTGCAGAAAAGAACATGATAGTAAATGGAGGTTCTGTCTCCCCTAAGGAGCATGGGTGATGGAAAAGAAAAGGAGAATATTGAAGCAGCAGATTAAATTACTAACAGGTAAAACCACTTTAGCCAGGTAGCCTAAAGTACTATCTCAAGCTTTAATACATTTGAATGATGCTGACTGCCCCATAATCCAGACTGAGGCCCTCTACCAAGACACCAGTATCATGAAGGTACAGAAGTCATGGAATATGACTTAGATTGCACTCTTCTCTCTGTGGACTGTAGGAAAATACAGTCTTTTCTACCAAAAGGGAAGGTATGAGAAATAGAGAACTGATCCATATTCATTTTAAGCACACACTATTTAGATATATATATATATACATATACACCCAGCTTGTGAATAAGGTTTCTAAAAATGGCAGCTTGTTGCCAGTCCTTTGTTCTCTCCCCTTCCTCATAAAAACAGTTTGGTAGGGTAATTTCATGGGTTTTTACCCCACATATAATCAGAGAACTAAAGATTTGGGTGAAACAGTCCTCCACTCAGGAGCTTGCAAGTATTACTCATGATCCCATCGACGAATAAAAATGTTAGGTGACATCCTGGAAAGATTGTGACTCTGGTCCTCAGCCTATGAGGAGCCAGAGGAGGGAACCTACGTCTTAGGGATAAAACCTGGTCAGACCTCCCACTCAGTGTGCTTGCTCCCAGACCTTTTGTCTGCAAAGCGCCCTTCTGCAGAAGTGAAGAATACCTTGCTGAGCCATTTTTGATCGTCTATTCTATTCCTGTAACACCATTTTGAGAGCATTTCCAACAGGATCAACATACTATGATGCTGGGAACACCAAGCCACGTCACACCTGGGAAAGGCATTATCTACTGGAATTTGCAATAAGACATTCTACCAGGATGGATGAGTTACTCTGCAACCCTGGGTGAGGAGGAACTGCTCAAATCTCCACTGGGAGCCAGAGCTGAGGAAATGCGCTATGCTTGGAATCAAATACACACCACTGAAAAAGGGGAGAAGGTGGGAGTCCTGGCCTAGCATATCCCACCCACAGTTCATCTCCATATGCCTGACAGCGCTGCCTTCCCCAGCCAATATATATGGTATAAACAACCAGGTCAAGCTCTTAATGCAACAGCCACATTAACCATTAACATCTAAGGATTAGGCCAGAAGTGTAATTTTTATGTGAGGGGAAGACTTTCCATACAAGTCCCTACTAAATATCTGTCTTTTCATCTTTAGACTACTGCTGGTAGTAGTAGTGTCTGGTCACACAATGAACTCTGATGGAAATACCTTCCTTCAGTAGGTCTGCTCAAGGGCCTGCGGAAGGAATCAATACAACCGTTGGGTAACAGAATGATACACATTCATACCTGATGAGTCTACTAATGAATCATCCTTATTAAGTCACACAAGTGAACACCTTGAGTGATCCAACTCCCTGCTTAGGGGACTTATTTTCAGTGGTTCAGATCATGGAGCTCTTGGTGGGGGGAACAAAAAAGGTTATTCATCAGGAATCATAATCTGTCTTTTCTCTTGCATATGCTTATATTATTATTGGGATATCTGCCTCCAATGCAGCTAGACAGCCACCAAATGAACTATTTCCATGCTAATAAAACCCCTTGTTAATGGCTCAGGGCACATGGCAGAAGAGGGGGATGTATAAGAGTGTAAGAATCAGTCATGAGGGATGGGATGTTGGAGAAGATCATCAAGAAGATATGACAGGGACTTCTCTGGTGGTCCAGCGGCTAAGATGCCACATTCCCAATGCAGGGGGTCCAGGCTCAATCTCTGGTCAAGGAACTAGATCCCACATGCCACAACTAAGAGATTACATGCCACAGCTAAAGGTCCCTCATGCTGTAACTAAAAAGATCCTGCATGCCACAATGAAGATTGAAGATCCCATGTGTCAAAACAAAGACCTGGCATAGCCAAATCGAAATACTTAAAATTTTTTTTAAAAAGAAGACATGACTACTGGTTGACCCAAGAGCTGAATCTTGGCAATCAGAGTCTCCTCACCCCCTCCTCATCCTTGCAATGTATGTTCTGCCCACAGTTCCCACACTAGGTCCTGTTTTAAAGACACAGCCTTGAAAGAGGAATGTGCTGTTGAGATCATATGGACAAGACATTTGGCTGAGCCCCATTAAATTCACCATATAAACTTAAGATTCTGACAGGCAGGCATGGAGATCTACTTGTCTTGTGGCCACTCAACACAAGCCTTGTATGTAAGTTCTCTTGCTAATAACACATGTACATCCATGGCTGATTCATATGAATGTATGGCAAAAACCACCACAATATTGTAAAGTCTCCAATTAAAAGCCTCCAATTAAAAACATATATATATATATATATATATACACACACACACACACACACATATATATACACACACATACACACACACACATACATACACACATATATATATATATATAAAGAAATTTCCCTTCTAGGGCTAAAATAAAAAAAATTGCCACCCATCCACTTGGAGTGCTCTGCCTCTTGCTCTGGTATCTCCTTGCCCTTCATACATGGGAGTGAGTTTCAAATTTCATCCAGGGAACTCAAGACGTTTCAAGTCAACAATCTGAATGTGTGCTGGCATGTGAGTGAGATTTTCATCACACTGGTGGGAGCTAATGAGTGAGCGTTTTTGGCAAGTAAATGTTTTGAGCATTTTTTTAGTGTATTTGTTATTTGGATTTTTTTGTTTGAGCATTTTTGCACGTGAGCATAAATGTGACAATGTTAGTGTGTATTTGAGCCTGTTCATCAGTAAGAGCAGTCCATTGTGAGTAAATTTTTGCTTTAGTGAATATGTGTGTGCTCGACTGTATGAAGGTATTTGTGAGCATGAACACACATGTTAGCATGTTTATGTGTTTTTGTGTAATCTTATTAATATATGGTTGTATTTGTGTAAAGGCACATATATGTGTGTCAGTGAATGTAAGTGTATTTATGTGACTGAATTTGTGAGCTTCCTAGTGAGCTTTACTGTTTGTGTGCAAATGAATACCTGGGCATGTTCTTCTTTATGTCAATGTTGGCCTGCATGTGTAAATGAGGGTGTCATTGTGGGTACACTAATCTCATGAGTGTGAGTGAATTTTGATCATGTATGCACGTGAGTGAATGTGTGATAATTTTCATGTGAGTGAGATCTGAGTATGTTCATATGAGTGAATGTGTCAGTGTCTGCACGTGTGAGTAGTATTGTTCAAGAGGGTGAACATATGAACTTGTACATGTCAGAGTAGGTTAAAGTAATGTTTGAGTGTTGAAATGCATGTTTGTGTGTGTCCAAGTGTATACCTGAATTTGAAGCCATGTGTATGGATGTTATTAGAACTTTCCTGTGAGTCAGTGAATGTGTATCATGTTTTGTGCTGCAAACTAGGTAACATGTGGAGTATTCTTGTATGAGTGAAATGTGAGCATCTGAATGTAAATACATATGGGTGTATTTTCTTTATGAGGGATATTTGTACTTTGTGGAGGATGTGCACATGTTTGTAGGAGAGCATCCATGTCAGCATGTTCCTGACTATGAGTGTGCTAATGTGCATGTGAAAGTGAATGTCTGGGAGCACCTGAGTTTATGTATTCATGAACCTGTGTGACTGAATTTGTAGGAATATTCATGTGATTGAGTGAATTCTTGTGCCAGTTTGCACAGAGTGAATTTATTATAGTGTGACTAGTTATGTGTACGTATTTGAATACATCTGTGAGCAAGTTCTGGAGAAGGCAATGGCACCCCACTCCAGTACTCTTGCCTGGAAAATCCCATGGATGGAGAAGCCTAGTGGGCTTCAGTCCATGGGGTCGCTAAGAATCGGACATGACTGAGCAACTTCCCTTTCACTTTTCACTTTCATGTATTGGAGAAGGAAATGGCAGCCCACTCCAGTGTTCTTGCCTGGAGAATCCCAGAGACGGGGAGCCTGGTGGGCTACTGTCTATGGGGTCACACAGAGTTGGACACAACTAAAGTGAGTTAGCAGCAGCAGCAGCAGCATGAGCATGTTCACGTGAGGCAATGATGGTGTGAGCACATCTGTATTAATGAGTGAATGTGTGACCATGAGGGTGTGAATGTACATGAGTGTGTCTGCATGTGAATAATTTGTCAGCATGTTCATTTGAGTCAGTAAACAGTAAACATGTTAATGTAAGTGACTGAATGTGGGAGTATGCACATACATGTGAACATGTATATTTATACACACTACCTGCCTCCTGCGAAACCTGTATGCAGGTCAAGAAGCAATAGTTGGAACCAGACATGGAACAAAGGACTGGTTGCAAATTGGGAAAGGAGTACATCAAGGCTGTATATTGTCACCCTGCTTATTTAACTTATATGCAGAGTACATCATGAGAAATGATGGAGTGGATGAAGCACAAGCTGGAATCAAGATTGCCAGGAGAAACATCAATAACCTCAGATATGCAGGTGACACCACCCGTATGGCAGAAAGCGAAGAGGCTTTTCATCTTGATAAAGGTGCAAGAGGAGAGTGAAAAATCTGGCTTAAAACTCAATATTCAAAAAACTAAGATCATATCAGACTTTATTTTTTGGGCTCCAAAATCACTACAGATGGTAACTGCAGCCATGAAATTAAAAGACGCTTATTCCTTGGAAGGAAAGTTATGACCAACCTAGATAGCATATTCAAAAGCAGAGACATTACTTTGTCAACAAAGGTTCGTCTAGTCAAGGCTATGGTTTTTCCTGTGGTCATGTATGGATGTGAGAGTTGGACTGTGAAGAAGGCTGAGTGCCAAATAATTGATGCTTTTGAACTGTGTTGTTGGAGAAGACTCTTGTGAGTCCCTTGGACTGCAAGGAGATCCAACCAGTCCATTCTAAAGGAGATCAGCCCTGGGATTTCTTTGGAAGTACTGATGCTAAAGCTGAAACTCCAGTACTTTGGCCACCTCATGTGAAGAGTTGACTCATTGGAAAAGACTCTGATGCTAGGAGGAATTGGGGGCAGGAGGAGAAGGGGACAACAGAGGATGAGATGGCTGGATGGCATGGCTTACTTGATGAACATGAGGCTCTTGAACTCTGGGAGTTGGTGATGGACAGAGAGGCCTGGCGTGCTGTGATTCATGGGGTCCCAAAGAGTCGGACACGACTGAGCGACTGATCTGATCTGATGACATCTGGTCCCATTGCTTCATGGCAAATAGATGGGGAAACAATGGAAACCGTGACAGACTTTATTTTCTTGGGCTCCAAAATCACTGCAGATGGTGGCTGCAGCCATGAAATTAAAAAAGACACTTGCTCCTTGGGAGAAAAGCTATGACCAACGTAGACAGTGTATTAAAAAGCAGAGACATTACTTTAGCGACAAATGTCCATCTAGTCAAAGCTATGGTTTTTCCAATAGTCATGTATGGATGTGAGAGCTGGATCATAAAGAAGGCTGAGCACTGAAGGACTGATGCTTTTTCAACTGTGCTGTTGAAGAAGACTCTTGAGAGTCCCTTGGACTGCAAGGAGATCAAACCAGTCAGTCCTAAAGGAAATCAGTCTTGAATATTCATTAGAAGGACTGATGCTGAAACAGATGATGAGCTGACTCATAGAAAAGACCCTGATGCTGGGAAAGATTGAAGACAGGAAAAGGGGATGACAGAAGACAAGATGGTTGGGTGGCATCACCGACTCAATGGACATGAGTTTGAGCAAATTCTGGGAGGTGGTAAAGGACAGGGAAGCCTGGCGTGCTGCGGTCCATGGGGCCGCAAAGAGTCGGACACGACTGAGTGGCTCAACAACAACAAAAACATTTGTGAGAGTCAATTTGTGAACTTTTTCATGTCTTACAGTATGTTATGTAACAATATTTGAGTGTTGAAGTAAATGGGTGTGTTCAAGCCTGTGGAATTTGTGAGTATCTGTATATATGTTTACATGCTTGTGTCAGTGAGGGAATATCTATACTTGTTTGCATAAGCCTGTTAATGTGAGCGTGTGCTGTATGTTAAATTTGTGTGTGTTAATCTTTGTGTGTGTGAGTGAATGTTTGAGTTGATGGTGAGTGTGAGTATGCTTGTGTCAGAGTGACTATGTAATCAGATTTCTGTTTGAGTGTGTCAACGTGCCTGTGAGCAGGCTGCGTGTAAGCACATCATCTATATGACTGGGTTTCTGTGAGTGTGAGTCTGTGAGAATGCACGTTAAGTCAATGAATGTGAGTATGTCCCTGTTTTTGAGTGCGCTTGGTTGTTGTTCAGTCACTCAGTCATGTCCGACTCTTTGCAACCCCATGGACTGCAGCATGCCAGGCTTCCCTGTCCTTCACTATTTCCTGGAGTTTGCTCAAACTCTTGTCCTTTGAGTCAGTGGTGCCATCCAACCATCTCATCCTCTGCTGCCCCTTTGTCCTCCTGCCCTCAATCTTTCCCAGGATCAGGGTCTTTTCCCAATGAGTCAAATCTTTCCACCAGTTGGCCAAAGGACTGGAACCTCAGCTTCAGCATCAGTCCTTCCAATGAATGTTCAGGACTGATTCCCTTTAGAATTGACAAGTTTGATGTCCTTGCTGTCCAAGGGGCTCTCACGAGTCTTCTCCAGCGTGACAATTTGTGCCTATCAATTCTTTGGTGCTCAGCCTTCTTTATGGTCCAACTCTCACATCCATACATGGCTACTGGAAAAATCATAGTTTTGACCATGCAGACCTTTCTCAGCAAAGTGATGTCTCTGCCTTTTAAAACACTGTCTAGGTTTGTCAAGTCGGAGAAGGCAATGGCATCCCACTCCAGTACTTTTGCCTAGAAAATCCCATGGACGGAGGAGCCTGGTAGTCTACAGTCCATGGGATCGCTAGAGTCAGACAGGACTGAGCGACTTCACTTTCACTTTTCACTTTCATGCATTGGAGAAGGAAATGGCAACCCACTCCAGTGTTCTTGCCTGGAGAATCCCAGGGACTGGGAAGCCTGGTGGGCTGCAGTCTATGTGGTCGCACAAAGTGGGACATGACTGAAGTGACTTAGCAGTAGGTTTGTCAAGCCAGCATCTTTTAATTTCAGCTGCAGTAACCATCTGTAGTCATTTTGAAGCCCAAGAAAATAAAGTCTGTCATTGTTTCCATTGTTTCCCCATCTATTTGCCATGAAGTGATGAGACCAGATGCCATGATCTTTGTTTTCTAAATGTTGAGTTTTAAGTCAGGTTTTTCACTCTCCTCTTTCACCTTCAAGTGTTTGCTAATATGTGTAAATGAGGAAATGTGTTCATGTGAGATATGAGTGTGTCTTTTATGTGAATTGTGTGAATGAGTGAATGTGTGCATTGGTGGTCTCAAAATATGTGTGTTTACATGTGTGTGAGAATTGAGGATGCTTGTGTCAGTGAATGTGTGAATATATGCATATGAGCACAAATTTCTTTTAGTGAATTTGTAAGCATATTCAGGGGTGACAGCAGGTACGTGTGTGTGAGAAAATGCAGAGATGTTTGTGCATGTGTATATGAATATGGGCATAAGACTGGACATGTGATTTGTACAAACCATCATATGTAAGAGTATACATGTGTATGATTTCATTAATATGTGTGCATGGTTGAATGTGTTAACATTTGAGTGTGTGATCATGTTGAGATGGGGATGCCCATATGTGTGACTGAATGTATGAGTATGTTTCTGTTTGTAAAATGAGCATGTATGAATGTGTTCTGTGTGTGTGTGTGTGTTTTTCCTGTATTTGACATCTAATCTTACTGCACTGTGATCAAATAAGATGCTTGAAATGATTTCAATTTTTTTTCAATTTACCAAGGTGAGATTTATGGCCCAGGATGTTATCTATCCTGGAGAAGGTTCCGTGTGCACTTGAGAAAAAGGTGAAATTCATTGTTTTGGGGTGAAATGTCCTATAGATATCAATTAGGTCTTACTGGTCCATTGCATCATTTAAAGTTTGAGTTTCCTTGCTAATTTTCTGTTTAGTTGACCTATCCATAGGTGTGAATGCAATATTAAAGTCTCCCACTATTATTGTGTTACTGTTAATTTCCCCTTTCATACTTGGTAGCATTTGCCTTCCATATTTCAGTGCTCCTATGTTAAGTGCATATACTGGAAGTGTTTTTAAAAGATGTTAAGCTTTCCTTAAATATAGAGTACATCTGTGAAAATATCTGATACTGGGTTTTTCCATGTGATAAATACTTGGATTAATAAGTCAATCTCTTGTGAAAAGTCTATTCAGGTTTTCTATTGATTTTTGAGTCAGTTTTATTGCTTTGTATCTTTCCGTAATTTTTACATTTCATATAGTTTATCTAACTTGTTGGCATACAGTTTTTCATAGTACTCCCTTATAATCCTTTTAATGTTGTAGCATTGGTAGTGTTACAAAACAAAATTCAGCTGAGTAAATTTTAAAGATCTTATTAGCTTTATTCAATGATTCATGAACCAGGCAGCATCCAATCTAGTAGACAGAAAGGAGTTCCAAGGAGCTTTACAAAGTGAAAGACTTTTATAGGCAAAAGGGAACAAGAATTAAGAGGTTATGCTAGCAAAAAGCAGAAAGGTTGTGGCAAGGTCACTTTCCTATAGAGGATGGCCTAGGTCTATGAAGATTGTTTCACTAGTGCTGATTAGTTGATTTCTGACTGACTTGTTTAAGATTACACTTTTGGGAGAGTTGAAACTGTAATGAAGTTAAGTCTCTGTTTGATGACCAGAAGCTTAGCGTAAATGACTCCATTTTGGACCTATTGTCTTGTTTTTAACAATTGTTATGTCACCTCTTTCATTCCTGATATTTTAAAATAAAATCTCCTCGGTTTTTCCCTTGGCCAATCTAAATAAATGTAGCACTTTTTTTGAAAGAATAAAACATTGGTCATCGATTCACTCTATTATTATTTTTTTTTATTGGAGCATAGTTGTATTCTGCAACTTTGCTGAATTCATTTATTAGTTCTAACACTTTTTTGGTGGGAATTCCGTTGGGAACAGAGCCAAGTTGACTCTGTTCTCTTTAAGTGTGTATTTACTTTTCCCTCTTCCTGCACTGGAACCCCTGTCCCAAGGGAAGTTAGTGCTCAAGCAAGCAGGGCCTCTGCCCGAGGAAGGTCCAATGCATTGCCTGTGCAGGTTCCCATGACTCTACTCAGAGGCAGCCTTGAGTGCATGTTCCCACCCTTATTTATTCCTTCATAGCCAACTACCACTCCCAGCCTCTGCCCCAACTCATGCCCCCACCTTGTGGTGGAAACACTGGTCAGAGCAGGCAGTGCCTGAATGAAATCTTAGCATGTATCAGGGGCAAGTTGTGGTAAAGCGGCTGCTATCCAAGATTTGGGCTGCTTCTGAGGCACTCTTTGAGTAAGTCCTAACAACAGCCCCTGTGGTGCAGCTCAGGCTCCACCCAGGGACTCCATAGCCTCTGCATTCCATGATCCAGTCTTGTGCCCAGTCATGTCTGCCCCAGATCCAGCGCCAAACTGTGATGTGGAGTGAGCAGAGCATTTGCAAGGCTGGGGCTTGTGGCTAGGTAGTCACCCGACAGCTGGCAGCAGCTAGGGCAGAACACTTTGCACCCTGCCTGGGGGCAAGTCAGTACACGTGCACTCTTCACCAGCAGAGTCCAGGCTTCCACAGTCCTTCTATCTGTTGCAGCAGTCCTCGAACCAGTAAGAGGTTTTTCTCCTCCATGTAGAACACCAGGACTGCGGCACCCAGTCTCTGGCTCAAATCACTCACTCCCCAGGGCAGGTGTCTGCCCATGTAATCATCCTTTTCCTCTGAGTCTCTTCCCAGAGGCATATGTCCGGACCCAATCACTTCTCTTCCTTTTCTATCTGATGATGTGTGTATCATTGTTATAGCCTGGCTTATACAGGAGTGTTTCTGCCAGTTTCCAATTAGTTTTCAGTGAGAATTGTCCCACACGTAGATGTATTTGGTATGTTCATGGGAAGAGGTGACCTCCACAACTTCTTTCTCCACCATCTTGATGAATGTCTCTCATCTCATTACTATGGATTCCTACCTTCATACTCTGCTATGGGCAAGAATTCCCAAATCCCTATTACTATAAGAAATTAATAAAGGATATTTTTGACTAAAACACATGGATCATTTCATCCTTTGCCAAAGTTAAGATCTCCATTATGACTTCCAAGTGAGTAAAGTAGGTGTGTAATTGTCTCATCTCTTATTGAGAGTCCTCACTGGTGCTCAATACACACAGTGTCCCTTTATCATAAGGAGATGTTTATAAGGTTACTTACTTACTTATTTATTTGTTTTAATTAAAGTCTAATTACTTTACAATATTGTGGTGGATTTTGCCATACATTGATATGAATCAGCCACAGGTGTACATGTGTCTCACCATCCCAAATCTCCCTCCCCATCCCATCGCTCTGGATCATCCCAGTGCACCAGCTTTGAGTGCCCTGTTTCATGCATAGAACTTGGACTGGTCATCTATTTCACATATGGTAATAAACATGTTTCACTGCTATTCTCTCAAATCATCCCACTCTCGCCTTCTCCCACAGAGTCCAAAAGTCTGTTCTTTATATCTGTGTCTTTTTTGCTGTCTTGCACATTGGGTTGTCATTATCATCTTTCTAAACTCCATATATATGCATTAATACACTATATTGGTGTTTTTCTTTCTCACTTACTTCACTCTGTATAATAGGCTCCAGTTTCATCCACCTCATTAAAACTGACTTAAATGTGTTCTTTTTAATAGCTGTGTATTATGTATATAAACCACAACGTTCTTATCCATTCATCTGCCGATGGACATCTAGGTTGCTTCCATTCCTAGCTATTGTAAACAATGCTGCAATGAACATTGGGGTACACGTGTCTCTTTCAACTCTGGTTTCCTCAGTGTATATGCCCAGCAGTGGGATTGCTGGGTCATATGGCAGTTCTATTTCCAGTTTTTTAAGGAATTTCCACACTCTTCTCCATAGTGGCTGTACTAGTTTGCATTCCCACCAACAATGCAAGAGTATCCCCTTTTCTCCATACCCTCTCCAGCATTTATTGTTTGTAGACCTTTTGATGGCAGCCATTCTGACTGGCATGAGATGGTACCTCATTGTGGTTTTGATTTGCACTTTTCTGATAATGAGAGATGTTGAGCATCTTTTCATGTGTTTGTTAGCCATCTGTATGTCTTCTTTGGAGAAATGTCTGTTTAGTTCTTTGGCCCATTTTTTGATGGAGTTTCCACAATGTTTTTTAAATGTATTATTATCTATTTTTATTTTTGGCTATGCTGAGTCTTCATTGCTGCTCACAGGCTTTCTCTAGCTGTGGCAAATGCAGCTCATGAGCTTCTCATTGCAATGGATTCGTTTTGTTGCATAACACATGCTCTAGGGTGTTCAGGCTTCAGTATCTATGTCACATGGGCTCAGTAGTTGCAGCTTGGTGGGCTCTAGCAGTTGCTGCACGTGGCTTCAGTTGCCCTGCAGGGTGTGTAGTCTTCGTTGACCAGGGATCAAACCCATGTACTTTGCATTGGGAGGTGTACCACTGGACCACCAGAAAAGTCCCACAATGTATTATTTTAAATATCTAACCTGAAAAAATAACAATCAAAACAATGGAACTATATAAAACGTGAAAAGAACCAACTAAGAATGACTCATGAAAACAGGAAAAAAAAAACAGTCATATAAACCATTCTTGATGAAGCCTAGACATTGAACTTACCAAATAAAGACTTTAAATCAACTGTTATAAATATATTCAAATAAGTACAGGAAAGTATGTCTACATAATGAAAGTTAAATTTAAGAAATGTATCTCACCAAATATAGAATATCAACAAGAATATATTTTTTTAAAAAAGAATAAGAAGAAAATAGAAATTCTGAAATTGAAAGTACAATAATTGAAATGAAAAACTTCCCATTGGAGGTCAATAGCAGATTTAGGGTAGGTCTACTAACATTATACAAATTGAGGAACAGAAAAGGTAAAACAAGTGAAGAAAACAGAACAGAGTCAGATCTATGGGACAAGAATCAAGCATATCAACATACACATAATGGTAGCCTCAGAAATAAAGGAGATAGAGGAATGGGCAGAAAGAATATATGAAGAAATTATCACTAAACTTACTAAAATAGTTGAAAATATTAATATATACACTCAAGAAATTCAGTAGCATCCAAGTAGGATACACTCTGAGAAAGACACAGCTGGACATGGTATAATCAAACTTTCAAAGCCTAAGACCAAGAGAAGATCTTGAAAGCAACAAGAAAAAGGCAACTCATCACCTATAGGAGATACTTCCTTCTCAGCAAGATCCAGGAAGACTCAGAGGTAGTGTAATGATGTATTGGAAGAAAAAGACTGTGAATTAAGGAATCTATATCTAGAAAAGCTATCCTTCAAAACTGAAGAAGAAGTAGGACTTTCAGAGATAAACAAATACTTAGAGATTCACTAGTAGACCTGTCCCACAAGAAATATGAAAGGGAATCTTTCAAGATGAAACGAAAGGATCCTAGAAAATAACCCGAATTTGCATGAAGAGATAAGAAGCACCAAGAAATGTAACTGGATAAGTAATTTAAAGACAGAGGATATGGAGATTTTTGTTTTCTCATATGATTCAGTGATTCTCATATGATTCGTTTTCTCATATGATTTCCTATAGGAAAAAGTAATCATGAAACTGCATTGATGAGTTTCTAATATGTACAGATATAATTTATAAGACAATAGTACCCTTAAGAAAAGAGAAAATGCTAGTAGTTACAAAGCTTTTGTTTGCCATTGAAATTATGTTGGTATTACTCCATCGTAGAATGCTTTAGCTAAAATATTAATTATGATACCTAAGGCAACCATTAAGAAAATAACAGAAAGATAAGAAGGAAGGGATAAATTGGGAGATTGGATTGACATGTACACAGTTCAATTCAGTTCAGTCGCTCAGTTGTGTCCGACTCTTTGCGACCCCATGAATCACAGCACGCCAGGCCTCCCTGTCCATCACCAACTCCCGGAGTTCACCCAGACTCACATCCATCGAGTCGGTGATGCCATCCAGCCATCTCATCCTCTGTCGTCCCCTTCTCCTCCTGCCCCCAATCCCTCCCAGCATCAGAGTCTTTTCCAATGAGTCAACTCTTCGCATGAGGTGGCCAAAGTACTGGAGTTTCAGCTTTAGCATCATTCCTTCCAAACAAGTCCCAGGGCTGATCTCCTTCAGAATGGACTGGTTGGATCTCCTTGCAGTCCAAGGGACTCTCAAGAGTCTTCTCCAACACCACAGTTCAAAAGTGTCAATTATTCAGCGCTCAGCTTTCTTTATGGTCCAACTCTCACATCCATACCTGACCGCTGGAAAAACCATAGCCTTAACAAGACGGACCTTTGTTGGCAAAGTAATGTCTCTGCTTTTCAATATGCTGTTTAGGTTGGTCATAACTTTTCTTCCAAGGAGTAAGCGTCTTTTAATGTCATGGCTGCAGTCACCATCTGCAGTGATTTTGGAGCCCAAAAAGATAAAGTCTGACACTGTTTCCCCATCTATTTCCCATGAAGTGATGGGACCAGATGCCATGTACACAGTACCGTACCTAAAATAGATAACTAATAAGGACCTCCTATATAGCACAGGGAACTCTATTTAATACTCTAAATGGCCTATATGGGAAAAGAATCTAAAAAAAAGTGGATATATGTATAACTGATTCACTTTGCTATACACCTGAAACTAACATTGTAAATCAACTATACACCAATAAACTATTTTTAAAATACTCCACAACATTTTTTAAAAAGCTAATGAAAAGTGTAGTGAAATTGACAATAAGGTAATTACATTGTATAATAAAAATATCTGCTTACCAAAAAAGAAATAAATGGATAAAGAACAAAACACATAAAATATAAGGAAAAAATTGGTGCAGCTACTATGGAGAACAATATAGAGTTTCCTCAAAAAACTAAAGTAGAACTACCATAGGACCCAGCAATCTCACTCCTGGGCATCTACCCAGAGAAAACCATAATTCAAAAAGATACATGCACCTCAGTGTTCATTGCAGCACTGTTTACAATAGCCAGGACATGGAAGCAACCTAAATGTCCATCAACAGAGGAATGGATAAAGAAGAAGTGGTGCATATATATAATGGAATATTACTCAGCCATAAAAAGGAATTAAATAGTGCCATTTGCAGACACATGGATAGAATTAGAGACTGTCATACAGAGTGAAGTAAGTTAGAAAGACAAAAACACATATTGTATTAAATCACTTATATGTGGAATGCAAAATAAATGATACTGATGAACTTATTTGCAAAGCAGAAATAGAGACAAACTTATGGATACCAAGGCAGAAGGAGGGTAGAATGAATTGGGAGATTGGGACTGACATATATCCACTATTATGTATAAAATAGATAACTAACGTATAACACAGTAACATATACTGTATAGCAAAGGGAACTCTACTCACAGCTCTGTGGTGACATAAATGGGAAGGAAACCTAAAAAAGAGGGGACACATGTATACGTATAACTGATTCACTTTGCTGAAAAGCAGAAACTAATGCAACGTTGTAAAGCAACTATACTCCAATAAAAAATAGTTTACAAAAAGAACAAAATGGTAAACATAAATCCTACCCTATCATTAATTATATTTAATATAAATGTACTAAATCTTCCAATGAAAAGTTAGGTATTTGTAGAATAGAATTAAAAAGCAATAACCCAATGACATGCTGTCTACAAGTGACACCCCTTAGATTCAAAATAGGTTAAAAGTTAAAGGATAGAAAAATAGATAAACATTAATAATGATTAAAGGGCCAATTCATAGAAAAGACAAAACAATTATGAATATAAATGCACCTAACAAGAGAGTGCCAAAATCCATGAAAGAAAAACTGACACAATTTAAAGGCAAAGTACATAATTCAACAATAATAATTGGAATCTTCAACAACCCACTTTCACAAATGAATAGAACAGCTGGGCAGAAGAGCAACCAGAGAGTAGAAGACTTGAACAACGCTATTAATTAGTTAGATCTAACAGACATCTATAATGGACTTTACTCAGCAGCAGAATACACATTCTTCTCAAATGAACATGGAACATTCTCCAGGACAGACCTTATATTAGATCAGAAAATTAGCCTTAATAAACTTTAAAGTTTTTCATTCATACAAAATATGTTTTCTAAACAACAGAATGATAACACAGATGTTAAGAAGATGAGGTTGAAGGGAAGAATGCAAGTATTGATTCACATCCCTTTGGAGAAAGAAGTATGAGATGATATCAAGTTGTATAATGATGACAAGTTATAGAATGGCTTGCATTGAACAATCCCATTTTGAGGGAAAAAACCCACAGTGAAACTGATTTTTTAAAAAAGACTACATTTGGTTTTTTTTCTTAATATATATATATATTTTTTATTGAACTTTAGCTGACTTACAACGTTTCAGGTACACAGCAAGGTGATTCAGTTATACATATACACATATATTATTTTTCAGATTATTTTCTATTATAGGTTATTACAAGTTAGTGATTATAGTTCCCTGGGAATGTGTTAGTCGCTAAGTCCTGTCCACTCTTTGCGACCCCGTAGACTGTAGCCTGCCAGGCTCCTCTGTCCATTGGATTCTCCAGGCAAGAATACTGGAATGGGTTGCCATTCCCTTCTCCAGGGAATCTTTCCAACCCAGGGATCGAACCTGGGTCTCCTACATTGCAGGCAGATTCTTTACCATCTGAGCCACCTAAACCTTTGTTGCTTGTTGCATATCTTTTTTTAAACTAGAGATGTAGCATTCTATTCATTCTAAGTCAAACAAGTGGAATAAAAATGTCAAAAATTTTAGTTAGGCAAAAATTCTTAAGTTTTCTAAAAAAAAATTATATATATATATATATATATATATATACACTATACATACTATTTACATATATGCATGCAAAAGCTTTTCTACTACACTTGATAAAGGCTTGAGAAAGACCATCAAACAAAAGTAGAAAGCGAGAAATTGGAAAGCATAAACTAACTGAAATGGGAGCACTGAATATGAAATAGAAAAAGTGAAACAAACTAGATAAAAGTAAAAGATCATAACATAGAAAAAATGACATTTGTGTATGTCCTCTTTATTTGTCTCTACTAAGTTTGGTGGAACTTTCTGAATACTCAGAAAGCTGCATACATACGTTGTGGCTGAATTTGATTGATGATGGTTTCAATGCCACACTGAAATGCATGCTGAAGTTTTTGCTTTGATACTGATCTCTAATGTGTGTGTGTGTGTGTTGTGCATTTGCATCTATATTTATATATACATATTTGTGGATATATATATGCATAACTCTTTGTACATGTACATATGTGTTTACATGTACTTATATGCATACATGTGTATTTGTATACACGCATGCCTACATTTGTGTGTTTGTTCATGTGTGTGTATAGAGGTTGAGAGATCAGAGAATGGTATTTATTTACTTATCTATTTATTTTTGGCTGTGTTGGATCTTTGTTGCTAGGGGGGCTTTCTCTAGTTAGGGCAAGTAGGAGGGGCTACTCTCTAGTTGCAGTGGCGTGGGCTTCTCATTGCAGTGGCTTCTCTTGTTGCCAAGCACAGGCTCTAGGGCACATGGGATTCAGTAGTTGTGGTTCCTGGACTCAAGAGCACAGGCTAAATAGTTGTGGCCCATCGTCTTAGTTGCTCTGAGGCATATGGGATCTTCCCAGATCAGGGATTTAGCCCGTGTTTCCTGCATTACCAGGCGGATTCTTTACCACTGAGCCACCAGGGAAGTCCCAAAGAATCATATTTAATTTTTGGTTTAGTTTGTAAGCAACAGTCATTACTTCAGGTGGTATGGTTATAATAGCTGCTTTAATATATTTTTCTGGTGATTCCAATACTTGCATCATCCTGAAGTTGTCTCTCTTGTTTGAATTTTAGCTTGTAACTTTTAAACTTTTTCCTGGTTCTTCATACACCAATTAATTTTAAGTTTATCCTAGACATTTTAGTATTATATTGTTAGACATGGTATCTGACTTAATACTAAGGAGTGTGTTTATTTTTTGTTTGTTTGTTTAGTTTAGTTTTGTTTTAGGTTCAGACCACAAATTTTTATCCTAATTTTTTGTTGCAGTCTCAGGTAAAATTTCAAAGTCTTTGCAGTGCTATTCATATCTGGCCCAAATATGGGCCACCCACTGAGGAAAGTGGGATCTAGACAGTAGTCTACTTGTTTGATCAGTTCTAAAATTATTTGATATTGTTCTTAGCTTGAGATCCAAGTGTATGCAGTCTTTTCTTGAGCCAAGAGCTTTATACACAATTTTACATGGTTAGGTTGGGCTCTAAGCATGAGGGCAAACATTGTTAAGAAGAACAGAGTGCCCTGGCACATTTAAAAATGATTCCGTTTCCCCTCTTTCCCTCTCCTGCTGGAAGCATGAGAAGTTTTCACAGTGACATATTTATTGTACTGTGAGAACCTGGCTAAGTTCCTAGAGGTAAAACAAAAGTGTGGAGAACTCCTATAACTGGGTCATCCTGGGGTTGTTAACTCACAGACTTGTCCACACCGCTGGTTCCTGCAGAGGTTTCTGACCTTGAATTTTTGCTTTGCTAAGTTAGGATTCTCTGTGTTCACTTGTCCCTCCAATGTTCAGGGAGCAGTTTGGCCTATGATCTCTCTTCTCTATGAATCTAAGATGAGTTGCTGACTTTTCAGTGTGTTCAACTTTTAACTTGCAGTTAGGATGGCGTGGCAACGTCCAATCTCCTCGTATGTGGAACAGGAGTTGAAGCCTGCCATTGACTGATTTCTTAAAAACATGAAACCAATCTTGTAGTCTTGGGATAATCTCTGCTTTGTCATAATGTACTTTGTACTTTGTCATAATGTACTTTGACATAATGATATGTCAAAATGTCATATCATTTTATGTATCGCCATGCTGATTTTGTGACTATATTCAAGAATGACATTTGAGTGTAATTTTGAAGTTTTAAAAACTGTCCTTTTCAGATGTCAATAAACTTCATTAACAACTTGGGTAGTAATCACCTCCCACACCAGCTTCATTTTCTGAAAATTTCTAAAGAATGGATGCTATTTTTTTCTTGAGCATGTGATAGAATTCACCTATGTGAATATATGGAAATAGAGGGGTGTTTGGAAGTTTGTGAAGAGTTATTCAAATTTTTAATAAAAAGAAGCTTTTTATTTCAGCTTTTATCAATTCTAGGGTTAAGGTTGCATTTTTCTTAGGTTTAGAATTTTTTGATCTACCTAAATTGTCAAATGTATTGCTATTAAATGGATGATTATACTGTATCAATAACATTTTATAACAGTTTATTGAGAAATAATGTCTATCATAATATATACCATTTAAAGTGTACAAATCAATGGTTTTTTATGCTATTTATATAATTATGCAATCAACACTACTATCTAATTCCAGAACATTTCATTTCCTCCAGTAATTCCTTTATCCATTAGCAGACACACTCAATTTTCCACCCTCTGAGCCATAGGAAAGCACTAGTTGCTTTTTTTAATATATTTGTCTATTCTGGACTTTTACTAGAAATGGAATCACACAATTCATGGTATATGATTATTGGAAGCAATAGATACAACTCTTCACAGTACAAGTAATCCTCAGTAAGATTTGTGCCAATTTCTTTACAGAAACCATAGAGGACAGGTGACATTGGAATGATATATTAAAAAACAGACAATGAACAAATGAAAACTTCTTTCAACCAAGAATTCTATATGTGGGGGAAATGGAAGGTAGATAAATTCATTCCAAGAAAAGCAAAAACTGAGGGAATACACAGTTAGTAAGCCTGCTGGATAGAAAATAATAAAGTAGTCCTTCAGGGTGAAGTGACACAACACTGGGCACCTATTTGGAGGAATGTGAAGAAATAAACCACAAAGGTCAAGGGAACTGCACAGATTATGCGCAGTATTACTGCAAACGCCAGAATTACTGCATTTGGGGCTTCTTTCTGACTCTTCTTTTAAAAAAAAATCATTTATTTATTAATGGCCTCACTGGGTCTTCGTTGCAGCAGGATCTTTGTTGCATCATGAGTGCTTCTCTCTAGTTGTGACACACGGGCTCCAGACCATGCAGATCAGGAGGCGTGGCCCACAGGCTTAGTTGCTCCACCACATGTGGCATTTTAGTTCCTGGACCAGGGATTGAATCCTCATCTCCTGCATTGGAAGGTAGATTCTGAACACTGGATCACCAGGGAAATCCCTGTAACTTCTCTTTTTGCTCTCCTCTTTGTATGTTGATTTAAAATAGAGATGTATAAAGCAGTAACCATAAAACCGTTAGTGCAAACCATGTACAAACATGATATTTGTCACAATAACTAAATAAGGGAATATAGCGCAGCTGGGAAGAAGCAGAGTTTAGAATACTTTGAAAACTATCTCACTACAATACACACTTGATTATCCTAAAATTAAGATACTAAGTATAATTCACAGCATAGCCACCCAGCCTCCCCCCCCCAAAAAAAAAACACAAAAAAATTTAAAGGCTCCAAACTTAAAAAAAAAAAAAAGTAAGTAAAGACAAAGAGTGATAGTCACTTTGTACACTAGAAAAATTCAATTAATCACAGAAAAAAGACAGTAATTGAGGAATGAAGGAACCAAAAAGGTATGGCATGTGGAAAGTAAGAAAATGTCAGGAAAAATATTTCCTTGGAAGTAATCACCACAATACCAATGTATAAAACTTTTCTATGAAAAGACAGATTGGCAAAGGGGATTAACAACAAATGTTACCCACTATATGTTATCTACAAGAGCCTTGCCTTGTATCCAAAGACAGATAGTTTGAAAACAAAAGGATGGACAATGGTATTCCATGCAAATCATCCTAAAGTGATAGATGCAGTGGCTATACTGATATCAGATGAAATAGATTTTAACAAGAGTGTTTTTTTTTTTTTTTAAACAGAATGCCAAAAACGGATTTCTGTGTTAATAAAAGGATCAGTAAGGGGAGATGTAACAGTTATGCATCCATATAGTCCTAACAGACTCCCAGAATACATAAAACAATAAACCTGGAGACTTCAATACTCTATTTTCAATGAGGGATAGGCAGACAGACAGAAGACCAATAATGAAATTAAGGAAGGAACCGCTAGAACTAATTAACATCTGTAGAGCACACCGCCGAGAAAATCACATGTGTTAGGGAAGTTACAGCAAAGGAGAAGGAAAGTTTGCTACCCTTGCTTGACACGGACACACGTGAGAAGCAACCAGGAAGCATTATTCACAATTCTTCCATTGTGGGTGGCCTGGAGCTATGCTTTTCCACAACTCTTTAGAAAGCCAACCTGAACCTGCCCTGTGGGCTCCTTTCTGGATGATTGCCCCATGATCTACCTGCTACTGCATTCCATGATCCGTCTGCAGTGACCAGCCTACACACACTACACTGGGATTCTTATCTCCAGAGGCTCTAGGGTGCCCCCCAGAAAGTGGGAATTGACCGTGGAGCAGTTAAGAAACTATGTCATCAGCACTCCCTGTCACTATTGGCTGAACACTCCCTTGGCTTCCACTCTATGGATTAATCGATGATCCCTAGCCTCAGAATGCATGCTGGGAGGAGCCAAGCACCAGGGGCAACCCAGTACCACTCAGGCCAGGATACAGTCAATTACCCATAGTTCCCTCCTCAGGTGCTAGAACAATAAGTTAGGGTGGGAAGAGATGGCTGAGGTTGAGAGAGACAACAGAATAGGCACAAGCCAAAGCACAATCCAGGCACCTTTGGCAGTTTCAACCCAGGTTGCCTTCACCTTAAACTAAAAAAAAAAAAAAAAAAAAAACATTTAGTTAGCAAAGGAGAAGTGAGTTAAAGCTGTCCAGCATCATGGTTGGGACCTCCCATCCACTGCACTAATAAAGGAGGGATCCCCTACCCTAAGTAGTGTGAGATGGCCAAGCATGCAACACTGGATAGATGGACAGCGAGCTGTTTGTGAGTCTCATGGACTAACAGCTGGCCAGGGGTTGGGGGCGGTGGCAACAGGAAACGCCAAGCAGGGCAATGAGGATGTGGGACTTAAGAGAAGAGTTCACCTGCAGGGACCATGGGAAATAAATGTTGTAGTAACAAAAGGATGGGGCACACCCACGTTCCCACACGAGGAGATGATTGTCCTATTGGAATATTGCACTGGCTGGCAGGGAAGTACAACTTGGTGGCTGGGGGAATGGGTGCAATACAGCTAGTTTGCTTGACAGGGGAGAATCAGCTGAGTGGGGTAGTCTTCCCACAAGGAAGGGGACATTGCAGGTGAGAGCAGGAGAAAGCAGAGTTGGGCCAGTGGAGTAATACGAGTCTCAAAGGCATTAAGGCAGCATTGAAAATTTGAGGTCTTAATATACAGATGGGAATCTTATATAATGAGGTCTACAGATGAAAGGGAAAAGGCAATGGCACCCCACTCCAGTACTTTTGCCTGGAAAATCCCATGGATGGAGGAGCCTGGTGGGCTGCAGTCCATGGGGTTGCTAAGAGTCGGACACGACTGAGCGACTTCACTTTCACTTTTCACTTTCATGCATTGGAGAAGGAAATGGCAACCCACTGCAGTGTTCTTGCCTGGAGAATCCCAGGGACGGGAAGCCTGGTAGGCTGCCGTCTATGGGATCGCACAGAGTCGGACACGACTGAAGCAACTTAGCAGCAGCAGCACACAAATGAAAAGCAAGCAATCACTTTCAAAATGACAGTGACCTTTTTTGGCAGAAAAAAAAGCTGGTCCTAAAATTCATGTGCAATTACAAGAGACCAGAAATAGCTAAGACAATCTTGAAAAAGAAAATTGGAAGATTCCACTACCCTGTGTCAGTTTCAACCCAACCCATGTACCATGGCAACAGTAATCAAGACAGTGTCGTACTGAGATAATAAAAGACATGCAGATCAACAGAATAGAACAGGGAGTCTGGAAATAAACCCAGATATCTACCCTCAATTGATTTTCCCCTGGGATATCAGATCATTAAGTGGTGAGAAGTGGGAATCTTTTCCCCAAAATGGTATGAGGACAGCAGGATATACATATGCAATAGAATAAAGTTGGACTCTTACATTATGCCAAATACAGACGTTAAATGGATAAAGAATTAGCTGTAAGAGCTAAAAGCATAAAACTTTTAGAACAAATACAAGGGTATATTAGATTGCTGGGCTTGCTATCACAAAATACCACAGACCGATGGCTTAAACAGCACAAATTTATTTGCTGACAGCTTTGGAAACTAGAAGTCCAAGAACAAGGTGTGAGCAGGTTTGGTTTCTTGTGAGGGCTCTCCTGGCTTGCAGATGGCGAGCTTCTCCCTGCATCCTTACATGATCGTTCCTCCAGTGTATACCCATCTCTGGCGTGTCTTCCTGTCACCAAGTATACTTTTGTCTAGGATACCAGTCAGACTCATTAGGGTCTAACCATATGACCTCTGCTGACCTTAAGGTCCTGTCACCAAAAACAACCACATTTTGAAATAATGGGGCTTAGACATTAAACATATGGAAATATGGGGGGGTCCATAATTCAGTCCTCAGAAGGGGTAAATCTTCATAACCTTCATTTGGCAATGGATTCATAAATATGATGATAAAAGCATAAGTAACAAAAGAAGAAACAGATACATTGAATTTCTTTTTATTTCTTTTTTAAATTTATTTTTACACATATATATTTATGTATTTTTTAATCTATTTATTTTAATTGGAAGTTAATTACAATACATTGAATTTCATAAAAATCAAAAATATTTCTATATCAAAGAACATGAACAAGACAGTGAAAGCACAACCTAGAAAATAGGATAAGAATCTTGTGGTATGCATATATCTAATAAAGGTCTAGTATCCAGAACACATGAAAAACATTTACAACTCAACAAGTAGCCAAGGAATCCGAATGAGAAATGAGCATAGAATGTGAATACAAATGTTTCCAAACAAGATATACAAATGTGCCATAAGGACGTGAAAATAAGCTTAACATCATTAGTCATTAAGGAAATACAAGGAAAAGCCACCACATGATGTCACAAAAAAAAAAAAAGATGGGTAAGTAGATTTTTTTTAGGTGAAAAATAAAACATATTTATGAGGATGTAGAGGCATTGGGATCCCTGTACATTACTGTTGGGAAATGCCAAAGACTGTTCAAGATACCACACAAATACACTCATTTCACATGCTAGCAAGGTAATGGTCAAAATCCTTCAAGCTAGGTTTCAACATTATGTGAACCAAGAACTTCCAGATTTACAAGCTGGATTTACAAA